>NC_041385.1:593267896-593389530 GCF_002162155.2 Triticum dicoccoides | reverse complement strand
TCATACCCTTGAAGATCGCAAAGCGGAAGCGTTTATCAACGCGGTTGATGTAGTCATACACCTTCACGTTCCGTCCCGATCAAGTACCAAACGTACGGCACCTCTGCGTGCAGCACACGTACAACTCGATGACATCCTCGCCTTCTTGATCCAGCAAGAGGGGCGAAGTAATAGATGAGTACCGGCAGCACAACGGCGTGGTGACGGTGTTGGTGAAGAACAATCTCCGCAGGGCTTCGCCAAGCACAACGGAAACTATGACGGAGGATAAACTAGAGGGACGGGGTTGCCGACACACGGATTGGTGTATCTTGATGAGTTCTAGGTGCTAGCCCTGCCCCTCTATTTATATGTTGAGCCTTTGGGTCAAAAATTGGAGTAAAAGCCTCCTCATAGTCGGTTTTGCTCGCAAGAAAGAGTCCTTCTCGGACTACCAGGACTGAGCTATGCGTCTTGGAGCGATGGTAACATGGACACAGGGTTTACCCAGGTTCGGGCTCTCTCGAAGAGATAATACCCTGCTTCCTGCTTTTGATTGTATTCATATGGGTGTAGTACAGAGTACATGTATCTACAACGAGATTGTTCTAATGAATATCAGATCATCTATTGACTAGCCTGACCTCAGTTTATATAACACACTGGAGGCCTAGGGTTTAAGAGAGTCCTCGTCTTGTGCACCAAGTCTGGTGGAAACCTCCTTGTATGCGGCATGGGCTACCCGAAGTGGCACATGAGTGAACCGCCATGGGGGTCCTCGGCCCAATCGAGCTGGTCGGGAGACGACGTGGTGAGTACCCCCTAGTCCAGGACACTGTCAGTAGCCCCCTGAACCGGTCTTCAAGTTAGGGACGCTCCTCGATTCTTCCGAATTGTTCTTCATCTTCGGTCGTCGATCTTGAAAACTGGTTCAACAAATCTTTCCATCTTTGATCTTGAGGATTGCCATAGTGAGTACGAAGAGTTTATACGTGGGGTATCCGAGGAGCCCCTTTAAATTCTTGACCTTTATCAATGCCTTGTTATTTTTATGCCACACCTCGGGTTTGAAGTGTTTCCCATATGGCGGTGTCCTCTCGCGTCCAAGCTCCAACACCGGATTGTATCCAAGCTCAAACGTCGGACTGTATCCAAGCTCCAATGTCGGACTGTATCTGAGCTCCAACGCCGGACTATGTACGAGGTGTCATAGATCACCTTGGCTCGAAAAAGTCTGAAGGAACATAGCCGAGCTTAATGTCGGATAAGCCCCAGATGGTATCTATTGCTGTCCGAAGATGCGTTTGCCCATAGTTTGGTAATGGCGAACACTAGGTACTTTGAATTTTCTGCATTGAATAGACAATGCCCGAGCCACTGGTCGGGTGGCAACACCAGATTAGGGGATCGAGGTGCCCCTTTAATGTTTGTAAATGATAAGCCTGAAGCCTAGTAGCCCCCGAACCTTAATGCGGGTACGTGTGGCAGAATTAAGGGTCGATATCCGGAGTAAAATCACAAATTATGTGTAATGATTCTATGTATCCAAGTACTCTACATCATTAATGCAAAACTTTGTTGACCAACCATTGGCTTCAACCTCCTCGGCCAGTAGCCGGGGAGTGTTTGTCCTACTTTATAAAGCCTTTATAAGGGCAAAGATTTACGGCAAACAAGGCAATCTGGCCATATGGTTTTATAAACAAAGATACACAGAGAGATATGTTATATGACTTTTTAACGAAAGAAACATCTTCCAAAGAAAATAGTCCCGCTATCGGTTCCTTTCTTTGGGTTGTCATGCCAACCATGATCATGAAACCTCACCTCCGATCAATATGGGAGAAAAATATTGAGGATTTAGTTTGGGGAAAGTTCCCGAACTATGTGGACTTTAGCGAACCTAAATTTTCGCTTTCGTCGTTGCCGACCAATTATATCCTTTAAGATGGCTAGCTTTCGGCTTCACCCAATCTGAGGTACTAACTTGGATGACCCGATAGTAACAATCATAGAGATGCTCCCTTTACCGCCTAGCCAAACGATCGGGAATGTAGGGGTAAGCACAGGAGCCATGCAACCCAGCTTGGCCAAAATCTTAAGTCAAATTGATGCATATTTATGGATTTATAACGATAATTACGGAAGACAACGCTTGTATAATGAATACAAATGCTCATGAGATATGTATATTTTGACTCCGTTGTGACCGTTTATCATTTGAAAGTGGCCCATCGTCGGCTTCTACCCCTTTGTAGATGCTGCGCAAGGTGTTTTCGCAGTAACAAGACAACCCTTAGCCGATGTCTCGGTGCCCGGAGGTGGTTGTGTTAGCGGAAACAAGGCAATCAGATATGCGGGCTTTATAACTTTCACTTAGTCATAGGAGCTTAAAGTTGGGAGGCCAGTTACTAGCCCTCGGTTACTGTTCGGCGACAACTGAGGTCAAGCCGTAAACACTTCGGCCAATGTTATGAACGGCCCGTCGTTTGACATGCGGTGACCTCCATCGATCTTATAGTTTAACATAGTTATCAGATCGCTGACCAGTTTACGGTTATTGTGGCAGTGGTTTTTCGGCTTTCTCCACTGAGGCGCTTAACCATGCGAGTTGGAAGCACAATCACTGTAGTTCTCCCTATGCACACCTAGCCAAACAAAGCAGAACGTAGGAGGAAAGCACAGGAGCCGGGCAATCCAACTATTGACCGAAGACACAATTCAAAACCGATGCATGGAAAGCAATGCTCGAGAACGCTTTGCCGAGGACTCTATGGGGTACCTTGGTCTTGGTGGGTACGGCTGTAGTGTCAGCCCCCCGTTAATATTCCCAATGCTTTAAAGGCATCTGGCGTTGCACTGCCCGGGAACTAGTCTCGATGCGCGTGTGTTTTGTCAAAGCCGAGGTGTAGTTCGGCGGGAAAGATGCCGAGCTATGGGTCAAAAAAGATCTCTCAAGCTAAATTATTATGCAGGGCACCTCGGTCATGAGGATGTACCGCTTCCTAAAAGAAAAACATACAAATAGCTAAAAAGTTCCATAATCTCGAAAAGCCAAAAACTTATGTAAAAGCTTGACGTCCGAACTAAATCAAATCATTTGTTGCCAATCCGAAAATTGGTCTTAAAACTTGTGTGCTTCTGTCGTGCATTAATATGATACATCTGATCTCAAGACTTCAAGTGGGTTAGCCTACGGCTGCAACCTCCTACCCCAAAGGCAGAGTACTGCTCATTAGGCCAGCTTAGCAAACTGAACTCGGGCGTCTTTGAGAGAGAAACTAGGCTCCCTGTGTGACGCCCCCGATTCAATCGTACACTAATCATGCACACAAATGTGTGCGATCAAGATCAGGGACTCACGGGAAGATATCACAACACAACTCTAAAAGTAAAAATAAGTCATACAAGCATCATAATACAAGCCAGGGGCCTCAAGGGCTCAAATACAAGTGCTTGATCATAGACGAGTCAGCGGAAGCAACAATATCTGAGTACATACATAAGTTAAACAAGTTTGCCTTAAGAAGGCTAGCACAAACTGGGATACTGATCGAAAGAGGCGCAGGCCTCCTGCCTAGGATCCTCCTAAACTACTCCTGGTCGTCGTCAGCAGCCTGCACGTAGTAGTAGGCACCTCCAGTGTAGTAGTCGTCGTTGACGGTGGTGTCTGGCTCCTGGGCTCCAATGTCTGGTTGCGGCATCCGAGAAGAAGAGGAAAACGGGGGAAAAGAGGGAGCAAAGCAACCGTGAGTACTCATCCAAAGTACTCGCAAGCAAGGAGCTACACTACATATGCATGGGTATATGTGTAAGGAGGCCAAATCAGTGGACTGAACTGCAGAATGCCAGAATAAGAGGGGGATAGCTAGTCCTATCAAAGACTACGCTTCTGGCAGCCTCCGTCTTGCAGCATGTAGAAGAGAGTAGATTGAAGTCCTCCAAGTAGCATCACATAGCATAATCCTACCCGGCGATCCTTCCCTCGTCGCCCTGTGGAAAAGCGATCACCGGGTTGTCTGTGGAACTTGTCTGGGTGTGTTTTATTAAGTATCCGGTTCTAGTTGTCATAAGGTCAAGGTACAACTCCGAGTCGTCCTTTTACCCAGGGACACGGCTATTCGAATAGATTAACTTCCCCGCAGGGGTGCACCACATAACCCAACACGCTCGATCCCATTTGGTCGGACACACTTTCCTGGGTCATGCCCAGCCTCGGAAGATCAACACGTCGCAGCCCCACCTAGGCACAACAGAGAGGTCAGCATGCCGATCTAAATCCTATACGCGCAGGGGTCTGGGCCCGTCGCCCATTGCACACCTGCACGTTGCGTGGGCGGTCGGAAGAAGACCTAGCAACCTCCATTACAAAGTAAGTCACGTTACGCGGTCCAATCTGGCGCGCGCCGCTCAGTCGCCGACGTCAAGAAGGCTTCGGCTGATACCATGACGTTGAGTGCCCATATCTTTCCCGCGTAGTTGGTTAGTGCATATAGGCCAGTGGCCAGACTCAGATCAAATACCAAGATCTCGTTAAGCGTGTTATTATGAAGTAACCACGGACGCCGACCAGGGCCAGGACCACCTCTCTCCTAGGTGGTCTCAACCTGCCCTGTCGCTCTGCCACATAGTAATAGTCGGGGGCCGTCGGGAACCCAGGCCCACCTCTACCGGGATGGAGCCACCTGTCCTTCCAGCCCCCACATCGGAACCACTTGCGGGTACTCAACGAGCTGACCCGACTTTAGTCACCATCTGTATAGGATATGTATGTATAGTATATACCCGTGATCACCTCCTGAGTGATCACGGCCCGATAGTATAGCAAGGCAGACTGACAAGAATGTAGGGCCAATAATGATAAACTAGCATCCTATACTAGGCATTTAGGATTGCGGGTAAGGTATCAATGACTGTAGCAATAATGACAGGCTATGCAACAGAATAGGAGTAACCGAACAGTAACATGCTACACTACTCTAATGCAAGCAGTATAGAGAAGAATAGGCGATATCTGGTGATCAAAGGGGGGCTTGCCTGATTGCTCTGGAAAGAAGGAGGGGTCGTCTACACCGTAGTCGTACTGGGTAGCAGCGGCATCGGTCTCGGTGTCTAGTGAGAGAAGAGGGGGGAAGAAACAATAAATACAATGCAAGCAAATGCTTGACGATGCATGACATGACAAAGCGTGATGCTAGGCGTGCCCTAACGCGGTATGAGGTGATACCGGTGAAGGGGGGAAACATCCGGGAAAGTATCCCCGGTGTTTCGCGTTTTCGGGCAAAGGAGCCGGAGGGGGAAAGTTGCGAGTTCGGTATGTTAGAAATGTGTGGCGGACGAACGGGCTACGTATCCAGATTTGTCTCGTCGTTCTGAGCAACTTTCATGTACAAAGTTTTTCCATCCGAGCTACGGTTTATTTTATATTAATTTTTAAAGTTTTAAATCATTTTCCAAATTATTATTATTAAATTAATTCAAAATTAGTATTATTGCATCAGCATGACATCAGCAGTCAACAGAGGGGTTGACTGGTAAATCTGACACAGGGTCCCACTGGTCATAGACTGTTTAGTCTAATTAGGGTTTAACTAATCTAATTACTGCTTAATTAAATTAACTAGCTAATTAGATTATGTTGGGGAACGTAGCAGAAATTCAAAATTTTCCTACGTGTCACCAAGATCTATCTATGGAGAAACCAGCAACGAGGGGAAGGAGAGTGCATCTACATACCCTTGTAGATCGCTAAGCGGAAGCGTTCAAGAGAACGGGTTGAAGGAGTCGTACTCGTCGTGATCCAAATCACCGGAGATCCTAGTGCCGAACGGACGGCACCTCCGCGTTCAACACACGTACAGCCCGGTGACGTCTCCCATGCCTTGATCCAGCAAGGAGAGAGGGAGAGGTTGAGGAAGACTCCATCCAGCAGCAGCACAACGGCGTGGTGGTGGTGGAGGAGCGTGGCAATCCTGCAGGGCTTCGCCAAGCACCGCGAGATATGAGGAGAAAGAGAGGGAGGGCTGCACCAACAGGCAGAGATCGAATCACGTGTTATGTGCAGCCCCAGGCCTCACTATATATAGGGGAGAGGGAGGAGGGTGCGCCCCCTCTAGGGTTCTCACCCTAGGGGGTGCGGCAGCCCTAGATGGGAAAGGGGCGGCAGCCAAGGGAGGATTCCCTCCCCCCCAAGGCACCTAGGAGGTGCCTTCCCCTCCTAGGACTCTTCCTTAGGGTTCCCCCTTCACCCTAGGCGCATGGGCCATGAGGGAAGTGGCGCCCCAGCCCACTTTGGGCTGGATCCCTTCCCACTTCAGCCCATGGGACCCTCCGGGATAGGTGGCCCCACCCGATGGACCCCCGGGACCCTTCCGGTGGTCCCGGTACAATACCGATGACCCCGAAACTTGTCCCGATGGCCGAAATAGGACTTCCTATATATAAATCTTTACCTCCGGACCATTCCGGAACTCCTCGTGACGTCCGGGATCTCATCCGGGACTCCGAACAGCATTCTGTAACCACATACAAACTTCCTTTATAACCCTAGCGTCATCGAACCTTAAGTGTGTAGACCCTACGGGTTCGGGAAACATGCAGACATGACCGAGACGTTCTCCGGTCAATAACCAACAGCGGGATCTGGATACCCATGTTGGCTCCCACATGTTCCACGATGATCTCATCGGATGAACCACGATGTCAAGGACTTAATCAATCCCGTATACAATTCCCTTTGTCTAGCGGTACGATACTTGCCCGAGATTTGATCGTCGGTATCCCGATACCTTGTTCAATCTCGTTACCGGCAAGTCTCTTTTACTCGTTCCGTAACACATCATCCCGTGATCAACTCCTTGATCACATTGTGCACATTATGATGATGTCCTACCGAGTGGGCCCAGAGATACCTCTCCGCTTACACGGAGTGACAAATCCCAGTCTCGATTCGTGCCAACCCAACAGACACTTTCGGAGATACCTGTAATGCACCTTTATAGCCACCCAGTTACGTTGTGACGTTTGGTACACCCAAAGCATTCCTACGGTATCCGGGAGTTGCACAATCTCATGGTCTAAGGAAAAGATACTTGACATTAGAAAAGCTTTAGCATACGAACTACGATCTTTGTGCTATGCTTAGGATTGGGTCTTGTCCATCACATCATTCTCCTAATGATGTGATCCAGTTATCAATGACATCCAATGTCCATGGTTAGGAAACCGTAACCATCTATTGATCAATGAGCTAGTTAACTAGAGGCTTACTAGGGACATGGTGTTGTCTATGTATCCACACATGTATCTGAGTTTCCTATCAATACAATTATAGCATGGATAATAAACGATTATCATGAACAAGGAAATATAATAATAATCAATTTATTATTGCCTCTAGGGCATATTTCCAACAGTCTCCCACTTGCACTAGAGTCAATAATCCAGTTCACATCGATATGTGATTAACACTCAAGGTCACATCCCCATGTGACTAACACCCAAGAGTTCTGGGTTTGATCATGTTATGCTTGTGAGAGAGGTTATAGTCAATCGGGCCTGAACCTTTCAGATCCGTGTGTGCTTTACAAATCTCTATGTCATCTCCTAGATGCAGCTACCACGCTCTATCTGGAGCTATTCCAAATAACTGTTCTACTTGGAGCTATTCTAAATTGTTGCTCCATTATACGTATCCGGTATCTCTACTTAGAGCTATCCGGATAGGTGTTAAAGCTTGCATCGTCGTAACTCTTTACGTCGAACTCTTTATCACCTCCATAACCGAGAAAATTCCTTAGTCCACTAGTTACTAAGGATAACTTTGACCGCTGTACTGTGATCCATTCTTGGATCACTCTTGTACCCCTTGACTGACTCATGGCAAGGCACACTTCAGGTGCGGTACACAGCATAGCATACTGTAGAGCCTATGTCTTAAGCATAGGGGACGACCTTCGTCCTTTCTCTCTTTTCTGCCGGGGTCGAGCTTTAAGTCTTAACTTCGTACCTTACAACTCAGGCAAGAACTTCTTCTTTGACTGATCCATCTTGAACACCTTCAAGATCATGTCAAGGTATGTGCTCATTTGAAAGTATTATTAAGCATTTTGATCTATCCTTATAGATCTTGATGCTCAATGTTCAAGTAGCTTAATCCAGGTTTTCTATTGAAAAACACCTTTCAAATAACCCTATATGCTTTCTAGAAAATCATTTCTGATCATATATACTCATCAGAAATTCTATAGTGCTCCCACTCACTTCTTTGGAAATACAAGTTTCTCATGAACTTTGTACAGACCCAAAATCTTTGATCATCTTATCAAAGCGTATATTACAACTCCGAGATGCTTACTCCAGTCCTTAGAAGGATCGCTGTAGCCAGCATACCTTTTAGCATCCTTAGGATCGACAAAAACTTTCTGATTGTATCACATACAACCTTTCCTCTAGAAAATCGTCGAGGAAACAATGATTTGACATCCTATCTGCAAGATTTCATAAATAATGCAGTAATCGCTAATATAATTCCAATAGACTCTTAGCATCGCTACGAGTGAGAAAGTCTCATCGTAGTCAACTCCTTGAACTTGTCGGAAAACATCTTAACGACAAGTCGAGCTTTCTTAATGGTGACATTTACCATCATTGTCCGTCTTCCTTTTAAAATCCATCTGCACTCAACAGCCTTATGACCATCGAGCTATTCTGTCAAAGTCTACACTTTGTTTTCATACATGGATCCTATCTCGAATTTTATGGCCTCGAGCCATTTATCGGAATCCGGGCCCACCATCGCTTCTCCGTAGCTCGTAGGTTCATTGTTGTCTAGCAACATGACTTCCAAGACAGGATTATTGTACCACTCTGAAGTAGTACGTATCCTTGTCACCCTACGAGGTACGGCAGTGACTTGATCCAAAACTTCATGATCACTATCATAAGCTTCTACTTCAATTGGTGTAGGTGCCACATGAACAACTTCCTGTGCCCTGATACACACTGGTTGAAGTGATGGTTCAATAACCATATCAAGTCTCCACCATCCTCCCACTCAACTCTTTCGAGAGAAACCTTTCCTCGAGAAAGGACCCGATTCAAGAAACAATCCATATTGCTTTCGGATCTGAATTAGGAGGTATACCCAACTGTTTTGGGTGTCCTATGAAGATGCATTTTATCCGCTTTGGGTTCGAGCTTATCAATCCTGAAACTTTTTCACATAAGCGTCGCAGCCCCAAACCTTTAAGAAACGACAACTTAGGTTTCTCTAAACCATAATTCATACGGTGTCATCTCAACGGAATTACGTGGTGCCCTATTTAAAGTGAATGTGGTTGTCTCTAATGCCTAACCCATGAATAATAGTGGTAATTCGATAAGAGACATTATGGTACGCACCATATCCAATAGGGTGCAACTATGATGTTCGGACACACCATCAAACTATGGTGTTCCAAGCGGTATTAATTGTGAAACAATTTCCACAATGTCTTAATTGCGTGCCAAAGCTCGTAACTCAGATACTCATCTCTATGATCTTATCATAGACATTTTATCCTCTTGTCACGATGATCTTTAACTTCACTCTAAAATTACTTGAACCATTCAATAATTCAGACTTGTGTTTCATCAAGTAAATATATTCAACATCTACTCGAATCATCTGTGAAGTAAGAACATAACGATATTCACTGCATGCCTCAGCACTCATTGGACTACACACATCAAAATGTGTTACTTCCAACAAGTTGCTATCTTGTTCCATCTTACTGAAACCGAGGCTTTTCAGTCATCTTGCCCATGTGGTATGATTTGCATATCTCAAGTGATTCAAAATCAAGTGAGTCCAAACGATCCATCTGCATGGAGTTTCTTCATGCGTATACACCAATAGACATGGTTCGCATGTCTCAAACTTTTCAAAAATGAGTGAGTCCAAAGATCCATCAACATGGAGCTTCTTCATGCGTTTTATACCATTATGACTTACATGGCAGTGCCACAAGTAAGTGGTACTATCATTACTATCTTATATCTTTTGGCATGAAAATGTGTATCACTACGATCGAGATTCAATAAACCATTCCTTTAGGTGCAAGACCATTGAAGGTATTATTCAAATAAATAGAGTAACCATTATTCTCCTTAAATGAATAACCGTATTGCAACAAACATAATCCAATCATGTCTATGCTCAACGCAAACACCAAATGACAATTATTCAGGTTTAATACTAATCTTGATGGTAGAGGGAGCGTGCGATGTTTGATCACATCAAACTTGGAAACACTTCCAACACATATCGTCAGCTCACCTTTAGCTAGTCTCCGTTTATTCCGTAGCTTTTATTTCGAGTTACTAACACTTAGCAACCAAACCGGTATCTAATACCCTAGTGCTACTAGGAGTACTAGTAAAGTACACATTAACATAATATATATACAATATACTTCTATTGACCTTGCCAGCCTTCTTATCTACCAAGTATCTAGGGTAATTCCGCTCCAGTGGCTGTTCCCTTATTACAGAAGCACTTAGTCTCGGGTTTGGGTTCAACCTCGGGTTTCTTCACTGGTGCAGCAGCTGATTTGCCGTTTCATGAAGTATCCCTTCTTGCCCTTGCCCTTCCTGAAACTAGTGGTTTCACCAACCATCAACAATTGATGCTCCTTCTTGATTTCTACTTTCACGGTGTCAAACAACGCGAATACCTCAAGGATCATCATCTCTATCCTTGATATGTTATAGTTCATCATGAAGCTCTAGCAGCTTGGTGGCAATGACTTTGGAGAAACATCATTATCTCATCTGGAAGATCAACTCCCACTCGATTCAAGTGATTGTTGCACTCAGACAATCTGAGCACAAGCACAACAATTGAGCTTTTCTCCTTAGTTTGTAGGCTAAGAAAATCGTCGGAGGTCTTATACCTCTTGACGTGGGCACGAGCCTAATCCCAATTTCAGCCCTCAAAACATCTCATATGTTTCGCGACGTTTCAAAACGTCTTTAGTGCCTCAACTCTAAACCGTTTAACTGAACTATCACGTAGTTATCAAAACGTGTATGTCCGATGTTCGCAACATCCACAAACGACGTTTGGGGTTCGGCACACTGAGCAGTGCATTAAGGACATAAGCTTTCTACTGTCCGCATAATTGCTACTATCAACTTTCAACTAATTTTTCTCTAGGAACATATCTAAACAGTAGAACTATAGCGTGAGCTACGACATAATTTGCAAAAGTCTTTTGACTATGTTCAGGATAATTAAGTTCATCTTATGAACTCCCACTCAGATAGACATCCCTCTGGTCATCTAAGTGATTACATGATCCGAGTCAACTAGGCCGTGTCCGATCATCACGTGAGACGGACTAGTCATCATCGGTGAACATCTTCATGTTGATCGTATCTACTATATGACTCATGCTCGACCTTTCGGTCTCTGTGTTCCGAGGCCATGTCTGTACATGCTAGGCTCGTCAAGTTAACCCTAAGTGTTTTGCGTGTGTAAATCTGTCTTACACCCGTTGTATGTGAACGTAAGGATCTATCACACCCGATCATCACGTGGTGCTTCGAAGCGACGAACTGTAGCAACGGTGCACAGTTAGGGGAGAACACTTCTTGAAATTGTTGTAAGGGATCATCTTATTTACTACCGTCGTTCTAAGTAAACAAGATGCATAAACATAATAAACATCACATGCAATTATATAGTAGTGACATGATATGGCCAATATCATATAGCTCCATTGATCTCCATCTTGGGGCTCCATGATCATCTTGTCACGTCATCGACATGCAAGTCGCGATTCCTATTACAAGAACATGATCAATCTCATACATCACATATATCATTCGTCACATCCTTTGGCCATATCACATCACATAGCATACCCTGCAAAAACAAGTTAGACGTCCTCTAATTGTTGTTTGCATGTTTTACGTGGCTGCTATGGGTTTCTAGCAAGAACGTTTCTTACCTACGCAAAACCACAACGTGATATGCCAATTGCTATTTACCCTTCATAAGGACCCTTTTCATCGAATCCGTTCGGACTAAAGTAGGAGAGACAGACACCCGCTAGCCACCTTATGCAACTAGTGCATGTCAGTCGGTGGAACCTGTCTCACGTAAGAGTACGTGTAAGGTCGATCCAGGCCGCTTCATCCCACAATACCGTCGAAACAAGATTGTACTAGTAACGGTAAGCATATTGAACAACATCAACGCCCACAACTACTTTGTGTTCTACTCGTGCAAAGAATCTACGCAATAGACCTAGCTCATGATGCCACTATTGGGGAACGTAGCAGAAATTCAAAATTTTCCTACGTGTCACCAAGATCTATCTATGGAGAAACCAGCAACGAGGGGAAGGAGAGTGCATCTACATACCCTTGTAGATCGCTAAGCGGAAGCGTTCAAGAGAATGGGTTGAAGGAGTCGTACTCGTCGTGATCCAAATCACCGGAGATCCTAGTGCCGAACGGACGGCACCTCCGCGTTCAACACACGTACAGCCCGGTGACGTCTCCCATGCCTTGATCCAGCAAGGAGAGAGGGAGAGGTTGAGGAAGACTCCATCCAGCAGCAGCACAACGGCGTGGTGGTGGTGGAGGAGCGTGGCAATCCTGCAGGGCTTCGCCAAGCACCGCGAGATATGAGGAGAAAGAGAGGGAGGGCTGCACCAATAGGCAGAGATCGAATCACGTGTTATGTGCAGCCCCAGGCCTCACTATATATAGGGGAGAGGGAGGAGGGTGCGCCCCCTCTAGGGTTCCCACCCTAGGGGGTGCGGCAGCCCTAGATGGGAAAGGGGTGGCGGCCAAGGGAGGATTCCCTCCCCCCCAAGGCAACTAGGAGGTGCCTTCCCCTCCTAGGACTCTTCCTTAGGGTTCCCCCTTCACCCTAGGCGCATGGGCCATGAGGGAAGTGGTGCCCCAGCCCACTTTGGGCTGGATCCCTTCCCACTTCAGCCCATGGGACCCTCCGGGATAGGTGGCCCCACCTGGTGGACCCCCGGGACCCTTCCGGTGGTCCCGGTACAATACTGATGACCCCGAAACTTGCCCCGATGGCCGAAATAGGACTTCCTATATATAAATCTTTACCTCCGGACCATTCCGGAACTCCTCGTGACGTCCGGGATCTCATCCGGGACTCCGAACAGCATTCGTTAACCACATACAAACTTCCTTTATAACCCTAGCGTCATCGAACCTTAAGTGTGTAGACCCTACGGGTTCGGGAGACATGCAGACATGACCGAGACGTTCTCCGGTCAATAACCAACAGCGGGATCTGGATACCCATGTTGGCTCCCACATGTTCCACGATGATCTCATCAGATGAACCACGATGTCAAGGACTTAATCAATCCCGTATACAATTCCCTTTGTCTAGCGGTACGATACTTGCCCGAGATTCGATCGTCGGTATCCCGATACCTTGTTCAATCTCGTTACCGGCAAGTCTCTTTTACTCGTTCCGTAACACATCATCCCGTGATCAACTCCTTGATCACATTGTGCACATTATGATGATATCCTACCGAGTGGGCCCAGAGATACCTCTCCGCTTACACGGAGTGACAAATCCTAGTCTCGATTCGTGCCAACCCAACAGACACTTTCGGAGATACCTATAATGCACCTTTATAGCCAACCAGTTACGTTGTGACGTTTGGTACACCCAAAGCATTCCTATGGTATCCGGGAGTTGCACAATCTCATGGTCTAAGGAAAAGATACTTGACATTAGAAAAGCTTTAGCATACGAACTACGATCTTTGTGCTATGCTTAGGATTGGGTCTTGTCCATCACATCATTCTCCTAATGATGTGATCCCATTATCAATGACATCCAATGTCCATGGTTAGGAAACCGTAACCATCTATTGATCAACGAGCTAGTCAACTAGAGGCTTAGTAGGGACATGGTGTTGTCTATGTATCCACACATGTATCTGAGTTTCCTATCAATACAATTATAGCATGGATAATAAACGATTATCATGAACAAGGAAATATAATAATAATCAATTTATTATTGCCTCTAGGGCATATTTCCAATAGATTAATTATTTAATTAATTAATTATAAATTTTATTAATTCTTTTTTATTTTTATTTTTCTTAAAACATTCTGGGGCTCGGCCCCGTTTGTCATAGGGCCATTGGGCCGATGCGGGTTAGCGGGCGCTACGGGCGCCTGTGCGGGCGCTCGCCCGCAGGGAGCGGCGGGCAAGGCCGGTGGCCAGGCGGGTGCGTGAGCAGGAGGGCGCGGCCAACACCGGCGAGCGGCGGAGCCGGACCGGCAGGAACGACGTCGGGTCCTGGCGGATGCGGGCGCGGGCGGGGGAAGGCTCGGGCAGCAGGTGTTGGAAATATGCCCTAGAGGCAATAATAAAAGGATTATTATTATATTTCCTTGTTCATGATAATTGTCTTTTATTCATGCTATAATTGTATTATCCGGAAATCGTAATACACGTGTGAATACATAGACCATAATACGTCCCTAGTAAGCCTCTAGTTGACTAGCTCGTTGGTCAACAGATAGTCATGGTTTCCTGACTATGGACATTAGATGTCGTTGACAACGGGATCACATCATTAGGAGAATGATGTGATGGACAAGACCCAATCCTAAGCATAGCACAAGATCGTGTAGTTCGTTTTGCTAGAGCTTTTCCAATGTCAAGTATCTCTTCCTTAGACCATGAGATCGTGTAACTCCCGGATACTGTAGGAGTGCTTTGGGTGTACCAAACGTCACAACGTAACTGGGTGACTATAAAGGTGCACTACAGGTATCTCCGAAAGTGTCTGTTGGGTTGACACGGATCGAGACTGGGATTTGTCACTCCGTATGACGGAGAGGTATCTCTGGGCCCACTTAGTAATGCATCATCATAATGAGCTCAAAGTGACCAAGTGTTTGGTCACGGGATCATGCATTACGATACGAGTAAAGTGACTTGCCGGTAAGGAGACTGAACGAGGTATTGGGATACCGACGATCGAGTCTCGGGCATGTAACGTACCGATTGACAAAGGGAATTGTATACGGGGTTGATTGAATCCTCGACATCGTGGTTCATCCGATGCGATCATCGAGGAGCATGTGGGAGCCAACATGGGTATCCAGATCCTGCTGTTGGTTATTGACCGGAGAGCCATCTCGGTCATGTCTGCATGTCTCCCGAACCCGTAGGGTCTACACACTTAAGGTTCGGTGACGCTAGGGTTATTAGGAAGACTTGTATGTGATTACCGAATGTTGTTCGGAGTCCCGGATGAGATCCCGGACATCACGAGGAGTTCCGGAATGGTCCGGAGGTGAAGATTTATATATGGGAAGTTGTCATACGGACACCGGAAAGTTTTGGGGGCATATCGGTATTGTACCGGGGCCACCGGAGGGGTTTCGGGGGTCCACCGGGAGGGGCCACCCCTCTCGGAGGGCCTCATGGGCCGCAAGGGGCAGGGAACCAGCCCCTGGAGGGCTGGGCGCGCCCGCCCCTGGGACCATGCGCCTAGGGTTGGGGGGTGGGGGAACCCTAGTGGGGGCGTCCCCCTTGCTTGGGGGGCAAGCCCCCCTCCCTGGCCGCCCTCCCGTCTAGATCTCATCTAGAGGGGGCCGGCCCCCTTATCCCTTCCCCTATAAATAGAGGGGCGAGGGGAGGGCTGAACACCTGATCCAAGGCGCAGCCCCTCCCCTCCCCAACACCTCTCCTCCTCCGTTGAGTGCTTGGCGAAGCCCTGTCGGAGTACTGCCTCTCCACCATCATCACGCCGTCGTGCTGCTGCTGGAGCCTTCTTCCTCAACCTCTCCTTCCCCCTTGCTGGATCAAGAAGGAGGAGACGTCATCCTCTCCGTACGTGTGTTGAACGCGGATGTGTCGTTCGTTCAACACTTGGTCATCGGTGATTTGGATCACGGCGAGTACGACTCCATCATCCCCGTTCCCTTGAACGCTTCCGCACGCGATCTACAAGTGGTATGTAGATGCTTCCCTCTCCTATCACTCGTTGCTTAGATGAACTCATAGATGGATCTTGGTGAAACCGTAGAAAAAATTTAGTTTTGTGCAACGTTCCCCAACAGTGGCATCATGAGCTAGGTCTATGCGTAGTTCTCTATTGCACGAGTAGAACACAATTTTGTTGTGGGCGTAGATCTTGTCAACTTGCTTGCCGCTGCTAGTCTTATTTTGCTTCAGCGGTATTGTGGGATGAAGCGGCCCGGACCGACCTTACACGTACGCTTACGTGAGACAGGTTCCACCGACTGACATCCACTAGTTGCATAAGGTGGCTAGCGGGTGTCTGTCTCTCCCACTTTAGTTGGAGAGGATTCGACAAAAAGGGTCCTTATGAAGGGTAAATAGAAGTTGACAAAATCACGTTGTGGTTATTCGTAGGTAAGAAAATGTTCTTGCTAGAACCCAATTGCAGCCATGTAAAAGATGCAACAACAATTAGAGGACGTCTAACTTGTTTTTGCAGCAATTGTCATGTGATGTGATATGGCCAGAAGTTGTGATGAATGATGAATGATATATTGTGATGTATGAGATCATGTTCTTGTAATAGGAATCACGACTTGCATGTCGATGAGTATGACAACCGGCAGGAGCCATAGGAGTTGTCTTTATTTTTGTATGACCTGCGTGTCATTGAAGAACGCCATGTAAATTACTTTACTTTATTGCTAAACGCGTTAGCTATAGAAGTAGAAGTAGTCGTTGGCGTGACAACTTCATGAAGACACGATGATGGAGATCATGGTGTCATGCCGGTGACGAAGATGATCATGGAGCCCCGAAGATGGAGATCGAAGGAGCTATATGATATTGGCCATATCATGTCACTACTTTATATAATTGCATGTGATGTTTATTATGTTTATGCATCTTGTTTACTTAGAACGACGGTAGTAAATAAGATGATCCCTTATAATAATTTCAAGAAAGTGTTCCCCCTAACTGTGCACCGTTGCTAAAGTTCGTCGTTTCGAAGCACCACGTGATGATCGGGTGTGATAGATCCTTACGTTCACATACAACGGGTGTAAGACAGTTTTACACATGCAGAAACACTTAGGGTTAACTTGACGAGCCTAGCATGTACAGACATGGCCTCGGAACACAAGAGACCGAAAGGTCGAACATGAGTCATATGGAAGATACGATCAACATGGAGATGTTCACCGATGATGACTAGTCTGTCTCACGTGATGATCGGACACGGCCTAGTCGACTCGGATCGTGTAACACTTAGAAGACTAGAGGGATGTCAATCTAAGTGGGAGTTCATTAAATAATTTGATTAGATGAACTTAATTATCATGAACTTAGTCTAAAGTCTTTGCAAAATATGTCTTGTAGATCAAATGGCCAAAGCTCATGTCAACATGAACTTCAACGCGTTCCTAGAGAAAACCAAGCTGAAAGATGATGGCAGCAACTATTCGGACTGGGTCCGGAACCTGAGGATCATCCTCATAGCAGCCAAGAAAGATTATGTCCTAGATGCACCGCTAGGTGAAGCACCCATCCCAGAGAACCAAGACGTTATGAACACTTGGCAATCACGTGCTGATGATTACTCCCTCGTTCAGTGCGGCATGCTTTACAGCTTAGAACCGGGGCTCCAAAAGCGTTTTGAGCGACACGGACCATATGAGATGTTCGAGGAGCTGAAAATGGTTTTTCAAGCTCATGCCCGGGTCGAGAGGTATGAAGTCTCCGACAAGTTCTATAGTTGTAAGATGGAGGAAAACAGTTCTGTCAGTGAGCACATACTCAAAATGTCTGGGTTGCACAACCGCTTGTCCCAGCTGGAGATCAACCTCCCGGACGAGGCGGTCATTGACAGAATCCTTCGGTCGCTCCCATTGAGCTACAAGAGCTTTGTGTTGAACTACAATATGCAGGGGATGGTGAAGACCATTCCTGAAGTATTTTCAATGCTGAAGTCAGCAGAGGTTGAAATCAAGAAAGAACATCAAGTGTTGATGGTCAATAAGACCACTAAGTTCAAGAAGGGCAAGGGTAAGAAGAACTTCAAGAAGGACGGCAAAGATGTTGCCACGCCCGGTAAGCCAATTGCCGGGAAGAAGTCAAAGAATGGACCCACGTCTGAGACTGAGTGCTTTTATTGCAAACGGAAGGGTCACTGGAAGCGGAACTGCCCCAAATACTTAGCGGACAAGAAGGCGGCAACACTAAAGGTATATTTGATATACATGTAATTGATGTGTACCTTACCAGTACTCGTAGTAACTCCTGGGTATTTGATACCGGTGTCGTTGCTCATATTTGTAATTCACAGCAGGAGCTGCGGAATAAGCGGAGACTGGTGAAGGACAAGGTGACGATGCGCGTCGGGAATGGTTCCAAGGTCGATGTGATCGCCGTCGGCACGCTACCTCTACATTTACCTACGGGATTAGTTTTAAACCTCAATAATTGTTATTTAGTGCCAAGTTTGAGCATGAACATTGTATCTGGATCTCGTTTGATGCGAGATGGCTACTCATTTAAATCCGAGAATAATGGTTGTTCTATTTATATGAGAGATATGTTTTATGGTCATGCCCCGATGGTCAATGGTTTATTCTTAATGAATCTCGAACGTAATATTACACATATTCATAGTGTGAATACCAAAAGATGTAAAGTTGATAACGATAGTCCCACATACTTGTGGCACTGCCGCCTTGGTCACATTGGTGTCAAGCGCATGAAGAAGCTCCATGCTGATGGACTTTTAGAGTCTCTCGATTATGAATCATTTGACACATGCGAACCATGCCTCATGGGAAAAATGACCAAGACTCCGTTCTCCGGAACAATGGAGCGAGCAACCAACTTGTTGGAAATCATACATACTGATGTGTGTGGTCCAATGAGCGTTGAGGCTCGCGGAGGATACCGTTATGTTCTCACTCTCACTGATGACTTAAGTAGATATGGGTATGTCTACTTAATGAAACACAAGTCTGAGACCTTTGAAAAGTTCAAGGAATTTCAGAATGAAGTAGAGAATAAACGTGACGAAAGATAAAATTCTTACGATTGCATCGTGGAGGAGAATATTTAAGTCACGAATTTGGTACACACTTAAGAAAATGTGGAATCGTTTCACAACTCATGCCGCCTGGAACACCTCAGCGTAACGGTGTGTCCGAACGTCGTAATCGCACTCTATTGGATATGGTGCGATCTATGATGTCTCTTACCGATTTACCGCTATCATTTTGGGGATACGCTCTAGAGACAGCTACATTCACTTTAAATAGGGCACCGTCTAAATCCGTTGAGACGACACCGTATGAATTATGGTTTGGGAAGAAACCTAAGCTGTCGTTTCTAAAATTTTGGGGATGCGATGCTTATGTCAAGAAACTTCAACCTGAAAAGCTCGAACCCAAGTCGGAAAAATGCGTCTTCATAGGATACCCTAAGGAAACAATTGGGTATACCTTCTACCTTAGATCCGAAGGCAAGATCTTTGTTGCCAAAAACGGATCCTTTCTAGAAAAGGAGTTTCTCTCGAAAGGAGTAAGTGGGAGGAAAGTAGAACTCGATGAAGTACCACCTCTTGAACCGGAAAGTAGTGTAGCTCAGGAAAATGTTCCTGTGGTGCCTACACCGACTGGAGAGGAAATTAATGATGATGATCAAGGTACTTCGGATCAAGTTGCTACTGAACTTCGTAGGTCCACAAGGACACGTTCCACACCAGAGTGGTATGGCAACCCTGTCTTGGAAATCATGTTGTTGGACAACGGTGAATCTTCGAACTATGAAGAAGCGATGGCGGGCCCAGATTCCAACAAATGGCTAGAAGCCATGCAATCCGAGATAGAATCCATGTATGAAAACAAAGTATGGACTTTGACTGACTTGCCCGATGATCGGCGAGCGATAGAAAACAAATGGATCTTTAAGAAGAAGACGGACGCGGATGGTAATGTCACCATCTATAAAGCTCGACTTGTCGCTAAGGGTTATCGGCAAGTTCAAGGGATTGACTACGATGAGACTTTCTCTCCCGTAGCAAAGCTTAAGTCTGTTCGAATCATGTTAGCAATTGCCGCATACTATGATTATGAGATATGGCGGATGGACGTTAAAATGGCATTCCTTAACGGTTATCTTAAGGAAGAGCTGTATATGATGCAGCTGGAAGGTTTTGTCGATCCTAAGAATGCTAACAAAAGTATGCAAGCTCCAGCGATCCATTTATGGGCTGGTGCAATCATCTCGGAGTTGGAACATTCGCTTTGATGAGATGATCAAAGCATTTGGATTTATGCAGACTTATGGAGAAGCCTGCGTTTACAAGAAAGTGAGTGGGAGCTCTGTAGCATTTCTCATATTATATGTAGATGACATACTTTTGATGGGAAATGATATAGAATTCTTGGACAGCATTAAGGCCTACTTGAATAAGTGTTTTTCAATGAAGGACCTTGGAGAAGCTGCGTACATATTAGGCATCAAGATCTATAGGGATAGATCGAGACGCCTCATAGGTCTTTCACAAAGCACATACCTTGATAAGATTTTGAAGAAGTTCAAAATGAATCAGTCCAAGAAAGGGTTCTTGCCTGTACTGCAAGGTGTGAGATTGAGCTCGGCTCAATGCCCGACCACGGCAAAAGATAAAGAAGAGATGAGCGTCATCCCCTATGCCTCAGCCATAGGATCTATTATGTATGCCATGCTGTGTACCAGACCTGATGTAAACCTTGCCGTAAGTTTGGTAGGAAGGTACCAAAGTAATCCCGGCAAGGAACACTGGACAGCGGTCAAGAATATCCTGAAGTACCTGAAAAGGACAAAGGACATGTTTCTCGTTTATGGAGCTGACGAAGAGCTCGTCGTAAAGGGTTACGTCGACGCTAGCTTCGACACAGATCTGGATGACTCTAAGTCACAAACCGGATACGTATATATGTTGAATGGTGGGGCAGTAAGCTGGTGCAGCTGCAAGCAGAGCGTAGTGGCGGGATCTACATGTGAAACGGAGTACATGGCAGCCTCGGAGGCAGCGCATGAAGCAATCTGGGTGAAGGAGTTCATCACCGACCTAGGAGTCATACCCAATGCGTCGGGGCCGATCAAACTCTTCTGTGACAACACTGGAGCTATTGCCCTTGCCAAGGAGCCCAGGTTTCACAAGAAGACCAGGCACATCAAGTGTCGCTTCAACTCCATCCGTGAAAATGTTCAAGATGGAGACATAGATATTTGCAAAGTACATACGGATCTGAATGTCGCAGATCCGTTGACTAAACCTCTTTCGCGAGGAAAACATGATCAACACCAGAACTCTATGGGTGTTCGATTCATCACAATGTAACTAGATTATTGACTCTAGTGCAAGTGGGAGACTGTTGGAAATATGCCCTAGAGGCAATAATAAAAGGATTATTATTATATTTCCTTGTTCATGATAATTGTCTTTTATTCATGCTATAATTGTATTATCCGAAAATCATAATACAAGTTTGAATACATAGACCACAATACGTCCCTAGTAAGCCTCTAGTTGACTAGCTTGTTGGTCAACAGATAGTCATGGTTTCCTGACTATGGACATTAGATGCCGTTGACAACGGGATCACATCATTAGGAGAATGATGTGATGGACAAGACCCAATCCTAAGCATAGCACAAGATCGTGTAGTTCGTTTTGCTAGAGCTTTTCCAATGTCAAGTATCTCTTCCTTAGACCATGAGATCGTGTAACTTCCGGATACCGTAGGAGTGCTTTGGGTGTACCAAACGTCACAACGTAACTGGGTGACTATAAAGGTGCACTACAGGTATCTCCGAAAGTGTCTGTTGGGTTGACACGGATCGAGACTGGGATTTGTCACTCCGTATGACGGAGAGGTATCTCTGGGCCCACTCGGTAATGCATCATCATAATGAGCTCAAAGTGACCAAGTGTTTGGTCACGGGATCATGCATTACGGTACGAGTAAAGTGACTTGCCGGTAACGAGACTGAACGAGGTATTGGATACCGACGATCGAGTCTCGGGCATGTAACGTACCGATTGACAAAGGGAATTGTATACGGGGTTGATTGAATCCTCGACATCGTGGTTCATCCGATGAGATCATCAAGGATCATGTGGGAGCCAACATGGGTATCCAGATCCCGCTGTTGTTTATTGACCGGAGAGCCATCTCGGTCATGTCTGCATGTCTACCGAACCCGTAGGGTCTACACACTTAAGGTTCGGTGACGCTAGGGTTATTAGGAAGACTTGTATGTGATTATCGAATGTTGTTCGGAGTCCCAGATGAGATCCTGGACGTCATGAGGAGTTCCGGATTGGTCCGGAGGTGAAGATTTATATATGGGAAGTTTTCATACGGACACCGGAAAGTTTTGGGGGCATATCGGTATTGTACCGGGGCCACCGGAGGGGTTCCGGGGGTCCACCGGGAGAGGCCACCCCTCCCGGAGGGCCTCATGGGCCGCAAGGGGCAGGGAACCAGCCCTTGGAGGGCTGGACGCCCCCCCTTGGGCCCATGCGCCTAGGGTTGGGGGGAACCCTAGTGGGGGCGCCCCCCTTGCTTGGGGGGCAAGCCCCCCTCCCTGGCTGCCGCCCCCCCTCTAGATCTCATCTAGAGGGGTCCGACCCCCTTCCCCCTTCCCTTATAAATAGAGGGGCGAGGGTAGGGCTGAACACCTGATCCAAGGCGCAGCCCCTCCCCTCCCCAACACCTCTCCTCCTCCGTTGAGTGCTTGGCGAAGCCCTGTCGGAGTACTGCCTCTCCACCATCATCACGCCGTCGTGCTGCTGCTGGAGCCTTCTTCCTCAACCTCTCCTTCCCCCTTGCTGGATCAAGAAGGAGGAGACGTCGTCCGCTCCGTACGTGTGTTGAACACGGAGGTGCTGTCCGTTCAGCACTTGGTCATCGGTGATTTGGATCACGGCGAGTACGACTCCATCATCCCCGTTCCCTTGAACGCTCCCGCACGCGATCTACAAGTGGTATGTAGATGCTTCCCTCTCCTATCACTCGTTGCTTAGATGAAATCATAGATGGATCTTGGTGAAACCGTAGGAAAAATTTTAATTTTCTGCAACGTTCCCCAACAGCAGGGGCTTCGGCGGCGACCGTGGCCGGTGACGGCAAGCGCTGGGACTGCGAGGAGGCGGAGCGGGCGACAGCAGCAGGCAGAGAAGGGCACAGGAGCGGTAGCGGAGCCCTGACCAAGGTGGCCTCGGTGAGCCGTGTCGGTTGTCGACGACCGCAATGAACAGCAGCAGCTATCGTTGCGCAGCAGTCCAGGCGCGAACGAGGCAACGTGCGCGGGAGCGTGAGCAGAGGCAAACGGTGGGCTCGCAACTAGGGAGCAGCATGGAGGTGCCAGAGCACAACGACGACGTTCTTGGGCACCAGCGAAATGGTAGTCGGGCGCGGTGACCGCGGGGACAGAGGGGAATAGGGGGCAGCTCACTGTGTGGTGTAGGGGTTCGGGCAGCGGGGGGTTGAGGAGGAAGTCGGAGACGACCAGGCGACGGGGAGGCAGTCCGGTGATGGCGATGTGGTTCCGGCGACGGAATCCGAGGAGGCGCGGTGTCGGACGTGCGGCGAGGGGCGCCACTGCCCCGCGTGGCTGGTCGGGGAGGAGGTAAGGACGAGGCGGCATCGTGTGCCGGCAGGGCGCCGTTGTGAGGTGGGGCAGCACAGGGCGGCGTCGGCGTCGAGCCCCCGATCTCGATCCAGATCGGGGGGGTGAGGAGTGGGCGATGTGGGGGGGGGGGAAGTGGGGTGGTGCAGTTAGGGTTTCCCCCTCGTGGGGATAAGGCAGGGGCGGGTCGGCCGGCTGGGCCAGGTGGGCCGGCCTGGCCGGTGAGCTGGGCCGTTTGGCCCAGTTGGCCAGGGGGCCTTTTTATTCTTTTTAGTTTTGTTTTGTTTTCTGTTTTTGTAGTTTCTTTTCTTTTTATTTATTTTCTTTCCTATTTTAAATCATTTTAAATTATCTAGGCACTTTATAAAAATGTGTTTATTACACCATATTTACTTAAGCAAAATATGGCACCGCCCGAACATTTTTGTTTTAACTTTTTTTTTAAAAAAACTTTTGTTGTTTTCCATTAATTTAAATTTGAATTTTGAAGTGGTTTCGAATTAACGCGAGATTTAACAACAGTAACCGTGGTGACGTGGCATCGTTAACGTGGGATTACTGTAGCCTAATTATCCGGGCGTCACAATTCTCCTCCACTACAAGAAATCTCGTCCCGAGATTTAAGAGGTAGAGAAGGGGGGAAGGTCTAGTTACGAAATTCTAACGGATCTTGTCATTCTTGGCTGCTCTTCCCGAAGAAGTTAATCCCCTTCGTTGATGTCTTCAATTCTTTATTCCAATTCATCATGATGAAGTCAGCATCCTTTCTTGAGGGTCTTCATCGCACTTACGAAAGAATAAAGGGGGAGCATTCCGGGAGAATGGACCTCGGCAAGGTTGACTATCTGGTAGATAACATCGGGGAAGGAGGCGAAAAGTAACTCTAAAATTGAAACCTCTGAAAATATCGAGAGCAAAGTAAGGAGGTATTATGGGAAGTTTCGAGCTAGAAGGCAATCGTTCATTGCCTGAAACAGAGTGTGAAAGGGGTTCAGAGCAACGGAATTAAGTATTGTGCTTAATACCATAACTGTGGATCACATGGAAGGTGGCTCGTGAATTACATACGAAGCCAAGCGTGAGGAATATCTTTGGAAACAGGGTGTACATGAGAGTCAAGTTTCGATCATGTGGAACTGTGGGTTATGGGCCCACCATGTGGGTTAAAAGTAGGAAGGGCGATGACGTCTTGCATGATCATGCAAGCAAGGCATGTCAGAGGTTAGTCTGTCAGTTATATGCCAGTAACAACGTTGGTACCAAGGGTGAGGGACAAAGAGAACCATTTTCCTGCTCGTTGAAATGAGGCGGACCAATAGGCAAAGTTCTCATCCATCGATGGTTATCGGAATGTCATCAACAATAGTAACAGGGTCTTACTGACAGAGTTGTACACCGAGGTGTTTGCACAAGCAGGGAATTATTACTGCTTATATCGTATGGATCATAGAAAGGGTTTAATCAAACCAATGGAAAGGGGAATGTGTTTATCAGATTTAATCAGAACAATGCAAAGAAAAATGTGTGTAAACACATAACTCAGGGGTATATCCTTCCCAAGGACAAGCATAGCATGATATCCATGACAGGATATAACATAGAAAACCATTTAGGTAATGGGAGAGAATTTTCATGGCGTTACCCCATACAACGGTGTTAGGATAATTAAGAAAGAAACATTTAGCATCGCGCCTCCAATGTTCTTGTTGAAGAGAGGGGTATCATAGTCATGCTTCGAGGTAGCAATGATATGGTGTTTCAATCAAGGGCCAGACTTTGGATACACAAATGATCCATCAGGAGCAACTTATAAAATAAGTCTTACAATTTCCTCCAGGAAGAATGTATATCCTTGCAAAAGAAATTATAATGATAGGTCCTCCAGCCAGGGGGGTGCTAGGCATGACATCGTATTACTGGGTCATCAAAGGACCAACATCATAACTCCGGGAAAGTTGTCCCAACCATCATATCTGACCGAGAATCAGATCCGATTGGTGTCATGATACCTCAGACTCAGGATGTCCGAGAAGAAAAGGTGCGGCATGAATTGGTGAAATGACATTGCAAGATTCTCGGGAAATGAACTATGGGAGCGAGTTCCAACACAAGAGTTCACCATTTAAACCAAGGAGAGGATGAGGGGGTAGCTGATGGATTCAGCGACAATCCTTAAGATTTCCAAAAAGGTGGATTTCCACAGTTATGTGAACAAGGAGATAACATTAGCCAAATCAAATGACTTAATGATATATGCTGGAGGAAAACATACACAATTAAACATGGGTTGAAAGGTGCACCCGAAATATGGGCTGGGTTGCACGCCCAATGTCGGAATGACGATTGAGCAACCAACACACCAAATTGGAATTATTGTCCAATAACTCTGAAGCAATAGGGTTGCTAGAGATATTAAATTTGCACAACAGAGTTCACTCAACACGGGGACCAAGAAAAGAATGGTGATGGCGAGAAGCATCACTGTATCACGAATTCTTAAGAGGTGGTGTAATTCTCACAACATTGATGACATAAGAGATGGTAATGCTCCAAGGTAAAGAAGATCAACTGCTGGATAGCAAGGAACTCAAGGTATAACACCAAACATGAACAAGCTTGTGTTGGTGGGAAGGCAATAAAGTGGTCGATGACAACACAAATCAACGAGGGCAAGGATGGTATTTCTCATCATGAATTCAATTGATACCCTAGAAGAGCTCAGAATGTTCATGATGATCACGACACACTTGTCGAGAAGTTTCATGAAGATGTAATCGATCGACGATGACATCAAGCCAAAGGAATGGTGAAGCGAAAGGTTATTGGAACCACGGGTATGGTACAAACATGAAATCAAGCTTACTGTTCAAGGCGTAGTGATATGATGAGGAATATCATCGTAAGCTTAGCTCACCATGAAAAATTGTGCTCCGGGAAGGACCATGTAGCACAGTTAAAAGTTACACGATAATGATACAGCCGATCAGGCTATGAATGACTTGAAGGATTAATAAACTCATAAGCAACGAAGATTACTTAGAGTTATTGAATCGGAGTGCGGAATTGATTCACTTATCGGTGTCTTTGAGTGTTTAATAACTCAGAGCCCATGAAAAAAATGTAACCAGTGAGAATGTAGTACTTGATGAAGAACTCATAAGAAGTTATGTTGTTCGAAGATAATATCAAGATACCATGGGGTAATACTCGATGACAGATCAAAGTAGAGGTTGGACTAGGATATTGCTCTGCAGAAGACAAGTGCTTAAACTTGCCCGAGAAATGGTATTTAAAGGGAACAAGGTCGGAACCACGATTGCAAAAGGCCAGATCCCAGATATAAGATGAACTTATACCAAGGGAATAATTAATTTAAGAGAAGCTTTAATGATAAGATCTACATCGTGTCCATGGGCATGAACACAAAGGTTCAAGGTCGACTCCCACTTCCTCAATGCATAACCTTCCATTCACTTCTCGTATTTCGAAAATGACATTAGTTGTTGAACATTTTACCTGGTGCAATACCAGATAAGTATGACCCATGAAATCTTTCGGGATCACACAGGTTAGGGAAGGCATTGGTTCAACCCACCGGGGCATCTAGGAATTTATACCACAAAATTTTTAGGAGTAATTAACCAAGCTCGATAGTAGAGCATGGTTGTCAAGACAGAGGATACAATTTAAGTTATTGAATATGAAGGACGTTGTCGGATAAAATCCGACAAAAGGTTCTGGTGGTCCACAAGGGATCTGATGTGAGCATTGGTACTCAATCAGAAGAAGAAAGAATGCAAGGAGGTCAGATTATAGAAACAATTGTCTAACTCAAAGCTCAATTGCAAAGGAATTATGATTTCCAAATCCAGGGATCAGAAGCAACGCTCTGAGCAAGGATGGATAAGTTGAATAGGCTTAGGGGTACAATCGATGGCAATTTGATTGGTCGAGATCCAGCTCATGTTTGAAAGTAGCAGAAAATATAATTTATAAGGATCAACTGATGATTGTGTGCATTCGCACACATATAGAATCAACGGACACAAAATGATAGTGACAAAGGATGCCAATAAGATTTCTAAACTTATGGGATTAACCATAATGAAAGCAAGCAAGAATTTCAAGAGCAAATGGCTGCCAAAGATTTTTGGAAGATCGAATGGTATTTTCAAGACTATTGTGAAACACATGAACGACTAGGGATGAGGGGATACTCGGCAAGTGCGAGGAATTATCTATTTGGGTATTCAGGTGACAAAGAACAGCAAGGCAGTAAGCTCAAAGGATTATCGGAACAACGACGAGTGTTTCGGGGTATCTTGTAATAACAAGACCAACTGGGGATGAATGTAAGAATAACAACTGCAAGTAGTTATCCATAAGGGTTGACGGTGGAAGGGAATTGCAAACGCGATGAACACAAGTTCTCGGGTTAGTAGCGTAGAGTATCTTCAGGGTCTTCACGTGCAGCAGACGATCATCAGTAATAAGAGGCTCTCCGGGTGAAAGTGATAACGAGATCCTAATGTTAGACTTAGTAAAATTCATTTAACCCGAATAGAAGAGAGTTCAGAGTCCCAGAGTAAAGGTTGAGGAATAAAAGATCCTACTACCACCCAATGGCGACGTGGGCCCGTAAGCCGCACAGCCATGTTAGTAAAAGTTTTGCAATGACTAGACTCAACTTCGGCCCAGGAGTGTGGAAGGGGGATTCCTATAGGCAGTCGGCTCTGATACCAACTTGTGACGCCCCCGATTCAATCATACACTAATCATGCACGCAAATGTGTGCGATCAAGAACAGGGACTCACGGGAAGATATCACAACACAACTCCAAAAGTAAAAATAAGTCATACAAGCATCATAATACAAGCCAGGGGCCTCGAGGGCTCGAATACAAGTGCTCGATCATCGACGAGTCAGCGGAAGCAACAATATCTGAGTACAAATATAAGTTAAACAAGTTTGCCTTAAGAAGGCTAGCACAAACTGGGATACAGATCGAAAGAGGCGCATGCCTCCTGCCTGGGATCCTCCTAAACTACTCCTGGTCGTCGTCAGTAGCCTTGACGTAGTAGTAGGCACCTCCAGTGTAGTAGTCGTCATCGATGATGGTGTCTGGCTCCTGGGCTCCAACGTCTGGTTGCGGCATCCGAGAAGAAGAGGAAAACGGGGGAAAAGAGGGAGCAAAGCAACCGTGAGTACTCATCCAAAGTACTCGCAAGCAAGGAGCTACACTACATATGCATGGGTATATGTGTAAGGAGGCCATATCAGTGGACTGAACTGCAGAATGCCAGAATAAGAGGGGGATAGCTAGTCCTATCGAAGACTACGCTTCTGGCAGCCTTCGTCTTGCAGCATGTAGAAGAGAGTAGATTGAAGTCCTCCAAGTAGCATCGCATAGCATAATCCTACCCGGCGATCCTCCCCTCGTCGCCCAGTGGAAAAGCGATCACCGGGTTGTCTGTGGAACTTGTCTGGGTGTGTTTTATTAAGTATACGGTTCTAGTTGTCATAAGGTCAAGGTACAACTCCGGGTCGTCCTTTTACCGAGGGACACGCCTATTCGAATAGATTAACTTCCCTGCAGGGGTGCACCACATAACCCAACACGCTCGATCCCATTTGGCCGGACACACTTTCCTGGGTCATGCCCGGCCTCGGAAGATCAACACGTCGCAGCCCCACCTAGGCACAACAGAGAGGTCAACACGTTGGTCTAAATCCTATACGCGCAGGGGTCTGGGCCCATCACCCATTGCACACTTGCATGTTGCGTGGGCGACCGGAAGCAGACCTAGCAACCTCCATTACAAAGGAAGTCACGTTACGCGGTCCAATCTGGCGCGCGCCGCTCAGTCGCTGACATCAAGAAGGCTTCGGCTGATACCACGACGTCGAGTGCCCATATCTTTCCCGCGTAGTTGGTTAGTGCGTATAGGCCAGTGGCTAGACTCAGATCAAATACCAAGATCTCGTTAAGCGTGTTATTATGAAGTAACCGCGGACGCCGACCAGGGCCAGGACCACCTCTCTCCTAGGTGGTATCAACCTGCCCGGTCGCTCCGCCACATAGTAACAGTCGGGGGCCGTCGGGAACCCAGGCCCACCTCTACCGGGATGGAGCCACCTGTCCTTCCAGCCCCCACATTGGAACCACTTGCGGGTACTCAACAAGTTGACCCGACTTTAGTCACCATCTGTATAGGATATGTATGTATAGTATATACCCGTGATCACCTCCCGAGTGATCACGGCCCGATAGTATAGCAAGGCAGACTGACAAGAATGTAGGGCCAATGATGATAAACTAGCATCCTATACTAGGCATTTAGGATTGCGGGTAAGGTATCAATGACTGTAGCAACAATGACAGGCTATGCAACAGAATAGGAATAACCGAACAGTAACATGCTACACTACTCTAATGCAAGCAGTATAGAGAAGAATAGGCGATATCTGGTGATCAAAGGGGGGGGGGGGCTTGCCTGATTGCTCTGGCAAGAAGGAGGGGTCGTTAACACCGTAGTCGTACTGGGTAGCAGCGGCGTCGGTCTCGGTGTCTAGTGAGAGAAGAGGGGGAAGAAACAATAAATACAATGCAAGCAAATGCATGATGATGCATGACATGACAAAGTGTGATGCTAGGCGTGCCCTAACGCGGTATGAGGTGATACCAGTGAAGGGGGGAAACATCCGGGAAAGTATCCCCGGTGTTTTGCATTTTCGGGCAAAGGAGCCGGAGGGGGAAAGTTGCGAGTTCGGTATGTTAGCGATGTGCGGCAGACGAACAGGCTGCGTATCCGGATTCGTCTCATTGTTCTGAGCAACTTTCATGTACAAAGTTTTTCCATCCGAGCTATGGTTTATTTTATATTAATTTTTAAAGTTTTAAATCTTTTTCCAAATTATTATTATTAAATTAATTCAAAATTAGTATTATTGCATCAGCATGACATCAGCAGTCAACAAAGGGGTTGACTGGTCAATCTGACATGTGGGTCCCACTTGTCATAGACTGTTTAGTCTAATTAGAGTTTAACTAATCTAATTACTGCTTAATTAAATTAACTAGTTGATTAGATTAATTACTTAATTAGTATTAATTAATTAATTAATTAATTAATTAATTATAAATTTTATTAATTCATTTTAACTTTTATTTTTCTTAAAATGTTCTAGGGCTGGGCCCCGTTTGTCATAGGGCCATTGGGCCGATGCGGGTTAGCGGGCGCTACGGGCGCCTGTGCGGGCGCTCGCTCGCAGGGAGCGGCGGGCAAGGCCAGTGGCCTGGCGGGTGCGCGAGCGGGAGGGCACGGCCAACGCCGGCGAGCGGCGGAGCCGAACCGGCAGGAACGGCGCCGGGTCTTGGCGGATGCGGGCGCGGGCGGGGGAAGGCTCGGGCAGCAGGGGCTTCGGCGGCGACCGTGGCCGGTGATGGTGAGCGCTGGGACTACGAGGAGGCGGAGCGGGCGACAGCAGCAGGCAGAGAAGGGCACAGGAGCGGTGGCGGAGCCCTGACCAAGATGGCCTCGGCGAGCCGTGTCGGTTGTCGACGACCGCAATGAACAGCAACAGCTATCGTTGTGCAGCAGTCCAGGCGCGAACGGGGCAACGTGCGCGGGAGCGTGAGCAGAGGCAAACGGTGGGCTCACAACTAGGGAGCAGCACGGAGGTGCCGGAGCACGGCGACGACGTTCTTGGGCACGGGCGAAATGGTAGGGCGCGGTGACCGCGGGGACAGAGGGGAATAGGGGGCAGCTCACTGTGTGGTGTAGGGGTTCGGGCAGCGGGGGGTTGAGGAGGAAGTCGGAGACGACCAGGCGACGGGGAGGCAGTCCGGTGATGGCGACGTGGTTCCAGCGACGGAATCCGAGGAGGCGCGGCGTCGGACGTGCGGCGAGGGGCGCCACTGCCCCGCGTGGCTGGTCGGGGAGGAGGTGAGGACGGGGCGACATCGTGTGCCAGCGGGGCGCCTCGTGAGGCGGGGCAGCACCGGGCGGCGTCGGCGTCGAGCCCCCGATCTCGATCCAGATCGGGGGGGGTGAGGAGTGGGTGATGTGTGTGTGGGGGGGGGGGAAGTGGGGTAGTGCGGTTAGGGTTCCCCCCCCTCGTGGGGATAAGGCAGGGCGGGTCGGCCGGCTGGGCCAGGTGGGCTGGCTTGGCCGGTGAGCTGGGCCGTCCGGCCCAGTTGGCCAGGGGGCCTTTTTATTCTTTTTAGTTTAGTTTTGTTTTCTGTTTTTGTAGTTTCTTTTCTTTTTATTTATTTTCTTTCTTGTTTTAAATCATTTTAAATTATCTAGGCACTTTATAAAAATGTATTTATTACACCATATTTACTTAAGCAAAATATGGCACCGCCCGAACATTTTTGTTTTAACTTTTTTTAAAAAAAAACTTTTGTTGTTTGCCATTAATTTAAATTTGAATTTTGAAGTGGTTTCGAATTAACGCGAGATTTAACAACAGTAACCGTGGTGACGTGGCATCGTTAATGTGGGATTACTGTAGCCTAATGTGGGATTACTGTAGCCGAAGTGACCGTGTGACGCAGTTGAATTCGATTACCTACACATGTAAAATAGTGCAGTCCAAAAAATAATAATATAAATATAGAAAAAGAAACCTCGCATAATTAATTTACGCATAATATTTTTTTAAAGAGATGTGGCTTGGCGTCATAGCCAATGTCGGTGCAGGGCGCCGACGTGACAAAACCTGTATTCACATGGCGGTCCGAGTCCCCGATGAGGCGTTCGCCGAACTGCGGACGGAACCTGACTGAACCATCGCGCAACCATCGCTAATGCGGCCATCATTTGACAGATCTGTGTACAAATGATGGAACAAACTAGAGTAAAAATTCCTCAGAAAAAATTAACCCAAGCAAGAAAAAATTACTAGAATTAATAGCACCTGGCTTATCTGTTGTAGCAATCTGAAGAAAGATTACTCCCAAAATTGGGACTCGATTCGAACACCCATTGCCTGATGGGCGATGAAGCGACGGCATGGCGATGCTGGCAAAGGTTGGCTTGTGGGGGCAAAGCCCCCGGTCTAGCTAACATGATGAAGCTGGTCGGCTGGTGACGTCGAAGTCTCCGGAGTAGGTTGACGAAGAGATGGAGAAGCCCCCGGTCCAGACGAGGTGACGGAGCAGGTCGGTAAGGTGATGTTGCAGCCGCCGAGCTAGCTGAGGTGTTGAAGCGTTTCAGCGTCGCAGACATCAGTTTGAAGAAGCTACAGCTTGGCCATGCCGACGCTGGTCATAACTTGTGACCCGATCAATGCCGGAAGTGACCGAGCGGCGATGTCGGCGTGCCTGACCCATGCAATTCGTGGGGCGATGGTGTTGGTGATAATTTAGTCTTTGCGATGCTGAACTCTTGTTTGGATTGCCGAGTTGATGATCCGATAAGGTTGGGCTCGGCTCGATGAAGCGACATTCTGTCTAGCACAGGTCAGCAGACGTAGAGCAAGGGCTGGTTTGACACCGGCACAACGGTGAAGATTACCTCCAAAAAGGAGCAAAATTTGTGAACATGTGTTCAGAAACAAAACACAATACCCTAAAAAGAGATTCTTCCAAAAAGGTTGTCCAATATCCCGTTCATGAAGAAAGATGAACTCAGGTCGGATTCGTATTCGCGCAGAAAACATATCTGAAAAGTGATGCACTAATCGGAAGGTTCCCGGAGTTTGAACAGTCGGATCGAGCTGAAATTTTGAGAGGTGGTAGATATGGAAATTTTGCAGAAGATGAACGGTTGGGTCTTCCAAATGACCTCCGAGCTAGGCTCTGGAGACCACTCCCTAAACTCGTCCAGATTACCGTCCAGACTCAACAGGCCTCCAGTATATCATAGATCACCGAAGATTCCTCCATCGGAACGCGACAAAATTTTACACGGTTGTTGTACACTCAATTCCGCACAATTCCACCGGCACAATCATCAAAGCGACGCTCGAGGAGGCGGTGGCGGCGGATACAAGTTTACTGTCCAGAAAAACATCACGGTCGCCCGAGGGCAATGTTGACGTTGAGCTCCCGAGCTCCATCGATGATTGCTCCATGATCTTGATAGAGATTGGAGTTGATAATGAAGGCCCTCGTCCGAACATAATGATCTGAGACAGAGCACAGTCCTCGGTCGAGTCAAGGTGACTAATCAAGTCGGCGACAAAGATGCCGACATCGACAATAGAACTCAGTTCTGACGCGTACATCGCGCCGGAGACAATCTGAATTCCCATCGCACTGTGACGACTAGCAGCAGGCTCTCAATGAAATCACCAATGTCGGTGTGAAATCTGGCATATATCGTAGTAGGGGTCCTAAGGTAGGCATATTGGAGTGATGGTAACATGGACACAAGGTTTAACCCAGGTGTGGGCTCTCCCGAAGATAGAATACCCTACATCCTGTTTTTGATTGTATTCATATGGCTGTAGTACAGAGTACATGTATCTACCACGAAATTGTTCTAATGAATATTAGATCATCTACTGACTAGCCTGGCCTCGGTTTATATAACACACCGAAGGCCTAGGGTTTAAGAGAGTCCTCGTCTTGTGCACCAAGTCTTGTGGAAACCTCCTTGTATGCGGCATGGGCTGCCCGAAGTGGCCCATGAGTGAACCGCCATGGGGGTCCTCGGCCCGATCCAGCTGGTCAAGAGACGACGTGGTGAGTACCCCTAGTCCAAGACTCCGTCACCCCTGGCCTCGGCAAAACTCCTTTTGCACCGACCTAAAGCCCCGTGGGCTTCACCCCTCGCCCGAACCATATTATCCTATATATCAATATTTACTTCCGGACCATTCCGGAGCTCCTCATCATGTCTGTGATCTCATCCGGGACTCTGAACAACATTCGGTCACCAACATACATAACTCATATAGTACTATATCATCAACGAACATTAAGCGTGCGGACCCTACGGGTTCGAGAACTATGTAGACATGACTGAGACACCTCTCCGGTGAATAACCAACATCGGAACCTGGATGCCCATATTGGCTCCTACAAATTCTACGAAGATCTTTATCAGTCGAACCTTATGACAACATACGTAATTCCCTTTGTTTATCGGTATGTTACTTGCCCGAGGTTCGATCGTCGGTATCTTCATACCTAGTTCAATCTCGTTACTGGCAAGTCCCTTTACTCGTTCTGTAATACATCACCTCGTGACTAACTCCTTAGTCATTTGCTTGCAAGATTATGATCTGTATTACCGAGAGGGCCCAGAGATACTTCTCCGATAATACTCAGAGTGACAAATCCTAATCCCGATCTATGCCAACCCAACAAACATCTTCGGAGATGCATGTAGAGCATCTTTATAATAACCCAGTTACATTGTGACATTTGATAGCACACAAGGCATTCCTCCGGTATCTGGGAGTTGCATAATCTCATAGTCAAAGGAATAAATATATGACATGAAGAAAGCAATAGCAATAAAACCGAATGATCAATATGCCAAGCTAACGAATGGGTCTTGTCCATCACATCATTCTCCTAATGATGTGATCCCGTTCATCAAATGACAACACATGTCTATGGTTAGGAAACTTAACCATCTTTGATTGATGAGCTAGTCTAGTAGAGGCTTACTAGGGACACAGTGTTTTGTCTATGTATCCACACATGTATCAAGTTTCTGGTTAATACAATTCTAGCATGAATAATAAACATTTATCTTGATATAAAGAAATATAAAGTAACAACTTTATTATTGCCTCTAAGGTATATTTCGTTCAGTCTCCCACTTGCACTAGATTCAATAATCTTTCACATCGCCATGTGATTTAACACCAATAGTTCACATCACCATGTGATTAACACCCAAAGGGTTTTACTAGAGTCAATAATCAAGTTCACATCGCCATGTGATTAACACCCAAAGAGTAACAAGGTGTGATCATGTTTTGCTTGTGAGAGAAGTTTAGTCAACGGGTCTGTCACATTCAGATTCACATGTATTTTGCAAATTTCTATGTCTACAATGCTCTGCATGGAGCTACTCTAGCTAATTGCTCCCACTTTCAACATGTATCTAGATTGAGACTCAGTGTCATCTAGATCGGTGTATAAGCTTGCATCAACGTAACTCTTTATGACAAACTCTTTATCACCTCCATAACTGAGAAATATTTCCTTAGTCCTATAATGATAACTTTGACCACTGTCCAGTGATCCACTCCTGGATCACTATTGAACCCCCTTGCCAAACTCATGGCAAGGTACACAATAGGTTTGGTATACAACATAACATACTTTATAGAACCTATGGCTAAGGCATAGGGAATGACTTTCATTCTCTTTCTATTTTCTGTCGTGGTTGGGTTTTGAGTCGTACTCAACTTCACACCTTGCAACACAGGCAAGAACTCCTTCTTTGACTATTCCATTTTGAACTACTTCAAAATCTTGTCAAGGTATGTACTCATTGAAAAATCTTACCAAGCGTCTTGATCTATCTCTATAGATCTTGATGGCCAATATGTAAGCAGCTTCACCGAGGTTTTTCATTGAAAACTTCTTATTCAATTATCCATTTATGCTATCCAGAAATTATATATCATTTCCAATCAGCAATATGTCATCCACATATAATATTAGAAATGCTACAGAGCTCCCACTCACTTTCTTGTAAATACAGGCTTCACCCTAAGTCTGTATAAAACCACATGCTTTGATCACCTCATCAAAGCGTATATTCCAACTCCGAGATGCTTGCACCGGTCCATAGAAGGATTGCTGGAGCTTGCACACTTTGTTAGCACCTTTAGGATTGACAAAACCTTCTGGTTGCATCATATACAACTCTTCTTTGAGATATCCATTAAGGAATGCGGTTTTCACATCCATTTGCCAGAATTCATAATGTGGCAATTGCTAACATGATTCAGATGGACTTAAGCATCGCTACAGGTGAGAAATTCTCATCGTAGTCAACTCCTTGAACTTGCCGAAAACCTTTTGTGACAAGTCGAGCTTTGTGGACAATATCATTACTATCAGCATCAGTCTTCCTCTTGAAGATCCATTTATTCTCTATGGCTTGCGGATCATCGGGCAAGTCCACCAAAGTCCACACTTTGTTCTCATACATGGATCCTATCTCAGATTTCATGGCCTTAAGCCATATGTCGGAATCTGGGCTCATCATAGCTTCTTCATAGTTCGTAGGTTCGTCATGGTCTAGTAACATGACTTCCAGGACAGGATTACCATACCACTCTGGTGCGGAATGTGCTCTGTTCGACCTACGAGGTCCAGTAGTAACTTGATCTGAAGTTTCATGATCATCATCATTAGCTTCCTCACTAGTTGGTGTAGGCATCACGGGAACGGATTTCACTGATGTGCTACTTTCCAATTTGAGAGAAGGTACAATTACCTCATCAAGTTCTACTTTCCTCCCACTCACTTCTTTTGAGAGAAACTCCTTCTCTAGAAAGGTTTCATTCTCGACAACAAAGATCTTGCCTTCGGATCTGTGGTAGAAGGTGTACCCAATTGTTTCCTTAGGGTATCCTACGAAGATGCACTTCTCCGATTTGGGTTCGAGCTTATCAGGCTGAAGCCTTTTGACATAAATGTCGCAAGCCCAAACTTTAAGAAACGACAGCTTAGGTTTGTTGCCAAACCACAATTCATATGGTGTTGTCTCAACGGATTTAGACGGTGCCCTATTTAACACGAATGCGGTTGTCTTAATGCATAACCCCAAAACGATAGTGGTAAATTGGTAAGAGACATCATAGATCGCACCATATCTAATAAAGTACAGTTACGATGTTCGGACACACCATTACGCTATGGTGTTCCAGGTGGTGTGAGTTGTGAAACTATTCCACATTGTTTTAAATGAGGCCAAACTCATAATTCAAATATTCGCCTCTGCAATCAGATCATAGAAACTATATTTTCTTGTTACGATGATTCTCCACTTCACTCTGAAATTCTTTTAACTTTTCGAATGTTTCAGATTTGTGTTTCATCAAGTAGATATACCCATATCTGCTCAAATCATCTGTGAAGGTCAGAAAATAATGATACCCGCCGCGAGCTTCAACACTCATTGGACCGCATACATCGGTATGTATTATTTCCAATAAGTCATTAGCTCGCTCCATTGTTCCGGAGAACGGAGTTTTAGTCATATTGCCCATGAGGCATGGTTCGCAAGTATCAAATGATTCATAATCAAGTGATTCCAAAATCCCATCTGCATGGAGTTTCTTCATGCGCTTTACACCAATATGACCTAAACGACAGTGCCACAAATATGTTGCACTATCATTATCAACTTTGCATCTTTTGGCATCAATATTATGAATATGTGTATCACTATGATCGAGATTCAATAAACCATTTACATTGGGTGTATGACCATAGAAGGTTTTATTCATGTAAACAGAACAACAATTATTCTCTAACTTAAATGAATAACTGTATCACAATAAACATGATCCAATCATATTCATGCTCAACGCAAACACCAAATAACATTTATTTAGGTTCAACACTAATCCCGAAGGTAGAGGGAGTGTGCGATTGTGATCTTATCAACCTTGGAATCACTTCCAACATACATCGTCACCTCGCCCTTAACTAGTCTATGTTCATTTTACAACTCCTGTTTCGAGTTACTTATCTTAGCAACTGAACCGGTATCAAATACCCAGGGTTTACTATGAATACTAGTGAAGTACACATCAATAACATGTACATCAAATATAGCTTTGTTCACTTTACGATCCTTCTTATCTGCAAGTATTTGGTGAAGTTCCGCTTACAGTGATCATTCCCTTTGTAGTAGAAGCACTCAGTTTCAGGCTTAGGTCTAGCTTTGGGCTTCTTCACGGGAGTGTCAACTTGCTTGTCATTCTTCTTAAAGTTCCCTTTCTTTTCCTTTGCCCTTATTCTTGAAACTAGTGGTCTGGTTAACCATCAACACTTGATGCTCTTTCTTGATTTCTACCTTCGCCAATTTCAGCATCGCGAAGAGCTCGGGAATCTTTTCCGTTATCCCTTGCACATTATAGTTCATCATAAAGTTCTAGTAGCTTGGTGATAGTGACTAGAGAACTCTGTCAATCACTATCTTATCGGGAAGATTAACTCCCACTTGATTCAAGTGATTGTAGTACCCATACATTCTGAGCACATGCTCACTGGTTGAGCTATTCTCCTCCATTTTGTAGGCAAAGTACTTGTGAGAGGTCTCATACCTCTCGACACGGGCATGAGTTTGAAATACGACTTTCAGCTCTTGGAACATCTCATATGCTCCGTGATGTTCAAAACATTTTTTGAAGTCCTGGTTGTAAGCCGTAAAGCATGGCGCACTAAAGTATCAAGTAGTCATCATATCAAGCTTGCAAAATGTTCATAACATATGTACCCGCTCCTGCAATAGGCCTTTCACCTAGCGGTGCATCAACGACATAATTCTTCTGTGTAGCAATGACCATAATCCTCAGATCACGGACCCAGTCCGCATCATTGCTACTATCATCTTTCAACTTTTCTCTAGGAACATATCAAAAATATATAGGAGCTATATCGCTATCTATTGATCTACAACATAGATATGCAAATACTACCAGGATTAAGTATATGATAAATTAAGTTCAGTTAATCATATTACTTAAGAACTCCCACTTAGATTGACATCCCTAAAGTCATCTAAATGATACGTGATCCAAATCAACTAAACCATGTCCGACCATCACGTGAGATGGAGTAGTCTTCAATGGTGAACATCTCTATGTTGATCATATCTACTATATGATTCATGTTCGACCTTTTGGTCTCCAGTGTTCCGAGGCAATGTCTGTACATGCTAGGCTCGTCAAGTTTAACCCGAGTATTCCGCATGTGCAAAACTGTTTTGCACCCGTTGTATGTGAACGTAGAGCCTATCACACCTGATCATCACGTGGTGAATTAGCATGACGAACTGTCACAACAGTGCATACTCAGGGAGAACACTTATACCTTGAAATTTTTAGTAAGGATCATCTTATAATGCTACCGCCGTACTAAGAAAAATAAGATGCATAAAAGATAAACATCACACGCAATCAAAATATGTGACATGATATGGCCATCATCATCTTGTGCCTTTTATCTCCATCTCCAAAGCATTGTCATGATCTCCATCGTCACCGGCTTGACACCTTGATCTCCATCATAGCGTCATGGTCATCTCGCCAACTATTGCTTCTACAACTATCGCTAACGCATAGTGATAAAGTAAAGCAATTACATGGCGTTTGCATTTCATACAATAAAGCAACAACCATAAGGCTCCTACCAGTTGCCGAGAACATTTACAAAACATGATCATCTCATACAATAATGTATATCAAATCATGTTTTGACCATATCACATCATAACATGCCCTGTAAAAACAAGTTAGACGTCCTCTACTTTGTTGTTGCAAGTTTTACGTGGCTGCTACGGGCTTCTAGCAAGAATCGTTTTACCTATGCATCAAAACCACTACGGTGATTTATCAAGTTTGTTGTTTTAACCTTCAACAAGGACCGACCGCAGTCAAATTCGGTTCAACTAAAGTTGGAGAAACAGACACCCGCCAGCCACCTTTATGCAAAATTAGTTGCATTCTGTCGGTGGAACCGGTCTCATGAACATGGTCATGTAAGGTTGGTCTGGGCCACTTCATCCAACAATACCGCCGAATCCAACAATACCAACAATATCACCGCTCACAACTCTTTGTGTTCTACTCGTGCATTTCATCTACGCATAGACCTAGCTCGGATGCCATTGTTGGGGAACGTAACATGCAATTTCAAAAAAAATCCTACGCTCACACAAGATCTATCCAGGAGATGCATCGCAACGAGAGGGGGAGAGCATCTTCATACCCTTGATGATTGCAAAGCAGAAGCGTTTATCAACGCGGTTGATGTAGTCATACACCTTCATGATCCGTCCCGATCAAGTACCGAACGTACGGCACCTCCACGTTCAGCACACGTTTAGCTCGATGACGTCCTCACCTTCTTGATCCAGCAAGAGGGGCGAATTAGTAGATGAGTTCCGGCAGCACGACGACATGGTGACAGTGTTGGTGAAGAACAATCTCCGCAGGGCTTCGCCAAGAACAACAAAAACTATGACGGAGGATAAACTAGAGGGGTGGGGTTGCCGACACATGGCTTGGTGTATCTCGATGTGTTCCAGGTGCTAGCCCTACCCCTCTATTTATATGTTGAGCCATGGGGTCCAAACTTCGAGTAAAAGCCTCCTCAAAGTCGGTTTTGCCCGCAAGGAAGAGTCCTTATCGGACTACCAGGACCAGACGCCACGGTTCTTGGCGTCTGGCCCAGACACCATGGGCCTCGGTGTTTGGCCCAGGGCCAGACACCAGGATCTCTGGCGTTTGGCCCCTGGCCTCCGCAAAACTCCTTTTGCACCGACCTAAAGCCCCGTGGGCTTCACCCCTTGGCCGAACCATATCATCCTATATATCAATCTTTACCTCCAGACCATTCCGGAGCTCCTCGTCATGTCCGTGATCTCATCTGGGACTCTAAACAACAGTCGGTCACCAACATACATAACTCATATAGTATTGTATCGTCAACAAATGTTAAGCGTGCGGACCCTACGGGTTCGAGAACTATGTAGACATGACCGAGACACCTCTCCGTTGAATAGCCAATAGCGGAACCTGGATGCCCATATTGGCTCCTACATATTCTACGAAGATCTTTATCGGTCGAACCTTATGGCAACATACGTAATTCCCTTTGTCTATCGGTATGTTACTTGCCCAAGGTTCGATCGTCGGTATCTTCATACCTAGTTCAATCTCGTTACCAGCAAGTCTCTTTACTCGTTCCGTAATACATCCGCTTGTGACTAACTCCTTAGTCGTTTGCTTGCAAGCTTATGATGTGTATTACCGAGAGGCCCTAGAGATACCTCTTTGATACTCGGAGTGACAAACCCTAATCTTGATCTATGCCAACCCAACAAACACCTTCAGAGATACCTGTAGAGCATCTTTATAATCACCCAGTTACATTGTGATGTTTGATAGCACACAAGGCATTCCTCCGGTATCCGGGAGTTGCTTAATCTCATAGTTAAAGGAATATGTATATGACATGAAGAAAGCAATAGCAATAAAACTGAACGATCAATATGCCAAGCTAACGGATGGGTCTTGTCCATCCCATCATTCTCCTAATGATGTGATCCCGTTCATCAAATGACAAACACATGTCTATGGTTAGGAAACTTAACCATCTTTGATTAACGAGCTAGTCTAGTAGAGGCTTACTAGGGACATGGTGTTTTGTCTATGTATCCACACATGTATCAAGTTTTTGGTTAATACAATTCTAGCATGAATAATAAACATTTATCACGATATAAGGAAATATAAAATAACAAATTTATTATTGCCTCTAGGGCATATTTCCTTCAGGCACCACCCCTAACCCCTACTTAGCCCCCCACCTCTGCCCCCATTTTACCTCAGTCAGGTCGGGATCGAGCCTTAAATCATCGTCGGTGGTCCTTTTTGCATCGTCGTCACCCAATTCGCAGTCGAGGCTCTCTTCACCACCGCCATGTGGCCAAAATCACCATGGCGAGACTGCTCCCCATCCATTGCCCCGCATACTCATGCTAACACCTCATGTTGGTCATCATGGTACACGTGGAAGATGATATGGAGGGGAAGAGAATGACTAACCCCATGCCAAATTGTTGAAGGAGGGAGAGGAAGACCAGTTCCTTGTGGGTGCGGCAGTGAATGACGAGGGTCTTGTGGTGCCCCCCAACGCAGGGAGGAGGAGCATCGCTTCGTTGCGCACGTCGATGATACGGTCCCAATTTTTTTGTTAGTCCCATTTTTATTGCTCCCCTTCAAGTGTTCAAATTTTGTTGCACATTAAACCAATGCATGAATGGATTAAAAGAAAATTACCCAATACATGTAAAAGTTTCTGGTTATTTAGAGGTGACAAATGTTGGGGAACATAGTAATTTCAAAAAAATTCCTATGCACACGCAAGATCATGGTGATGCATAGCAACGAGAGGGGAGAGTGTTGTCCACGTACCCTCGTAGACTGAAAGCGGAAGCGTTAGCACAACGCGGTTGATGTAGTAGTACGTCTTCACGATCCGACCGATCAAGTATCAAACATACGGCACCTCCGAGTTCAGCACACGTTCAGCTCGATGACGTCCCACGAACTTCGATCCAGCAGAGCTTTGCGGGAGAGTTCCGTCAGCACGACGGCGTGATGACGGTGTTGATGATGCTACCGATGTAGGGATTCGCCTAAGCACCGCTACGATATTACCAAGGTGGAATATTGTGGAGGGGGCACCACACACGGCTAAGAGATCAATGATCAATTATTGTGTCTAGAGATGCCCCCTGCCCCCGTATATAAAGGAGCAAGGGGGGAGGCGGCCGACCAAGAGGAGGGCGCGCCAAGGGGGGAGTCCTACTCCCACCGGGAGTAGGACTCCTCCTTTCATTGTAGGAGTAGGAGAAGGGAAGGAAAAAGGAGAAGGAAGGAAGGGGGCACCCCCCTCCCTAGTCCAATTCGGACCAGTCCATGGGGAGGGGTGCGGCCAACCTTTAAGGCCTTTCTCTCCTTTCCCGTATGGCCCATTAAGGCCCAATACGAATTCCTGTAACTCTCCTATACTCCAAAAAATACCCGAATCACTCGAAACCTTTCCGATGTCCGAATATAGTCATCCAATATATCGATCTTTATGTCTCGACAATTTAGAGACTCATCGTCATGTCCCCGATCTCATCCGGGACTCCAAACTACATTAGTACATCAAAACACATAACTCATAATATAAATCGTCACCGAACGTTAAGCGTGCGGACCTACGGGTTCGAGAACTATGTAGACATGACCGAGACACGTCTCCGGTCAATAACCAATAGCGGAACCTGGATGCTCATATTGGCTCCTACATATTCTACGAAGATCTTTATCGGTCAAACCGCATAACAACATACGTTGTTCCCTTTGTCATCGGTATGTTACTTGCCCGAGATTCGATCGTCGGTATCTCAATACCTAGTTCAATATCGTTACCGGTAAGTCTCTTTACTCGTTATGTAATGCATCATCCCGCAACTAACTCATTAGTCACATTGCTTGCAAGGCTTATAGTGATGTGCATTACCGAGAGGGCCCAGAGATACCTCTCCGACAATCGGAGTGACAAATCCTAATCTCGAAATACACCAACTCAACAAGTACCTTTAGAGACACCTGTAGAGCACCTTTATAATCACCCAGTTACGTTGTGATGTTTGGTAGCACACAAAGTGTTCCTCCCGTAAACGGGAGTTGCATAATCTCATAGTCATAGGAACATGTATAAGTCATGAAGAAAGCAATAGCAACATACTAAACAATCAAGTGCTAAGCTAACAGAATGGGTCAAGTCAATCACATCATTCTCTAATGATGTGATCCCGTTAATCAAATGACAACTCATGTCTATGGCTAGGAAACTTAGCCATCTTTGATTCAACGAGCTAGTCAAGTAGAGGCATACTAGTGACACTTTGTTTGTCTATGTATTCACACATGTATCAAGTTCCGTTAATACAATTCTAGCATGAATAATAAGCGTTTATCATGAAATAAGGAAATAAATAATAACTTTATTATTGCCTCTAGGGCATATTTCCTTCAGTCTCCCACTTGCACTAGAGTCAATAATCTAGTTCACATCATCATGTGATTTAGCACCAATAGTTCACATCGTCATGTGACCAACACCCAATGGGTTTACTTGAGTCAATAATCTAGTTCACATTGCTATGTGATTAACACCCAAAGAGTACTAAGGTGTGATCATATTTTGCTTGTGAGAGAAGTTTAGTCAACGGGTCTGTCACATTCAGAGTCGTATGTATTCTGAAAATATTCTATGTCTTCAATGCTCTGCACGGAGCTACTCTAGCTAATTGCTCCCACTTTCAATATGTATCCAGATTGAGACTTAGAGTCATCTGGATCAGTGTCAAAACTTGCATCGACGTAACCATTTACGATGAACCTTTTGTCACCTCCATAATCGAGAAACATATCCTTATTCCACTAAGTATAATTTTGACCAATGTCCAATGATCTACTCCTAGATCACTATTGTACTCCCTTGCCAAACTCAGGGGCAGGGTATACAATAGGTCTGGTCCATAGCATGGCATACTTTATAGAACCTATGACTGAGGCATAGGGAATGACTTTCATTCTCTTTCTATTTTCTGCCGTGGTCGGATTGAGTCTTACTCAATTTCACACCTTTGCAACACAGGCAAGAACTCTTTCTTTGACTATTCCATTTTGAACTACTTCAAAATCTTGTCAAGGTATGTATTCACTGAAAAAACTTATCATGCGTCTTGATCTATCTCAACAGATCTTGATGCTCAATATGTAAGCAGCTTCACCGAGGTCTTTCTTTGAAAAACTCTTATTCAAGTATCCTTTTATGCTATCCAGAATTTCTATATCATTTCCAATCAACAATATGTCATCTACATATAGTTCTAGAAATGCTATAGATCTCCCACTCACTTTCTTGTAAATACATGCTTCTCAAAAAGTCTGTATAAAACCATATGCTTTGTTCAACTCATCAAAGCGTATATTCCAACTCCAAGCATGCTTGCACCATTCCATAGATGGATTGCTGAAGCTTGCACATTTTGTTAGCACTTTTAGGATTGAAAAAACCTTCTGGTTGCATCATATACAACTCTTCTTTAACAAATCCATTAAGGAATGCAGTTTTGACATACATTTGCCAGATTTCATAAATGTGGCAATTGCTAACATGATTCGGACAGACTTATGCATCGATACGAGTGAGAAAATCTCATCGTATTCAACACCTTGAACTTGTCGAAAAACTTTTTGCGACAAGTCGAGCTTTGTAGATAGTAACACTACTATCAGCGTCTGTCTTCCTCTTGAAGATCCATTTATTTTCTATGGCTTGCTGATGTCTACTACACAACCTTCTTCTTGTAGACGTTGCTGGGCCTGCAAGTGCACAGGTTTGTAGGACAGTAGCAAATTTCCCTCAAGTGGATGACCTAAGGTTTATCAATCCATGGGAGGCGTAGGATGAAAATGGTCTCTCTCAAGAAACCCTGCAACCAAATAGCAAAGAGTCTCTTGTGTCCCCAACACACCCAATACAATGGTAAATTGTATAGGTGCACTAGTTCGGCGAAGAGATGGTGATGCAAGTGCAATATGGATGGTAGATAAAGGTTTTTGTAATCTGAAATTATAAAAAACAGCAAGGTAACTAATGATAAAAGTGAGCGTAAATGGTATTGCAATGATAGGAAACAAGGCCTAGGGTTCATACTTTCACTAGTGCAAGTTCTCTCAACAATAATAACATAGATAGATCATATAACAATCCCTCAACATGCAACAAAGAGTCACTCCAAAGCTACTAATAGCGGAGAGCAAACGTAGAGATTATGGTAGGGTATGAAACCACCTCAAAGTTATTCTTTCGGATCAATCTATTCAAGAGTTCGTACTAGAATAACACCTTAAGACACAAATCAACCAAAACCCTAATGTCACCTAGATGCTACAATGTCACCTCAAGTATCCACGGGCATGATTATACGATATGCATCACACAATCTCAGATTCATCTATTCAACCAACACAAAGTACTTCAAAGAGTGCCCCAAAGTTTCTACCCGAGAGTCAAGACGAAAACGTGTGCCAACCCCTACGCATAGGTTCATGGGTGGAACCCGCAAGTTGATCACCAAAACATACATCAAGTGGCACGTGATATCCCATTGTCACCCCAAATAAGCACGACAAGACATACATCAAGTGTTCTCAAATCCTTAAAGACTCAATCCGATAAGATAACTTCAAGAGGAAAACTCAATTCATCACAAGAGAGTAGAGGGGGATAAACATCATAAGATCCAACTATAATAGCAAAGCTCGTGATACATCAAGATCGTGCCATAGAGAGAACACGAGAGAGAGAGATCAAACACATAGCTACTGGTACATACCCTCAGCCCCGAGGGTGAACTACTCCCTCCTCATCATAGATAGCGCCGGGATGATGAAGATGGCCACCGGTAATGGGTTCCCCCTCCGGCAGGGTGCTAGAACAGGCTCCCGAGAGATTTTTGGTGGCTACAGAGGCTTGCGGCGGCGGAACTCTCGATCTATCTTTGTCTTCGATGTTTTTAGGGTACGTGGACTTATATAGGCGAAAGAAGTTGGTCGGGGGAGCCTCGAGGGGCCCAGGAGATAGGGGGCACCCAGGGGGGGTGGGCGCGCCCTCCTATCTCCTGGGATCCTCGAGGATCTCCTGACTTGATCTCCAAGCCTCCTGGATGATATTCTTCCAAAAAATCACGATGCCGAAGGTTTCATTCCGTTTGGACTCCGTTTGATATTCCTTTTCCTCGAAATACTGAAACAGGCAATAAAACAACAATATGGGTTGGGCCTCCGGTTAGTAGGTTAGTCCCAAAAATGATATAAATGTGTAAAATAAAGCCCATAAACATCCAAAAGGGTTAATATAATAGCATGGAACAATCAAAAATTATAGATACGTTGGAGATGTATCAAGCATCCCCAAGCTTAATTCCTGCTCGTCCTCGAGTAGGTAAATGATAAAAACAGAATTTTTGATGTGGAATGCTACCTAGCATAATTCTCAATGTAATTTTCTTTATTGTGGCATGAATGTTCACATCCAAATGAAACAAAATAAAAGTTCATATTAACATGAAAATGGTGATACTTCAAGCATACTAATCAAAGTAATCATGTCTTCTCAAAATCACATGGCCAATGAATGTTATCCCTATAAAATCATATAGTCTGGCTATTGCTCTATCTTCATCACACAAAGTATTTAATCATGCACAACCCCGATGACAAGCCAAGCAATCGTTTCATACTTTAATAATCTCAAACTCTTTCAACTTTCACGCAATACATGAGCGTGAGCCATGGACATAGCACTATATGTGGAGTAGAATGGTGGTTGTGGAGAAGACAAAAAAGGAGAAGATAGTCTCACATCAACTAGGCATATCAACGGGCTATGGAGATGCCCATTAATAGATATCAATGTGAGTGAGTAGGGATTATCATGCTACGGATGCACTACAGCTATAAATATATGAAAGCTCAACAAAAGAAACTAAGTGGGTGTGCATCCAACTTGCTTGCTCATGAAGACCTAGGGCACTTTTGAGGAAGCCCATCATTGGAATATACAAGACAAGTTCTATAATGAAAAATTCCCACTAGTATATGAAAGTGACAACATATGAGACTCTCTATCATGAAGATCATGGTGCTATTTTGAAGCACAAGTGTGGAAAAAGAGATAGTAGCATTGTCCCTTCTCTCTTTTTCTCTCATTTTATTTTTTTCTTTTTTTTCTTTGGCCTTCTTTTTTTTCTTTTTGGCCCCCCTTTTTTTCTTTTTTTTCTTTTTGTAAAGTCCGAAGTCTCGTCCCGACTTGTGGGGGAATCATAGTCTTCATCACCCTTTCCTCACTAGGACAATGCTCTAATAATGAAGATCATCACACTTTATGGATTTACAACTCAAAGCTAGAACAAGATATGACTCTATATGAATGCCTCCAGCAGTGTACCAGGATATGCAATGAATCAAGAGCGACATGTATGAAAATTATGAAGGTGGCCTTGCCACAAATACGATGTCAACTACATGATCATGCAAAGAGCAATATGACAAAAGTAATGTGTGTCATATGAACGGAACGGTGGAAAGTTGCATGGAAATATATCTCGGAAATGCCATAATAGGTAGGTATGGTGGCTGTTTTGAGGGAGGTATATGGTGGGTGTATGGTACCGGCAAAAGTTGCGTGGTACAAGAGAGGCTAGCAATAGTGGAAGGATGAGGTGCGTATAATCCATGGACTCAACATTAGTCAAAAGAACTCATATACTTGTTGCAAAAATCTAGAAATCATCAAAAACCAAAGCACTACGCGCATGCTCCTACGGGGATAGATTGGTAGGAAAAGACCATCGCTCATCCCCGACCGCCACTCATAAGGAAGACACTCAATAAATAAAATTGTGCTCCAACTTCATCACAAAGCGGTTCACCATACGTGCATGCTACGGGAATCACAAACCTCAACACAAGTATTTTTCATAATCACCTCAACTAGCATGACTTTAATATCACTACCTCCATATCTCAAAACAATTATCAAGTATCAAGTTGATCGTAGAATCCAATTCTTTTTCGATGATAGTTTTTATTATACCTAACTTGGATGCTCATCATTCTAGGACCAAATTTGTAACCATAGCAAATACCATGCTCTTCTAAAATACTCTCAAAATAATATAAGTGAAGCATGAGAGACTAGCAATTTCTACAAAATATAACCACCGCCGTGCTCTAAAAGATATAAGTGATGCACTAGAGCAAATGACAAACTACTCAGAAAGATATAAGTGAAGATCAATGAGTAGTCGAATAATTGTGCAACTATGTGAAGACTCTCTAGCATTAAGGAATTTCAGATCTTGGTATTCTATTCAAACAGCAAGCAAAGCAAAATAAAGTGACATTGCAAGGATAGTACAACTCATGTGGAGAAGCAAAAACTTAGGCTCAACCGATACTAACCGATAGTTGTTGAAGAAGAAAGGTGGGATGCCTACCGGGGCATCCCCAAGCTTAGATGCTTGAGACTTCTTGAAATATTGTCTTGGGGTGCCTTGGGAATCCCCAAGCTTGAACTTTTGTGTCTCCTCCATTCCTCTCATATCATGGTTTCTCTATTTCTCAAAAGCTTTATCCACAACAAACTCAACAAGAACTCCTGAGATAGGTTAGTATAAACAAATGCAAAACCTAATCATTTTCTACTGTAACAAAGCACTAAAATTATTATTCAACATTGCATACTAAATGCCTCTGCATATTTAATACTCATATCCTCAAATAGAATCATTAAACAAGCAAACATATGCAAACAATGCAAACATAACAGCAATCTGCCAAAACAGTACAGTCTGTAAAGAATGCAAGTGTATCAATACTTACCAAACTCCAAAAATTATGAGAGAAAATTCCCACTGTAATAAATTTATCATATCTCATTATGCAAATGGTTTCAACATTATACCATTCTCTGACTTTTCTAGGGAATTTTTGCAACAGCGGTAAACGTTCTGTTTTCAAACAGCAACATGTATACTAGCAAAATAAGCATGGCAAAGGCTATCCTTGACATTTTTATTGAAAATAAAGATGCAAAACATTATTCTAAATAAAAGCAAGAAAATACTAACAAAAGAAAATATTGCTCCAAGCAAAACACATATCATGTGGCGAATAAAAACATAGCTCCAAGTTACCAATGAACAAAGACGAAAGAGGGGATGCCATCCGGGGCATCCCCAAGCTTAGGCTCTTGGTTGTCCTTGAATATTACCTTCGGGTGCCTTGGGCATCCCCAAGCTTAGGCTCTTTCCACTCCTTATTCCATGGTCCATCGAATCTTTACCCAAAACTTGAAAACTCCACAACACAAAACTCAACAGAAAACTTGTAAGCTCCGTTAGTATAAGAAAATAAAACAACCACTTAGGTACTGTAATGAACTCATTCTAAATTCATATTTGTGTAATATCTACTGTATTCCAACTTATCTATGGTTCATACCCTTTGATACTACTCATAGATTCATCAAAATAAGCAAACAACACATAGAAAACAGAATCTGTCAAAAACAGAACACTATGTAGTAATCTGTATCAAATGTATAATTATGGAACTCCAAAAATCCTACTAAATTAGGAAGTCCTAAGCAATTTGTTTACAAATCCAGAGAAAAAAGAATCAGATCAGAAGAACGTTTCTGTGAATTAAAAAAACTAATTTACTGGGTGCAAAAGTTTCTGATTTTCAGCAGGATCAACACAATTATCACCAAAAGCCATCCTAAAGGTTTTACTTGGCACTTTATTGAAACAAAAGATATAAAACATGATTAATACAGTAGCATAATCATGTGTACACACAAAAACAGTAAGGATAAATATTGGGTTGTCTCCCAACAAGCGCTTTTCTTTAATGCCTTTCTAGCTTGGCATGATGATGACAATGATGCTCACATAAAAGATAAGAATTGAAACATAACGGGAGCATCATGAAGCATATGACTAGCACATTTAATTCTAACCCACTTCCTATGCATAGGGATTTTGTGAGCAAACAACTTATGGGAACAATAATCAATAAGCATAGGAAGGTAAAACAAGCATAGCTTCAAGATTTTCAACACATAGAGAGGAAACTTGACATTATTGCAATTTCTACAAGCATATATTCCTCCCTCATAATAATTTTCAGTAGCATCATGAATGAATTCAACAATATAACCAGCACCTAAAGCATTATTTTCATGATCTACTAGCATAGAAAATTTACTACTCTCCACATAAGCAAAATTCTTCTCATGAATAGTAGTGGGAGAAAATTCAACAAAATAATTATCATCTGAAGCATAATCCAATTGAAAACTAAAATCATGATGACAAGTTTCATGGTTATCATTATTCTTAATAGCATACAATTCATCACAATAATCATCATAGATAGCAACTTTGTTCTCATAATCAATTGGAACCTCTTCCGAAATAGTGGAATCATCACTAAATAAAGTTGTCACTCTTCCAAATCCACTTTCATATTCGTCAAAATAAGATTCAACATCCTCCAAAATAGTGGGATCATTACTTCCTAAAGTTGACACTCTTCCAAACCCACTTTCATCAATATAATCATCATAAATAGGAGGCAAGCTTTCATTATAATAATTTTTCTCATCACAACTTGGGGGACAAAAAATATCATATTTATCAAACATAGCTTCCCCAAGCTTGTGGCTTTGCATATCATGAGTATCATGGATATTCAAGGAGTTCATACTAAGAACATTGCAATCATGCTCATCATTCAAAGATTTAGTACCAAGCATTTTAATACATTCTTCTTCTAGCACTTGAGCACAATTTTCCTTTCCATCATACTCACGAAAAATATTAAAAATACGAAGCGTATGAGACAAACTCAATTCCGTTTTTTGGTAGTTTCCTTTTATAAACTAAACTAGTGATAAAACAAAAAACAAAAAGACTCGATTGCAAGATCTAAAGATATACCTTCAAGCGCTAACCTCCCCGGCAACGGCGCCAGAAAAGAGCTTGATGTCTACTACACAACCTTCTTCTTGTAGACGTTGTTGGGCCTGCAAGTGCACAGGTTTGTAAGACAGTAGCAAATTTCCCTCAAGTGGATGACCTAAGGTTTATCAATCCGTAGGAGGCGTAGGATGAAGATGGTCTCTCTCAAACAACCCTGCAACCAAATAACAAAGAGTCTCTTGTGTCCCCAACACACCCAATACAATGGTAAATTGTATAGGTGCACTAGTTCGGCGAAGAGATGGTGATACAAGTGCAATATGGATGGTAGATAAAGGTACTTGTAATCTGAAATTATAAAAACAGCAAGGTAGCAAGTAACAAAAGTGAGCGTAAACGGTATTGCAATGGTAGGAAACAAGGCATAGGGTTCATACTTTCACTAGTGCAAGTTCTCTCAACAATAATAACATAGATAGATCATATAACAATCCCTCAACATGAAACAAAGAGTCACTCCAAAGCCACGAATAGCGGAGAACAAATGTAGAGTTTATGGTAGGGTACGAAACCACCTCAAAGTTATTCTTTCGGATCAATCTATAAAAGAGTTCGTACTAGAATAACACCTTAAGACACAAATCAACCAAAACCCTAATGTCACCTAGATACTCCATTGTCACCTGAAGTATCCGTGGGCATGATTATACGATATATGTCACACAATCTCAAATTCATCCAACCAACACAAAGTACTTCAAAGAGTGCCCCAAAGTTTCTACCGGAGAGTCAAGAACATGTGCCAACCCCTATGCATAGGTTCATGGGCGGAACCCGCAAGTTGGTCACCAAAACATACATCAAGTGGCACATGATATCCCATTGTCACCACAGATAAGCACAACAAGACATACATCAAGTGTTCTCATAAAAGACTCAATCCGATAAGATAACTTCAAAGGGGAAACTCAATTCATCACAAGAGAGTAGAGGGGGAGAAACATCATAATATCCAACTACAATAGCAAAGCTCGGGATACATCAAGATCGTGCCATAGAGGGAACACGAGAGAGAACACGAGAGAGAGAGACAGAGAGAGATCAAACACATAGCTACTGGTACATACCCTCAGCCCCGAGGGTGAACTACTCCCTCCTCGTCATGGAGAGTGCCGAGATGATGAAGATGGCCACCGGTGATGGGTTCCCCCTCCAGCAGGGTGCCGGAATGGACTCCCGAGAGGTTTTTGGTGGTTACAGAGGCTTGCGGTGGCGGAACTCCCGATCTATCTTGATATTTGATGGTTTTAGGGTACGTAGGGTTATATAGGCAAAAGAAGTCGGTCGGGAGGTGCTCGAGGGGTCCACGAGACAGGGGGCCGCGCCTTGTAGGGGGGCGCCCCCTATCTTCTGGGCTCCTCGAGGATCTTCTGAATTGATCTCCAAGCCTCCTGGATGATATTCTTCCAAAAAATCACGATGCCGAAGGTTTCATTCCGTTTGGACTCTGTTTGATATAACTTTTCCTCAAAATACTGAAACAGGCAATAAAACAGCAATATGGGCTGGGCCTCCGGTTTGTAGGTTAGTCCCAAAAATGATATAAATGTGTAAAATAAAGCCCATAAACATCCAAAAGGGGTAATATAATAGCATGCAACAATAAAAAATTATAGATACGTTGGAGACGTATCAAGGGGGGAGAAACATCATAAGATCCAACTATAATAGCAAAGCTCGCGATACATCAAGATCGTGCCATAGAGAGAACACGAGAGAGAGAGAGAGAGAGAGAGAGAGAGAGATCAAACACATAGCTACTGGTACATACCCTCATCCCTGAGGGTGAACTACTCCCTCCTCGTCATGGACAGCGTCGGGATGATGAAGATGGCCACCGGTGATGGGTTCCCCCTCCGGCAGGGTGCCGGAACAGGCTCCCGAGAGTTTTGGTGGCTATAGATGCTTGCGGCAGTGGAACTCCCGATCTATCTTTGTCTTTGATGTTTTTAGGGTACGTGGACTTATATAGGCGAACGAAGTCGGTCGGGGGAGCCTCGAGGGGTCCAGGAGACAAGGGGCGCACCCTCCTATCTCCTGGCTTCCCCGAGCCTTCCCTAGCTTGAACTCCAAGTCTCCCGGATCATATCCTTTCCAAAAATCACGCTCCCGAAGGTTTCATTCCGTTTGGACTCTGTTTGATATTCCTTTTCTTCAAAATACTGAAACAGGCAATAAAACAACAATATGGGTTGGGCCTCCGGTTAATAGGTTAGTCCCAAAAGTAATATAGAAGTGTATAATAAAGCCAGTAATCATTCAAAACAGATAATAAAATAGCATGAATGCTTCATAAATTATAGATACGTTGGAGACGTATCACTTGCCGATCATCGGGCAAGTCCACCAAAGTCCACACTTTGTTCTTATATATGGATCCTATCTCAGATTTCATGGCTTCAAGCCATTTCACGGAATCTGGGCTCATCATCGCTTCCTCATAGTTCGTAGGTTCATCATGGTCTAGTAACATGACTTCCAAAATAGGATTGATGTACCACTTTGGTGCGGACTGTACTTTGGAAGACCTACGAGGTTCTGTAGTAACTTAATCTGAAGTTTCATGATCATCACCATTAGCTTCCTCACTAATTGGTGTCGGAATCACTGGAACTGATTTTTGTGATGAACTACTTTCCAATAAGGGAGTAGGTACAATTACCTCATCAAGTTCTACTTTCCTCCCACTCACTTCTTTCGAGAGAAACTCCTTCTCTAGAAAGATCCATCTTAGCAACGAATATCTTGCCTCCGGATCTATGATAGAAGGTGTACCCAACAGTTTCCTTTGGGTATTCTATGAAGACGCACTTCTCCGATTTGGGTTCGAGCTTATCAGTTTGAAACTCTTCCACATAAGCATCACAGCCCCAAATTTTAAGAAACGACAACTTTGGTTTCTTGCCAAACCACAGTTCATAAGGCGTCGTCTAAACGGATTTTGATGGTGCCCTATTTAAAGTGAATGCAGCTGTCTCTAATGCATAACCCCAAGATGATAGTGGTAATCGGTAAGATACATCATAGATCGCACCATATCCAATAAAGTGCGGTTACGACGTTCGGATACACCATTATCCTATGGTGTTCCATGTGGCGTGAGTTGTGAAACTATTCCACATTGTTTTTAAATGAAGGCCAAACTCGTAACTCAAATATTCTCCTCTATGATCAAATTGTAGAAACTTTATTTTCTTGTTATGATGATTCTCCACTCCACTCTGAAATTCTTTGAACTTTTCAAATGTTTCAGACTTGTGCTTCATTAAGTAGATATACTCATATCTGCTCAAATCATCAGTGAAGGTCAAAAAATAACGATACCCGCCATGAGCATTAACACTCATTGGACCGCATACATCGGTATGCATTATTTCCAACAAGTCAGTAGCTTATTCCATTGTTCCGGAGAACGGAGTTTTAGTCATCTTGCCCAAAAGGCACGGTTCGCAATCATCAAATGATTCATAACCAAGTGATTCCAAAAGTCCATCTTTATGGAGTTTCTTCATGCGCTTTACACCAATATGACCCAAACGACAGTGCCACAAATAAGTTGCACTATCATTATCAACTTTGCATATTTTTGGCATCAATATTATGAATTTGTGTATCACTATGATCGAGATCCAACAAACTATTTTCATTGGGTGTATGACCATCGAAGGTTTTATTCATGTAAATAGAACAACAATTATTCTCTAACTTTAAATGAATAACCGTATTGCAATAAACATGATCAAATCATATTCATGCTCAACGCAAACGCCAAAAAACATTTATTTAGGTTTAACACTAATCCCGAAAGTATAGGGAGTGTACGATGATGATCATATCAATCTTGGAACCACTTCCAACACACATCGTCACTTCACCCTCAACTAGTTTCTGTTTATTCTGTAACTCCTGTTTCGAGTTACTAATTTTTAGCAATCAAACAAGTATCAAATACCCAGGGGTTACTATAAACACTAGTAAGGTACACATCAATAACCTGTATATCAAATATACCCTTGTTCACTTTGCCATCCTTCTTATCTACCAAATATTCAGGGTATTTCCGCTTCTAGTGACCATTTCCTTTGCAGTAAAAGCACTCAGTTTCAGGCTTTGGTCTAGCTTTGGGCTCCTTCACCGGAGTGACAACTTGCTTGCCATTCTGCTTGAAGTTCCCTTTCTTTCCCTTTTACCTTTTCTTGAAACTAGTGGTATTGTCAATCATCAACACTTGATGCTCTTTCTTGATTTCTACCTTCATCGATTTCAACATCACGAAGAGCTCGGGAATCGTTTTCGTCATCCCTTGCATACTATAGTTCATCACAAAGTTCTACTAACTTGGTGATGGTGACTAGACAACTCTGTCAATCACTATCTTATCTGGAAGATTAACTCCCACTTGATTCAAGCCATTGTTGTACCCAGACAATCTGAGCACATGCTCACTACTTGAGCTATTCTCCTCCATCTTTTAGCTATAAAACTTGTTGGAGACTTCATATCTCTCAACTCGGGTATTTGCTTGAAATATTAACTTCAACTCCTGGAACATCTCATATGGTCCATGACGTTCAAAACGTCTGTGAAGTCCTGATTCTAAGCCGTTAAGCATGGTGCACTAAACTATCAAGTAGTCATCATTTTGAGCTAGCCAAACGTTCATAACGTCTGCATCTGCTCCTGCAATAGGTTTGTCACCTAGCGGTGCATCAAGGACATAATTCTTCTGTGCAGCAATGAGGATAATCCTCAGATCACGGATCCAATCCGCATCATTGCTACTATCATCTTTTCAACTTAGTTTTCTCTAGGAACACATATAAAACATAGGGAAGCAACAACACGAGCTATTGATCTACAACATTATTTGCAAAATACTATCATGACTAAGTTCATGATAAATTAAAGTTCAATTAATCATATTACTTAAGAACTCCCACTTATATAGACATCCCTCTAATCATCTAAGTGATCACGTGATCAAAATTAACTAAACCATGTCCGATCATCACGTGAGATGGAGTAGTTTTCAATGGTGAACATCACTATGTTGATCATATCTACTATGATTTATGCTCGACCTTTCGGTCTCCAGTGTTCTGAGGACATATCTGCATATGCTAGGCTCGTCAAGTTTAACCCGAGTATTCTGCGTGTGCAAAACTGGCTTGCATCCGTTGTAGATGAACGTAGAGCTTATCACACCCGATCATCATGTGGTGTCTCGGCACGACGAACTTTGGCAACGGTGCATACACAAGGAGAACACTTTTACCTTGAAATTTAGTGAGAGATCATCTTATAAAGCTACCGCCGAGCTAAGCAAAATAAGATGTATAAAAGATAAACATCATATGCAATCAAAATATGTGACATGATATGGCCATCATCATCTTGTGCCTTTGATCTCCATCTTCAAAGCATCGTCATGATCTCCATCATCACTGGCATGACACCATGATCTCCATCATCTTGATCTATATCAATGTGTCATCACATGGTCGTCTCGCCAACTATTGCTCTTGCAACTATTGCTATCACATAGCGATAAAGTAAAGAAATTATTTGGCGCTTGCATCTTATGCAACAAAGAGACAACCATAAGGCTTCTGCTAGTTGCCGGTAACTTCAAAAAAACATGATCATCTCATACAACAACTTATATCTCATCACGTCTTGACCATATCACATCACAACATGCCATGCAAAAACAAGTTAGACATCCTCTACTTTGTTGTTGCAAGTTTTACGTGGCTGCTACGGGCTTAGCAAGAACCGTTCTTACCTACGCATCAAAACCACAATGATAGTTCATCAAGTTAGTGTTGTTTTAACCTTCTCAAGGACCGCGCGTAGCCACACTCGGTTCAACTAAAGTTGGAGAAACTGACACCCGCCAGCCACCTATGTGCAAAGCACGTCGGTAGAACCAGTCTCTTGTAAGCATACGCGTAATGTCGGTCCGGTCCGCTCCATCCAACAATACCGCCGAACCAAAGTATGACATGCTGGTAAGCAGTATGACTTGTATCGCCCACAACTCACTTGTGTTCTACTCATGCATATAACATCTACGCATAAAACCAGGCTCAGATGCCACTGTTGGGGAACGTAGTAATTTCAAAAAAAAATCCTACGCACACACAAGATCATGGTGATGCATAGCAACGAGAGGGGAGAGTGTTGTCCACGTACCCTCGTAGACCGAAAGCGGATGCGTTAGCACAATGCGGTTGATGTAGTCATACGTCTTCACGATCCGACCGATCAAGTACCGAACGTACGGCACCTCCGAGTTCAGCACACGTTCAGCTCGATGACGTCCCATGAACTCCGATCCAGCGGAGCTTTGCGGGAGAGTTCCGTCAGCACGACAGCGTGATGACGGTGTTATGATGCTACCGACGCAGGGCTTCGCCTAAGCACCGCTACAATATTACCGAGGTGGAATATGGTGGAGGGGGGCACCGCACACGGCTAAGAGATCAATGATCAATTGTTGTGTCTAGAGGTGCCGCCCTGCCCCCATATATAAAGGAGCAAGGGGGGAGGCGGCCGGCCAAGAGGAGGGCGCGCCAAGGGGGAGTCCTAGTAGGACTGCTCCTTTCCTTGTAGGAGTAGGAGAAGGGAAGAAAAAAGGAGAAGGAAGGAAGGGGCGCCCCCCTCCCTAGTCCAATTCGGACCAGCCCATGGGGAAGGGTGCGGCCAACCTTTGAGGCCTTTCTCTCCTTTTCCGTATGGCCCATTAAGGCCCAATACGAATTCCCATAACTCTCCGGTACTCCAAAAAATACCCAAATCACTCGAAACCTTTTCGATGTCCGAATATAGTCATCCAATATATCGATCTTTACGTCTCGACCATTTCTAGACTCCTCGTCATGTCCCCGATCTCATCCAGGACTCCGAACTACCTTCGGTACATCAAAACACATAACTCATATTATAAATCGTCGCTGAACGTTAAGCGTGCGGACCCTGCGGGTTCGAGAACTATGTAGACATGACCGAGACACGTCTCCGGTCAATAACCAATAGCGGAACCTGGATGCTCATATTGGCTCCTATATATTCTACAAAGATCTTTATCGATCAAACCGCATAACAGCATACGTTGTTCCCTTTGTCATCGATATGTTACTTGCCCGAGATTCGATCGTCAGTATCTCAATACCTAGTTCAATGTAGTTACTGGCAAGTCTCTTTACTCGTTATGTAATGCATCATCCCGCAACTAACTCATTAGTCACATTACTTGCAAGGCTTATAGTGATGTGCATTACCGAGATGGCCCAGAGATACCTCTCCGACAATCGGAGTGACAAATCCTAATCTCGAAATACGCCAACTCAACAAGTACCTTCGGAGACACCTGTAGAGCACCTTTATAATCACCCAGTTACGTTGTGACGTTTGGTAGCACACAAGGTGTTCCTCCAGTAAACGGGAGTTGCATAATCTCATAGTCATAGGAACATGTATAAGTCATGAAGAAAGCAATAGCAACATACTAAACGATCAAGTGCTAAGCTAACAGAATGGGTCAAGTCAATCACATCATTCTCTAATGATGTGATCCTGTTAATCAAATGACAACTCATGTCTATGGCTAGGAAACTTAACCATCTTTTATTCAACGAGCTAGTCAAGTAGAGGCATACTAGTGACACTTTGTTTGTCTATGTATTCACACATGTATCAAGTTTCCGGTTAATACAATTCTAGCATGAATAATAAACGTTTATCATGAAATAAGGAAATAAATAATAACTTTATTATTGCCTCTAGGGCATATTTCCTTCAACAAATGCATGGGTTGTAATTAGTGCATCAGTAAACACAATATTTTGAGAAAAATTAAGTATGTTTATGAACTACACCTACTCACTCCCCTCCGGTGTATAGGGCTTATCTTAAAAAATTGTTTCCCCATTTATAAGTCTTAGTTTTATTACTCCTATTCACATGTTTAGATTTCAAGGTGCATTAAACCATTGCATATAAGGATTAAGAGAAGACTCACCTATGCATGTAATTGTTTTGGTCATTTATTTTTCACGCATGCATGCATTGCAATTAATACATTGGTAACACATTTTCTCGAGAAAATGAGCCCATTAATTGAGTACTTCTGCAAACAACACAAAAATTCCATCACTCAATATTTATGTTGATTGGTGAGATTTTTGAATTGAGCACTATAAAGCGGAAGGGATGGAGTACTCATCATCTACCTTGGTTTAATGGCATGCCTGACAAGGTTGATGCATCAGTACCTTCTTTGAAGATGGATCGGTGGAAAACGGTGGCGATGGCCTTTGCAGCATGCGCATGCGGTGCACACTGAGAGTGCGTCGGACCATTGTGTGACCCAAACCCGACAATTCTGCTTGGTTGGGGCCTCCGGCTTAGATGTTGCGCTTTGGTGTGAGGTCTAGGTATGCAGCCCCAACAATCTGCACCCCTTCATCAAGTGGATAGGGGTAGCGACATATGTTGCCAAGATGGTGACTTCAGACTTATTGGTGTAAGAACTTGGCCTAGATTTGTGCCTTTTAAACTGGAATGGAGGGAGTACACATCATCTATCCTTTTAAACTGTAAGGTCTTGGCCTAGATTTGCGCCTTTTAAACTGGAAGGGAGGGAGTACACATCATCTATCCTTTTAAACTGTAAGGTCTTGGCCTAGATTTGTGCCTTTTAAACTCGAAGGGAGAGAGTACACATCATATATACTTTTGAACTGTAAGGTCTTGGCCTAGATTTGTGCCTTGTAAACTGGAAGGGAGGGGGTACACATCATCTATCCTTTAAAACTGTAAGGTCTTGGCCTAGATTTGTGCCTTTTAAACTCAAAGGGAGGGAGTATTAATAAAATGGTTGCATGCATCGTCCTGTTGCAAAGGTCAGGATCATTCTTTTCAAAAAAATGGAAATGAAAAAAATCTACCTTGGTTTAAGAAATCTTAAATTTGCGCCTTTTAAACTGGAAGGGACAAGGGAGGGAGTACACATCATCTATCTTGGTTGAGGAAATTTTAGAATTGTGCCCCGAGGGGAACCCTAGCGCCGCCAAGCCCTCGACTCCCTCTCCCACCTCTCCCGCCCGCCGCTGCCGGGCAAAGCCCAGTTGGCATCGGCGGCGGCAGGATCTCTCCTTCCCGTAGCGGCCGGACCTGGCGCGGGTAGTGTTCGGCGGCGGTTGGCGGCACGTTGGTGGCGGGGCGCGCCAGCGAGGACTCAAGGGGCGACGACAGGAGCTGCATCCCCCTGGTGGTCGCGCGGGGCGCTGTGATATGTCTCCAACGTATCTATGATTTATGAAGTATTCATGCCATGTTTACAATAATTTTATATGGTTTTGGTATGATTTGCTGGAACTAACCCGGACTGATGCTGTTTTCAGCAGAACTACCATGGTGTTGTTTTTTGTGCAGAAATCAAAGTTCTCCAAACACCGCGAAAATTTTTGTGGATTTTTTATGGACCAAAAGACCACCAATGGGCCAGAGCAGCATGTGGGGGGTTCCCCGAGGGGGCACAACCCACCAGGGTGCGCCTGGGCCCCCAAGCGCGCCCTGGTGGGTTGTGCTCACCTCGGTGGCCTCCAGTACCCCTTCTTCGCCATATAAATTCCCAAATATTCCGAAAACCCTCGGGGAGACCCTAGATCGGAAGTTCCACGGCCGCATGCCTCTGTAGCCACCGAAAACTAATCGGGATCCTATTTCGGTATCGTGCCAGAGGGGGGGAATCATCACCGGTGGCCATCTTCATCATCCCGGCGGCCACCACGATGAGGAGGGAGTAGTCCACCGTCGGGGCTGAGGGTTTGTACCAGTAGCTATCTGTTTACTCTCTCTCACGCGCGATCTTGAGATGTCATGATCTTGATGTATCGTGGGCTTTGTTAACATAGATGGATCATATGATGTTTCTCCCCTCTCAACACTTGTTTGATGAATTGAGTCTTTATTCTTTGAAGTTTTGTCTTGTCGGATTGAATGTTTAGATCTGAGAACACATGATATATGTCTTGCATATGAATACATGTGGTGACAATGAGGTATTATTTTGATTCACTTAATATATGTTATGGCACTCAACTTGCGGATTCCCGAGGTGACTTTGGGGTAATCTATGCATAGGGGTTGAGGCACGTATTTATTATCTTTTCTCCAATAGAAACTTTGGGGTCTCCTTGTATTTATTTGAGTGGATTGAGTATTATGAATTTGAAATTGTTTGATACATATTGTCTAATTAACTCACGGGTACTCGCGGTGACATTGGGGTATCTAGGTGACATTAGAGTTGGTTGATATGCATCATATGGTGTTATTTTAGTACGAACTCTTGATTAGATTGATCGGAAAGAATAGCTTGCTGTTATTTTAGTATGAACTCTAGGATAGATTGATCAGAAAGAATAGCTTTGAGGTGGTTTCGTATCCTACAAACAATTTCTATCTTTTGTTCTCCGCTAATAGGAACTCGGGAGTGATTATTTATCACACTTTGAGGGATAATCATATGATCCAACTATGTTAGCATTGTTGAGAGATTGCACTAGTGAAAGTATGCACCCTAGGCCTCATTTTCCATCATTGCAATACCGTTTGTGCTCCGTTTTACTATTTACTACCTTGCTGCTTTTTATTGTTCACACTACAAAAACTCATATCTACTATCCATACTACACTTTTATCACCATCTCTTCGCCGAACTAGTGCACCTATACAATTTGCCATTATATTGGGTGTGTTGGGGACATAAGAGATTTCTTGTATTTGATTGCAGGGTTGCTTGAGAGAGACTATCTTCATCCTACGCCTCCCACAGATTGATAAACCTTAGGTCATCCACTTGAGGGAAAATTGCTACTGTCCTACAAAACTCTGCGCTTGGAGGCCCAACACGTGTCTACAAGAATAAAGTTGCATAGTAGACATCAAGCTCTTTTCTGGCGCCGTTGCCGGGGAGGCCAGGTAAGCGGCACTCACATCCCGTCAATGAAGCTCTTTTCTGGCGCTGTTGCTAGGGAGGTGAGTGCTTGAAGGTATATCTTTAGATCTTGCAATCGAATATTTTATTTTCTTGTTTTATCACTAGTTTGGTTTACAAAAAGAAAACTACAAAAAAATGGAATTGAGGTTGCATCATATTATTGATCATCTTTATAATGTCTTCTGTGAAAATGATGGAAATGAAAATTGTGCTCAATTGATAGAAGAAGAATTCAATAGAATGTTTGGCATAAACGATGAGCATGAGTGCAATGTTGTTAGTATGAATTCTTTGAATACCCATGATGCTAGTGATATGCAAAGCCATAAGCTTGGGGATGCTATGTTTGATGAAGATTATATTTTTATTCCCCCAAGTTTTGATGTGCAAATTTGTTATAATGGTAGCATGCCTCCTATTTATGATGATTATGATGATGACGTGTATGCTATAGAGAATAATGATAATCATGGAGCTTGTCGTCATGATTTTAATGCTCAAATTTATCATGTCAATCAAGTGTCTCATGATAGTTATTTTGTTGAGTTTGCTCCCACAACTACTCATGAGAATAAATTTGCTTATGTGGAGAGTAAGAAAATTTATATGCTTGTGGATCATGAAAAGAATGCTTTTATGTGATGGTTATACTGTTGAATTCATTCATGGTGCTACTGAAAATTATTATGAGGGAGGAACATATGCTTGTAGGAATTGCAATAATATCATGATTCCTCTCTATGTGTTCAAAATCTTGAAGTTTTGCTTGTTTTGCCTTCCTATGCTAGTTGATTCTTGTTCTCATAAGTTGTTTGCTAACAAAATCCATATGCATAGGAAGTGGGTTAGACTTAAATGTGCTTTCCATGTGATTCATGATGCTCTTGCTATGTTTCAATTCTTATCTTTTATGCGAGCATCATTGAACTCATCATGCCTAGCTAAAAGGCATTAAAGAAAAACGCTTGTTGGGAGACAACCCAACACTTTTATCTACTGTTTTTGTGTGTTCACATGATTATTCTACTGCAGTAATCATGTTTTATTGTTTTTGTTTCAATAAAGTGCCAAGTAAAGCCTTTGGGATCATGTTGGGTGATAGTTGATTTGATCTTGCTGAAAAACAGAAACTTTTGTGCTCACGAAAATAACTCTAATTTTTAATAGAAGAGTGCTTTTGCGTTGATTATTTTTTCAGAAGATTCATATACAAATTTCTCACGTGGTCCAATTTTTTTCATAATTTTTGGGGTAGCAGAAGTATGGTTTGAGTACAGATTACTACAGACTGTTCTGTTTTTGACAGATTCAGTTTTCAATGCATAGTTTGCTTGTTCCCTAGTTTCTATGGCTTATATTGCTCAATATAAATTGTAGAAATGATATTCTACAGTAGGCAGTGTGGAAACAATTATGAATCTTGTATTTGACAGTACCAAAGGTGAAATAGTTTGCTCTTTATCATACTAACCTATCTCATAAAGTTTCGTTAAGTTTTGTGTGATTAAAGTTTTCAAGTTTTGGGTGAGATGTCAATATGAGGAGAATAAGGAGTGAAAAAACCCTAAGCATGGGGATGCCTAGGCACCCCAAGTTAATATCCAAGGAAGATCCAAGCAACTAAGCTTGGGGATGCCCCGAAAGGCATCCCCTCTTTCGTCTCCAACTATCAGTAACATCACTTGGAGCTATGTTTTCATTCGTCACATGATATGTGTTTTGCTTGGAGCATCAATTAATTTTGTTAGGATTTGCTTGATTTTATTTAGAATATTGTTTTTCATATTTTATTTTAATAAAAGTGGCAATGCTAGCCTTTGCCATGCTTATTTTGCAAGTTTACATGTTGCTGTTTCAAAACAGAAAGTTTATTGCTGTTGCAAAAATTCTCTAGAAAATTCACAATGTGATAAAATTCTGAAACTTTTTGCAAAGTAAGCTATGATAAATTTTCTAAAGTGTGGTATTTTTTTTAGAAATTTTGGGGTTAGGGAAGTACGATGAATCTTGTATTCTTTACAGACTGTACTGTTTTGATAGATTGCTGTTATGTTTGCTTGTTTAATGATTATATTTGAGTATAGGAGTCTTAAATATGCAGAGACATTTAGTATGCAATGTTGAATAATAACTTTAGTAATTTTCTACAGTAGAGAATGATAAGGTTTTGCACTGATTTATACTAACTTATCTCACGAGTTCTTGTTGAGTTTTGTGTGGATGAAGTTTTTGAGATTTAGGGAAACCGTGATATGAGAGGAATTAAGGAGACACAAAAGCTCAAGCTTGGGGATGCCCAAGGCATCCCGAGCTAATATTCCAAGAAGTTTCAAGCATCTAAGCTTGGGGATGCCCCGGTAGGCATCCCACCTTTCTTCTTCAACAATTATCGGTTAGTATCGGTTGAGCCTAAGTTTTTGCTTCTTCACATGAGTTGTGATATTCTTGGAATGTCATTTTGTTTTGTTTTGCTTGATGTTTTAATAAAATACTTAGATATGAAAGTTTTAAATAAAAGAGAGTCCTCAATTAGCTACCCATTTACATAACTACTCGCTTGATCTTCACTTATATCTTTTTGGAGTAGATTGTCATTTACTCTTGTGCTTCACTTAAATCCTATGAGTAAATTGTTGAATGAATTGGATATCATGAAGTTGAAAATACATGTTCATATCATGCCTAGTAGTGGCTTCACATTGGGTTTAGAAAGTGAAAGCTTTTGAAGCTTGACAATCACAATATTGGTCATACAAGCATTTCACGAATAATTAGTATAAGGAAGAGAACTTTCACATGCAAATACACTATCTTGGAAATCATTTGTGATTGTGAGCCCACATCAAAATATTATATGCCAACATTGTTGACGTTGGACAAGGAAGACAACGTAATGATTTATGTTTTTTCATATTCACATAGAAGTTATATTGTCATAGATCCTTCAACATGTGGTGCTTGTGAAGGAAATATGCCCTAGAGGCAACAATAAAGTTATTATTTATTTCCTTATATCATGATAAATGTTTATTATTCATGCTAGACTTGTATTACCCGGAAACACAATACATGTGTGAATACATAGACAAACATAGTGTCACTAGTATGCCTCTACTTGACTAGCTCGTAAATCAAAGATGGTTAAGTTTCCTAACCATAGACATACATTGTCATTTGATTAACGGGATCACATCATTAGGAGAATGATGTGATTACCTTGACCCATTCCGTTAGCTTAGCACTTGATCGTTTAGTATGTTGCTATTGCTTTCTTCATGACTTATACATGTTACTATGATTATGACATTATGTAACTCCCGCTTACCGGAGGAACACTTTGTGTGATACCAAACGTCACAATGTAACTGGGTGATTATAAAGTTGCTCTACAGGTGTCTCCGAAGGTACTTGTTGGGTTGGTGTATTTCGCGATTAGGATTTGTCACTCCGATTGTCGGAGAGGTATCTCTGGGCCCACTCGATAATGCACATTACTATAAGCCTTGCAAGCATTGTAACTAATGGGTTAGTTACAGGATGATGTATTACGGAACGAGTAAAGAGACTTGCCGGTAACGAGATTGAACTAGGTATTGAGATACCGACGATCGAATCTCGGGCAAGTAACATATCGATGACAAAGGGAACAACGTATGTTGTTATGCGGTTTGACCGATAAAGATCTCTGTAGAATATGTGGGAGCCAATATGAGCATCCAGGTTCCGCTATTGGTTATTGACCGGAGACGTGTCTCGGTCATGTCTACATTGTTCTCGAACCCGTAGGGTCTGCACGCTTAAAGTAAGATGACAGTTATATTATGAGTTTATGTGTTTTGATGTACCGAAGGTTGTTCGGAGTCCCGGATGTGATCACGGACATGACGAGGAGTCTCGAAATGGTCGAGACATGAAGATCGATATATTGGACGACTATATTTGGACACCGGAAAGGTTCTGGGTGAGATTGGGACAATACCGGAGCTCCGGGAGGTTATCGGAACCCCCCGGGGGGTATATGGGCCTTATTGGGCCTTAGTGGAAAGGAGGGGAAAGGAGCAAGGGAGGGGGCGCCCCTCCCCCCCCCCAAGCCCAATCTGAATTGGGAGAGGGGCCGGCCCCCCTTTCCTTCCTCCCTCCTTCCTCTTCCTTCCCTCTCCCTCTCCTAATAGGAAAGGGGGGAGTCCTACTCCCGGTGGGAGTTGGACTCCCCCCCTTGGCCGCCCCCTCCTCCACTCCTTTATATACGGGGGAGGGGGCACCCCATAGACACAACAATTGATCATTGATCTGTTAGTCGTGTGCGGTGCCCCCCTCCACAATAGTCCTCCTCGATAATATCATAGAGTGCTTAGGCGAAGCCCTGTGTCGGTAGAACATCATCATCATCACCACACCGTCATGCTGACAGAACTCTCCCTCGACACTCGGCTGGATCGGAGTTCAAGGGACGTCATCGAGCTAAACGTGTGCAAGAACTCAGAGGTGATGTGCTTTCGGTGCTTGATCGGTCGGGCCATGAAAACATACGACTACATCAACCGCGTTGTGCTAACGCTTCCGCTTTCGGTCTACGAGGGTACGTGGACAATACTCTCCCCTCTCGTTGCTATGCATCACCATGATCTTGCGTGTGCGTAGGATTTTTTTTGAAATTACTATGTTCCCAACAGTGGCATCCGAGCCTGGTTTTATGCGTTGATGTTATATGCACGAGTAGAACACAAGTGAGTAGTGAGCGATACAAGTCATACTGCTTACCAGTATGTCATACTTTGGTTCGGTGGTATTGTTGGATGAAGCGGCCCGGACCGACATTACGCGTACGCTTACGCGAGACTGGTTCTACCGACGTGTTTGCACACAGGTGGCTGGCGGGTGTCAGTTTCTCCAACTTTAGTTGAACCGAGTGTGGCTACGCTCGGTCCTTGAGAAGGTTAAAACATCACTAACTTGACGAACTATCATTGTGGTTTTGATGCGTAGGTAAGAACGGTTCTTGCTCAGCCCGTAGCAGCCACGTAAAACTTGTTGCAACAAAGTAGAGGACGTCTAACTTGTTTTTGCAGGGCATGTTATGATGTGATATGGTCAAGACGTGATGCTATAGTTTATTGTATGAGATGATCATGTTTTGTAACCGAGTTATCGGCAACTGGCAAGAGCCATATGGTTGTCGCTTTATTGTATGCAATGCAATCGCCCTGTAATTGCTTTACTTTATCACTAAGCGGTATCGATAGTCGTAGAAGCAATAGTTGGCGAGATGACAACGATGCTACGATGGAGATCAAGGTGTCGCGCCGGTGACGATGGTGATCATGACGGTGCTTTGGAGATGGAGATCACAAGCACAAGATGATGATGGCCATATCATATCACTTATATTGATTGCATGTGATGTTTATCTTTTATGCATCTTATCTTGCTTTGATTGACGGTAGAATTATAAGATGATCTCTCTCAAAATTTCAAGATAAAAGTGTTCTCCCTGAGTATGCACCGTTGCCAAAGTTCATCGTGCCCAGACACCACGTGATGACCGGGTGTGATAAGCTCTACGTCCATCTACAACAGGTGCAAGACAGTTTTGCACACGCAGAATACTCAGGTTAAACTTTGACGAGCCTAGCATATGCAGATATGGCCTCGGAACACTGAGACCAAAAGGTCGAGCGTGAATCATATAGTAGATATGATCAACATAGTGATGTTCACCATTGAAAACCACTCCATTTCACGTGATGATCGGTTATGGTTTAGTTGATTTGGATCACGTGATCACTTAGATGATTAGAGGGATGTCTATCTAAGTGGGAGTTATTAAGTAATATGATTAATTGAACTTAAATTTATCATGAACTTAGTCCTGGTAGTATTTTGCAAATTATGTTGTAGATCAATAGCTCGCGTTGTTGCTTTCATATGTTTATTTTGATATGTTCCTAGAGAAAATGTGTTGAAAGATGTTAGTAGCAATGATGCGGATTGGATTCGTGATCTGAGGATTGTCCTCATTCTTGCACATAAGAATTATGTCCTTGATGCACCGCTAGGTGATGGACCTATTGCAGGAGCAGATGCAGACGTTATGAACGTTTGGCTAGCTCAATATGATGACTACTTGATAGTTAAGTGCACCATGCTTAACGACTTAGAATCGGGACTTCAAGGACGTTTTGAGCGTCATGGGCCATATGAGATGTTCCAGGAGTTGAAGTTAATATTTCAAGCAAATACCCGAGTTGAGAGATATGAAGTCTCCAACAAGTTCTATAGCTAAAAGATGGAGGAGAATTGCTCAACTAGTGAGCATGTGCTCAGATTGTCTGGGTACTACAATCGCTTGAATCAAGTGGGAGTCAGTCTTCCAGATAAGATAGTGATTGACAGAGTTCTCTAGTCACCATCACCAAGTTACTAGAACTTCATGATGAACTATAGTATGCAAGGGATGACGAAAACGATTCCCGAGCTCTTCGTGAGATTGGAATCGACGAAGGTAGAAATCAAGAAAGAGCATCAAGTGTTGATGATTGACAAGACCACTAGTTTCAAGAAAAGGGCAAAGAAAAAGAAAGGGAAACTTCAAGTAGAATGGCAAGCAAGTTGTCACTCCCGTGAAGAAGCCCAAAGCTGAACCAAAGCCTGAAACTAAGTGCTTCTACTGCAAAGGAAATGGTCACTGGAAGCGGAAATGCCCTGAATATTTGGTGGATAAGAAGGATGGCAAAATGAACAAGGGTATATTTGATATACATGTTATTGATGTGTACCTTACTAGTGTTTATAGTAGCCCCTGAGTATTTGATACTTGTTCAGTTGCTAAGATTAGTAACTCGAAACAGGAGTTACAGAATAAACAAAGACTAGTTGAAGGGGAAGTGACGATGAGTGTTGGAAGTAGTTCCAAGATTGATATTATCATCATCACACACTCCCTATACTTTCAGGATTAGTGTTAAACCTAAATAAATGTTATTTGGCGTTTGCGTTGAGCGTGAATATGATTTGATCATGTTTATTGCAATACGGTTATTCATTTAAATTCAGAGAAGAATTGTTGTTCTATTTACATGAATAAAACCTTCAATGGTCATACACCCAATGAAAATAGTTTGTTGGATCTCGATCTTAGTGATGCACATATTCATAATATTGATGCCAAAAGATGCAAAGTTAATAATGATAGTGCAACTTATTTGTGGCACTGCCGTTTGGGTCATATCGGTGTAAAACGCATGAGGAAACTCCATAAAAGATGGATTTTCGAAATCACTTGGTTATGAATCATTTGATGCTTGCGAACCATGCCTTTTGGGCAAGATGACTAAAACTCCATTCTCCAGAACAATGGAACGAGCTACTGACTTGTTGGAAATAATACATATTGATGTATGCAGACAAATGAGTATTAAGGATTGTGGTGGGTATCATTATTTTCTCACCTTCACAGATGATTTGAGCAGATATGGGTATATCTACTTGATGAAACATAAATCTGAAATAGTTGAAAAGTTCAAAGAATTTCAGAGTGAAGTGGAAAATCATCATAACAAGAAAATAAAGTTTCTGCGATCTGATCGTGGAGATGAATATTGGAGTTACAAGTTTGGCCTTCAGTTAAAATAATGTGGAATAGTTTCACAAACTCATGCCACCTGGAACACCACAGCGTAACGGTGTGTCCGAACGTCAAAACCGCACTTTATTGGATATGGTGCGATCTATGATGTATCTTACCGATTTACCACTATCATTTTGGTATTATGCATTAGAGACAGCTGCATTCACTTTAAATAGGGCACCATCAAAATCCGTTGAGACAACACCGTATGAACTATGGTTTAGCAATAAACCTAAGCTATCGTTCTTCTTAAAGTTTGGAGTTGCAATGCTTATGTGAAAAAGTTTCAACCTGATAAGCTCGAACCAAAATCAGAGAAGTGCTTTCTTCATAGAATACCCAAAGGAAACTATTGGGTACACCTTCTATCACAGATCCGAAGGCAAGATATTTGTTGCTAAGAATGGATCCTTTCTAGAGAAGGAGTTTCTCTCGAAAGAAGTGAGTGGGAGGAAAGTAGAACTTGATGAGGTAACTGTACCTGCTCCCTTATTGGAAAGTAGTTCATCACAGAAATCTGTTCCTGTGATTACTACACCAATTAGTGAGGAAGCTAATGATGATGATCATGTAACTTCAGATCAAGTTACTACCAAACCTCGTAGGTCAACCAGAGTAAGATCCGCACCAGAGTGGTACGGTAATCCTGTTCTGGAGGTCATGTTACTTGACCATGGCGAACCTACGAACTATGAGGAAGCGATGATGAGCCCATATTCCGCGAAATGGCTTGAGGCCATGAAATCTGAGATGGGATCCATGTATGAGAACAAAGTGTGGACTTTGATTGACTTGCCCGATGATCGGCAAGCCATAGAAAATAAATGGATCTTCAAGAGGAAGACGGACGTTGATAGTAGTGTTACTATCTACAAAGCTCGACTTGTCGCAAAAAAGGTTTTTCGACAAGTTCAAGGTGTTGACTACAATGAGATTTTCTCAACTGTAGCGATGCTTAAGTCTGTTCGAATCATGTTAGCAATTGCCTCATTTTATGAAATCTGGCAAATGGATGTCAAAACTGCATTCCTTAATGGTTTTCTTAAAGAAGAGTTGTATATGATGCAACCAGAAGGATTTATCAATCCTAAAGGTGCTAACAAAATGTGCAAGCTCCAGCGATCCATCTATGGACTGGTGCAAGCATCTCGGAGTTGGAATATACGCTTTGATAAGTTGATCAAAGCATATAGTTTTATATGGACTTGCACTGAAGCCTGTATTTACAATAAAGTGAGTGGGAGCACTACAACCTTTCTGATAAGTATATGTGAGTGACATATTGTTGATCGGAAATGATGTAGAATTTTTCTAGAAAGCATAAAGAAATGTTTGAAGGGAGTTCTTTAAAAGAAAGACCTCAGTAAAGCTACTTACATATTGAGCATCAAGATCTATTGAGATAGATCAAGACGCTTGATAAGATTTTCAATGAGTACATACCCTGATAAGATTTTGAAGTAGTTCAAAATGGAACAGTCAAAGAAAGAGTTCTTGCCTGTATTGCAAAGGTATGAAATTGTGTAAGACTCAAATCCCGACCACGACAGAAAATAGAAAGAGAATGAAAGTCATTCCCTATGCATCAGTCATAGGTTCTATAAAAGTATGCCATGCTATGGACCAGACCTATTGTATACTCTGCCCTGGTTTGGCAAGGGAGTACAATTGTGATCTAGGAGTAGATCACTGGACATTGGTCAAAATTATCCTTAGTGGAATAAGGATATGTTTCTCGATTATGGAGGTGACAAAAGGTTCGTTATAAAAGGTTACGTCGATACAAGTTTTGGCACTAATCCAGATGACTCTAAGTCTTAATCTCGATACATATTGAAAGTGGGAGCAATTAGCTAGAGTAGCTCCGTGCAGAGCATTGTAGACATAGAATATTTGCAAAATACATACGGCTCTGAATGTGACAGACCCGTTGACTAAACTTCTCTCACGAGCAAAACATGATCATACCTTAGTATTCTTTGGGTGTTAATCACATAGCGATGTGAACTAGATTATTGACTCTAGTAAACCCTTTAGGTGTTGATCACATGACGATGTGAACTATGGGTATTAATCACACACAGATGTGGATATTGGTGTTAAATCACATGGCGATGTGAACTAGATTATTGACTCTAGTGCAAGTGGGAGACTGAAGGAAATATGCCCTAGAGGCAATAATAAAGTTATTATTTATTTTCTTATATCATGATAAATGTTTATTATTCATGCTAGAATTGTATTACCCGAAAACATAATACATGTGTGAATACATAGACAAACATAGTGTCACTAGTATGCCTCTACTTGACTAGCTCGTAAATCAAAGATGGTTAAGTTTCCTAACCATAGACATAAGTTGTCATTTGATTAACGGGATCACATCATTAGGAGAATGATGTGATTGACTTGACCCATTCCGTTAGCTTAGCACTTGATCGTTTAGTATGTTGCTATTGCTTTCTTCATGACTTATACATGTTCCTATGACTATGAGATTATGTAACTCCCGCTTACCGGAGGAACACTTTGTGTGCTACCAAACGTCACAATGTAACTGGGTGATTATAAAGGTGCTCTACAGGTGTCTCCGAAGGTACTTGTTGGGTTGGCGTATTTCGAGATTAGGATTTGTCACTCCGATTGTCGAAGAGGTATCTCTGGTCCCACTCGATAATGCACATCACTATAAGCCTTGCAAGCATTGTAACTAATGAGTTAGTTACAAGATGATGTATTACGGAACGAGTAAAGAGACTTGCCGGTAACGAGATTGAACTAGGTATTGAGATACCGACGATCGAATCTCGGGCAAGTAACATACCGATGACAAAGGGAACAACGTATGTTGTTATGCGGTTTGACCGATAAAGATCTTCGTAGAATATGTGGGAGCCAATATGAGCATCCAGGTTCCGCTATTGGTTATTGACTGGAGACGTGTCTCGGTCATGTCTACATTGTTCTCGAACCCATAGGGTCCGCACGCTTAAAATAAGATGACAGTTATATTATGAGTTTATGTGTTTTGATGTACCGAAGGTTGTTCGGAGTCCCGGATGTGATCACGGACATGATGAGGAGTCTCGAAATGGTTGTGACATGAAGATCGATGTATTGGACGACTATATTTGGACACCAAAAAGGTTCTGGGTGAGATTGGGACAATACGGGAGCTCCGGGAGGTTATCGGAACCCCCCGGGAGGTATATGGGCCTTACTGGGCCTTAGTGGAAAGGAGGGGAAAGGAGCAAGGGAGGGGGGCGCGCCGGGACATCCTATACGCCGCTCTTTGCGTCAAGTTGTTGCCCAATCGCACAAAGGGCAATCTCCTTGGGCCGGCCCATTACGATGCGAAGGTAAAAAACGAAAAATGTTCCGCGTTTCGTAGGGTTCGAACCTGCGATGGCGAGCTGAAATGTCCTTGATCAAAGCCACTACGACAAGACTACACTTGCACCAAAGAAGCATCGCGAAACTAGAAGAAGTATCGAACCATCAAAGTTAACTCGTGGGAAAATTATCACGATTTTTTTTTTTCAAATTTTCTGAAATCGTGAAATCATCTTGAAGTTCCTGCACTTTTCCCAGAAAACATGAACATTTTTTTAAATTTTGAACAAAATCTGGAAACACAAACAATTTTTTGACGAAAACTATTTTTGAGAGCACCAACAATTTAAAATAAACTTAATAAACATGAATTTTCAAGTTTATTTCTGATGACATTTTTTTGAAAACTTATTTTTTTTGGAATTGGTGAACAAAATTTTAAAATGGGAACAACTTTTTAAATTCAGAACAAGTTTTTTTAACTGAGAACAATTTTGAAAAGGAGAACATTTTTTATATACATGACCAAACAGTTGAAACGGAAACTTTTTTCTAATACTTCGAACATTTTTTGAAAGTGCGAACATTTTTTATATAGGTGAACATGTTTCAGCTGCGTAAACTGAACATGATTTAAAAAACTAAGAACATTTTTTAAAAATTTTGAAAAACAAGAACATTTTTTCATACATGAACAAAAATTTGAAAATAAGAACATTTTCTGAAATTTGTGAACAATTTTTTTGGAATTGGTGAACAAAATTTTAAAATGGGGACAACTTTTTAAATTCAGAACAATTTTTTTTAACTGAGATAAATTTTGAAAAGGAGAACATTTTTTATATACATGACCAAACAGTTGAAACGGAAACTTTTTTCTAGTGCTTCAAAGATTTTTTGGAAGTGCGAATATTTTTTATATAGGTGAACATTTTTCAGCTGCGTAAACTGAACATGATTTAAAAAATAAGAACATTTTTTGAAAATTTTGAAAAACAAGAACATTTTTTAATACATGAACAAAAATTTGAAAAATAAGATTTTTTTTTGAAATTTGTGAATAGTTTTTGAAAACAGGAATTTTTTTAAATCCATGCCATTAATTTTCAAATTTCTCAAAAAATGAACAAAAATAATTTAAAAAATTTGAATTTTGTGAAATGGGAACATTTTTTGAATTTTTGAACAAAATCTAAAAAAACAGGAAAAAATTTTGAAATTCGGATTTTTTTTTGAAAATAAACTTGAAAATAAAAAAAGGAAAAGAAAAAAGAAACAGAAAAAAAGTAAAAAGTAAAAGAAGAGAAATAGAAAAACGAAAAACGAAAAAGAAACTAAAAAAGAAAAAGCTGGTTCAGGAACCTTCTAGAAGGTTCCCAAAACCGGAAAAAACCAGCTGGAAACATCATAGAAGGTTCCAAAACCGGGGTCTGCTGTAACGCTAAACGGGTCGGCCCACTCGGTCGCTCCCTCGCACCTGCCCCGTGCGAAGCGTCGACTACTTGCCGCAATGAGCGGCAAGTAGGATTTTCCGGGCGCCCCCCCCCCAAGCCCAATCCGAATTGGGAGAGGGGGCGGGCCCCCCTTTCCTTCCTCCCTCCTTCCTCTTCCTTCCCTCTCCCTCTCCTAATTGGAAAGGGGGGAGTCCTACTCCCGGTGGGAGTTGGACTCCCCCCTAGGGCGCGCCACCCCCCTTGGCCGGCCCCCTCCCCACTCCTTTATATACGGGGGAGGGGGCACCCCATAGACACAACAATTGATCATTGATCTCTTAGCCGTGTGCGGTGCCCCCTCCACCATAGTCCTCCTCGATAATATCGTAGCGGTCCTTAGGCGAAGCCCTACGTCGGTAGAACATCATCATCGTCACCACACCGTCGTGCTGATGGAACTCTCCCTTGACACTCGGCTGGATCGGAGTTTGAGGGACGTCATTGAGCTGAACGTGTGCAAGAACTCGGAGGTGCCGTGCTTTTGGTGCTTGATCGGTCAGGCCATGAAGACGTATGACTACATCAACCGTGTTGTGCTAACTCTTCTGCTTTCGGTCTATGAGGGTACGTGGATAATACTCTCCCCTCTCGTTGCTATGCATCACCATGATTTTGCGTGTGCGTAGGATTTTTTTTTGAAATTACTACGTTCCCAACAGCTTGCCCCTATCTTTCCTAGCCAAAAATTTCACACCAAGTAGAGATACTACTTGTGCATCCAAAAACCCTTAAACCCAAATCTTGTTTTGAGAGTCCACCATACCTACCTATGGATAGAGTAAGATCCTTCAAATAAGTTGTCATCGGTGCAGTAAGGCAATAAAAATTGCTTCTAAAAGTGTTAGACCATTTAGTGTAAGAGAAAATTGAGCGTTGTACGAACTTGTGATTGCGAATAATAAAAGCGATAGACTGCATAATAAAGGTTTCTATCACAAGGGGCAATATAACATGACGTTCTTTTGCACTAAGGGGCTCAGCATACAAACAAATAAGCGCATAACAACCTATGTTTCCCTCTGCGAAGGGCCTATCTTTACTTTTATGTATTTACTTTTATGCAAAGAGTCAAAGTTTTTTTCTCTCTATTCCTTTTTATTTTTCTCTTTTGGAAAGCATCATATGGTGAGGAAAGATCTAGGCACATATATCCAGCTGGATATGGGTAGCACGAGTTATTATTGTTGACATCACCCGTAAGGTGAATACGTTGGGAGGCGAAATAATAAGCCCCTATATTTCTATGTGTCCAGTTGAAACGTTTTGCTCATGTGTACGCGGTGAGTGTTAGCAATCATAGAAGACTGTATGATGGTTGAGTATGTGGAGCTCTTACTTATACTCTGTTGAATAAGTTGAATTACAATTGCTTGGTGACTGAGAACATAGGTTGTTGTGTTTCAAGAGAATTAATTGTTTGAATCTTAACATGTGAATTGGTTGCTACTATAACATGAGAAGTTTTATAAGAAAGAATTGTTGTTATGATGCTAAAAAATGATTGAAGTTGTAATTAATCAAACTCGTGCACTTATCTAGCATTCACACTTCATAAATTATTTATTTTATCATTTACCTACTCCAGGACAAGTAGGAATTAGGCCGTTGGGGGCGCTCCTATGGTGACCGGTGGTCGATCTGTTTCAGATCTGACCATCGGTGCCTCAGGCGGCGGCCTCGACCGGTGGTGCGTGGTGCGGCTTGCCTGGCGGGGCGGCACCTGCGGGTGCAGATGGGGGGCCTTCCACGACTGTGTGGGCGACATGGAGGCGGTGGCGCTACGGCGGCTCCTCGATGGCCGACCGGAGTTCCATGAGAGGCGTCGTCTCCGACGCGATCTACTCCGGTTCGTGTTGGCTGCGGTAGCGACTACGGTCGACGCCAGTACTGCCTGGACGAATTTGGCGGGTGGGTATGGATCCGGGGGAAACTCTAGGCCGGCGTGGCGGCCGCACCAAAGTCGTCGCCCTAGGCGCTGATTCCCTTCCTGGAGGCTTCGGTGTGGTTCATACGCCCCCACCTCTGCCATGAGCGCAGGCGAAAGCCTCTGTTCCTCTGTTTGGGCGACGATGGCACTTTGGTGTTATGTTCCTTCCTGAATGCGTCGGCCGGGGACTGCTCAGGGTGGTGGAGTTGCTGGTAGTTCGCAGTCGACACGAGATGGCATGGAGGTCAAGCGGTATGGCATCAAACGTATCGTCAACGGTGGGTCTCAGCGGCATGGCGCAGTGGAGACTCGGCGTCTGATGCGCGGAGATGGACTCGCGCAGGAGGAGGAAGCTGTCTGGCGTCATGGTGGCGCTGATAGCAGAGAGGCCTGGCAAGGTCGGTGCATCAGTTATGCTCTGAGGAAGGACCGATGAAAGATGAAGGTGACGGCTCTTGCAACATGCGGTGCTCACTGGGAGTGTGCCAGACCGGTGTGGACCCAATCCAGTTAGTGGCTTGGATGGAACACCCGGCTTTAGATGTTAGGCTTTGGCGTGATGTCTGTTTGATATTTTCGGCACACCTTCATCAAGGGGATACGAGTAGCAACAACGTTGCGAAGATGGTGGCTTCAGGCTTATTGATGTATCATCTTGTATGGTCTCTGAGAATAATTAATAATATGGCTGCATGCATCGTTCAGATGTAGAGGCCGGGGTACATCCTTCTTTTAAGAAAAACTGAAAGAAAAGAAGCATTGTCGAAATCATAAAAAAATGCAGAAAATCCTTCAAAACAATATCCTAAAATAAGATAGAATGTGGGGTACTTTGCATGCATCCAGCCTGTGTAATTAGCATGGCCCGTTAGCCTGTTCTATGGAGTACTGGCAACCTATTCAACGTGGTTTTGCGGGAGCAATCAACCTGAAATCGAGAGTTTTCATGCAGATTGGCCCCACATTACATGAAAACTCTTGATTTCAGGTTGATTCCACGGTACTGGCAACCTATTCAACGTGGAGTACTCCAAATGGAGAGTTGAAAGAGTAATACTGACTCTGAATTTAGGAAAAAGTTCAAACTAAACCTTGAAGTTATAGACGAAAGCTAAATCAAATCCGAAACTCTGAATCCCGGAAATTGGCACTCTGAACTTGCAATCCCGGTCTATTTTGGACCCTAGACCTGTTTGGCAAACTGGGAATAGTACAATCCCGGCCGGGATAACCAGCTACTCTCACGGACAAGAATTAGGGCCGGCCCACTACAACACAACAAGAATTCGTGATGTTTCAAAAATGTTCGCACATTTTAAAAATTGTTCAGAAGTTAAAAAATGTCCCTGTTTTCAATTTTTGGCGCAAATTAAATTCATTTTCTATTTTCTTAAATGTTTTGCATTTTCAAATTCTATTCGCATTTTAATAAACTGTTTGTGACTTCAAAAAGAAAAACACATTTGTCAAAAATGTTCATAATACCAACAGTTTTTCAGATGCTATGATTGTTTTTCAGATTTTCAAATTGTGTCACATTTTTAAAATATGTTTTTCGAATTTCATAAACTATTTCGTAAATAATGTTTTTAAAAAATGTTTTCAATTGTTGGCTGCGGAATCGATTGGGCCGGCCCACCAGACATGATGTGAGTTTTCTTTTTTGCTTCACACGAGACATAAAAATTCATTCTTTCTTTTTCTTAACGCGCGACGTAACAATTCCAAAACAAAAAAAAAACATGCCGTGGAGTCAAACTTGGGACCTAGCATGGTTGACCTGATTTTGCTAGCCACTACACCACACGACTATAACTGACAGAATAAGAGGCCGACAGTATTTAAGTAGAAACCAAAGCGTCGAACTTTGAAAACTTTTATTAGGGGCAATCAAGTATTGAAAACGTATTTATTTCTGAAATCTTCAAACATTTCATATAGTGCGAGAACTTTTTAAATTTTTCGAATAATTTTAAAAACCAACAACTATGAAAAAGCCAACACCTTTTGAAACATAAACATTTATTGAAACCTTAACAAAAATTTAAAGTGCAAACACTTTTTGAAACATAAAAAGTTTCTGAAACCTGAACAAAATTTTGAAGTGCGAACACTTGTTGATACATAAACATTTTCTGAGTTTGTGACATCTAGAATATACCATAAATTCTAACAAAATGTATGGGCCAATTCAAACAAATGTTTATACAATGTATAATAATATTCGTGTGATTAAAAAAAAGGTTTTGTACATTAAAAAAATGTAACATTTCAAGAATGTTCACGAGTTTCAGAAAATGTGTTTGTGTTATTTTCAAAAAAATGTATTTAAAATGTACCAAAAATGTTTGTGTGTTGTACAATAATGTGTCATAACCTTAGCAGAATATATGTGACATGTAATAGAAAAGAGTGTATGCGGATTTAAAAATGTTGAACCAGGTAAAAGAGTGTTCATGTAGTTTTGTACAATGTGTATTGTCATTAAGAAAATGTAAAACATGTATTTTGAAAAATATTACCATGTATTCAAAAAAGTTTTGAAAACATTTAATTTAAAAATGTCCATAACGTATTTGAAAATATCAAAAATTTATCAAAAAATATTTAATGTCTGCTTTCAAAATGTACATTGGGTACTGAGAATAATTAGACATGTGTAAAAATTAAAAAACATAAAAAAAAAGACTAGTGCGCGCACACGAGCGACTGTGCTACTGGGCCGGCCCAATTCAGCAAATACCGTCCGAGTCCTCTCAAGGTTTAAAATAGACCGGGATTATAAAGTTCGCTGTGCTGATTTCAGGGATTGAGAGTTCGGGGTTTGATTTACCTTTTGCCTACAAATTCAAGGTTTTTTTTAGACTTTTTCCCTGAATTTATCACCGGTTGATTTTATCTGGTCAAAGTGGGCTACTCACGATCGATCAAGGTGATTTCTCGGCGTCTGGTTCGGAGGGCAAACTAGATGCGCTGCATTCAGCTCGCCGTATGTGCACTGAGTGGCCGACCCATTCTCTTCCTCGAATTCTTTGGGGGAGGAGGAACCGTTAGTTTTCTCGGAGAAACGGCGGCCGGCAGCTATTAGCGGTATGTAGCGCACTTGCAGAACAGGAGGGCGGATATAAGTTTCTGTTGCAAACACGTCGATTCCCACTTAGTAGTACTCCCTCCGTTTTAAAATAGATGACCTAATTTTGTATTAAAGTTAATACGTTAATACAAAGTTGGGTCATCTATTTTGAAACGGAGGAAGTAGTATGCAGCATGTTGGTCGTAGCTAGTGACTACTTTGCGTGTTTACTATATATGCCAACCAATGGTAGCCTCGATTCATTAGCTAGCAAAGTGCGCACTTCCCATGTTTGTAAATAGATGGCTTTATAGATGACAGGCGCATTATCAAATTATTGTGCCCTTTTCTGTTACGACCATGTTAACTGAACCTGAGTTAGAAAAAAAAACTGTATTCTCCTGCGTATATACATACATACAAGATTATAAAGGTTCTCACGGCTGTTAATCCTGCATTCTGTAATGAGCATCACAACACCCAGTATGCAGGAGCTCTCCTCGAAACGGCTCGACGCCTGCGTGTCGAACGACCTTTTACCATCTTATCATTCACTCACGTTTTTCGTTTATGTGTGTAATAAAATGTAAAACGACAGGCAGAACGGGAAACAACTCATTAGCTTTCCAGCACGCATGAGAAAAGCCTTTTTTTCGAAAGAAATAGATGAGAGGGTCAAACATCGTGTGGTTTGTCAAACAAACATGGCACCGCACGTTTGCATGCATGGTTTGGTGCCGTTTGCAAGAGACGTACGTACGTACTCCTCGATCGTTTGATGCCTTGTAGTAGTACGTACGTACCGGGTTGAACTTGTCTCGATGAACGTAGAGCATGGCAGGCGCGATACAAACTTGACCTCTAGAGCTGGACAACAGACACGGAGTCGTACATGGAATTACGCGTCCTCGTCGTCGTGCCTAATGCAGTCGCCCTGCAAAATTATGCAGACCTGCGCCACGTTCAGGAGGAAAACCGCCCATGGAGTTCGGCCAGTTTTTGCGATTCCTTCTCCCATGTGACCCGAAAATACAGCAATGCATGTTCCTTGGATCGGTTAGATTAGATGGCGTTCCCTAGCTTGGTGAACATTTGTGAAAACACGGAGAGAGAGAGAGAGAGTAACCAAAAGGAATTCGAGTTCTTCTTGTTGCCCCCTTGTTGACTTCTTAGGCTCTGACAACTACTAGTCGTAGTACTACATCACATGACCTGTAGCTCATGCCAAGACAGAATCCGGTTTAAATCACCTGGCTGGACACAGGGAAAGCGTATCGACACACTGCTATTCCCAGAGCATGCATGATGACAACTCACGATGCCTCCGGTTTCCATTAACAAGTCCCACTGGCGGCGTCGTGCAGCCGTACATAGTGCGCCGCGCACACACACCACGCATCGCTCGCGCGTACCACCTTTCTGGTTTCTCTCCTCAACGAACGAACCTGCTTTTCCATGATCCAAAACAATGGACGAAACCCCGAGTTCCGTCGCCAGTCCAATCCGCGTCAACCCGGGACGAGCCACTATATATACACACGAGCGTCCCAGCCAAAAAACCCAAACCCTCACACCAAGACACTACTGGTACCACAATAGGAAGCTTAGCGCACCCACAGCTGCACGAAACCGAATCCTCGACGTCGATTCAGAGAGGCGTGGTCGATCGGTCCAAAGTAGGATCGTAGCGTGTTCCTTCTACTAGGGCGCCATGATCACGTGGCTGGCCGTGTACCATGTCGTGGAGGCGATGGCGCCGCTGTACACGGCGGCTGTGCTCGGGTACGCGTCCGTGCGGTGGCTCAAGGCCTTCTCCGAGGAGCAGTGCGCGGGGATCAACCACTTCGTCGCCATCTACGCCGTCCCCGTGCTCATCTTCAACATGGTCTCCACCAACAACCCCTACGCCATGAACGGCCGCCTCGTCGCCGCCGACACGCTGCAGAAGGCGGTCATGCTGCTCGGCCTCGTCGCGTGGGCCGCGTGGGAGTCCCGCTCGCGCCGCCGCCGCTGCCGATCCGACGGAGGCGGCAAGGCCTCGACGGCCTCTCCGCTGCAGTGGGTGGTGACCGCCTTCTCCGTGGCGTCGCTGCCCAACACCATCATCATGGGCGTGCCGCTCCTCGGCGGCATGTACGGGGCCATGTCCAAGGACCTCATGAAGCAGATCGTCGTCATGCAGTTCTGCGTCTGGTACAACGTCGTCATCTTCATCTACGAGTACATGGCGGCCCGGCGCGCCGCGACGGCCATGGATGGCACCGCCAAGATCAGCCCTGGGTCGCCCGGGGCGGCGCCGTCCGCTGAGAAAATCGCCCCCAATGACGAGGCCGTCGTTGCGGCCAAGCGGGCCCACGAAGTAACCGTAAACATCGAGATCACGGAGGTTGCCGCGGCGTCTACGGCACAAAAAGATCTGGCAGACAACACAACAACGACGGTGGCCAAGGAGACGAGTACCGACGCGGAGGCAGAGCAGGCGTCGCCGCCGCCGGCGAAGTCGACGGCGCCGTCGGTGAGGCACATCGCGTTGATGGCAGGGAAGAAGGTTCTCAAGATTCCGAATACCTATGCAAGCTTCCTTGGCCTCATCTGGGCCCTGATCGCATTCAAGTACGTCCCTTTCATTCACAACTCATATTACCTCGTACAAACTGTATTCCTGTTGTATATCTTTCCTAATGCATTCACGTCGATCTACTTGTGTTTTGCAGGTGCGGGGTCAAGATGCCAAAAATAATCGACGACTCACTGTTCACCATCCAGACGACGGCGGTTGGGCTCAGCATGTTCGCGTCGGGGACGTTCATAGCGCGGCAGTCGCGGTTCGTCCCGTGCGGCTACGCGATCGCGTCGGTGTCGATGGTGCTCAAGTTCCTGATCGGCCCGGTGGTGATGCTGCTCGCGTCGCTCGCCATCGGCATGCACGGCACCCTGCTGCACATTGCTGTTGTACAGGTAAACCGCACGCACGACTGATTAATTTTTTCATTTATTTCTTAAGATGTGGGACGACATTTATTACTACGTTTCTTGAGAGGCTTGCCAACACTCTAGCTGCCATACGGTTGCATGCTCCAGTAGTAACGGAAAGTGCGTGGTGAAAGATGGCCGCACACGTTTGTGTCCAGTAGTACAAGTCAAAAAATGAGGAGGTCATCTCCGAGGTGCCAGTAGGAGTACAACAAATGCTGACCCAGAAAGTTGAACGAAACCCACAATTTTAGAAACTTTTTACCGCTAGTTGAACAAACTAAAGTAAGCGGTGTCGGAGCTAGTAAATTCTAATCAAACCTTCAAAAACAATATCCCTTCAGAGTTTATACCAAAGCTGAAGCTGTGTAGTTATATACTCCCTCCGTCCGAAAATATTTGCCGCAGAAATGCATAAAGATGGATGTATGTAGAATTAAAATACGTCTAGATACATCCATTCCTCCGACAAGTATTTTCGGACGGATGGAGTATGTTATTCATTATACAAATTTTGAGATATATTTTTAACCACTATTTTTGATATGCATGTTCATACAGGCGGCACTCCCCCTAGCCGTGACTTCATTTGTGTACGCTGAAGAATACAAGGTCCATGCAGACATCATGAGCACAGGGTGCGTTTCTTTACCAGATTTTGCTACACATATTGTTGCCTTGTTTCTGTGAATGACCATCTGATCAAATGTATCTATCTGGTTTTTGTTCTTTTCAGGGTAATTCTTGGGATATTTATCTCCCTCCCCGTCACCATTGTATACTACATTCTATTAGGGCTATGATCGAGCTAACAAGATCGATGTCCAAGGCCTGAAAAGCGCATGTCAGACGTAGAGGACGTGCCGCACAACAGTTGAAGAGCGCAGCTCGATTGCAGCTTGAAGAATCCAACTGGACTCCAACATGATAATCTAAATTAAAGAATCAAGAGAATCATACTGATATTGTTTGAATATGGTTAATCAATAGAAGCTCACCTTTTCACTAAAGTATAATTGTAATGTTAGTTGAAACTTCGCATTGGACAAAATGTACTACCTCCTTTCCGGTTTATTACGCCTGCACGTATCATGTTGACAATTTGATCAACGTAATACAAGTTATATATCACAAAAATTATATCACCAAAACTTGAAATGGTACAATTTTAATGGTATGAATTATGGGATATACAACTTTTATTACGTTGACTAAATTATCAATCCAGGTAGATACACGCATCCCTAATGAACCCGGAAAAGATGGAGCAATGTTGATGATATCACTTATCGTTATCGTCTCGGTCGGCTGGGGATTAGAGATTAATCAGAAATCGGCCGATTAATCGATTTTATCGGTCGACTATTAATCGGCCATTTTTTTGCAAATCCCAAGTTTCGAACACTAAAATATGCTATATTCAACACCAAAACCATATTGAAAAGAAGTTTTACCTTGATTCCTAGCCATTGAATCCTCATATAATGAAAACCTAAATAGGACAATAGTACATATAGCATAACAAGGTCCACAAAACGCAAATAAACATAGTTTTTGCAAAAATAGTGCTACGAATAGGCATGATTTATCGGTAAATTCCCGATAAATCGCTTCTCATAGTGATAAATCGGCCCAAACGATAATTGGTGAAGATAAGGCATAATCTTATCGGTCACCCCAAGAGTAGCGATAAATCGGACGATAAATCACTGAATCGGAAGATTTTTTGAACAATGAGATGGAGTATTATACAAAGTCTCGTACACCCACCTTAACTAAGTTTATTACTTACTTTCAATGCATACTACCGGACGAGATTACAGTGTACATCTTCCGATAAAGGGATAGTGTGGTCTTCTTACATGGTCATTTACTTTTAAAGACATGCTCTCCGAAAGCCGGCGTTCGTGATGGAGTAGGCTATGATGGTGACGCAAATCGTGAGATGAGGCAAAACTCTAAGTGTTTTCGATGTGTCTTTGCCATGGTCGATAAGCATTATACTCCCTCTGTTTCCAAATATAAGTCTTTCTAGAGATTTCAACAAATGACTACATACGGAGCAAAATAAGTGAATTTACACTCTAAAATATGTCTACATACATCCACATGTTGTTGTCCATTTGAAATGTCTAAAAAGACTTATATTTAGGAACGGAGGGAGTATATAGAAGTACCAGAGACGGTATCGTGCCACAATCACGATCACAAATCGACTTGGTTCTTAAGTTGTATACTTACCGAACAATAAACCATAAACTATTCTGCCAAGTGCCCGAGTCCGGCCAGGCTAGGCAAGGGCGCGTGTGATCTTCTCTTTCTCTCCTTAACACATCACTGAATGTGGTGGAAAGAACCCATTATTTAAAGAGGTCTCACATGTCCTCAACTTCAGTTGTAATCATCACTTCCATTTTATACACGGGCCTTTTCGAGAATTCAGAAAATGTACTCCCTCCATCCAAGATAAGTGTCTCAAGCTTAGTACAATTTTATACTAAAGTTAGTACAAAGTTGAGACACTTATTTTGAAACAGATGAAGTACATGGGGCTAGGCCCATTATTTCTAATAGTCGTGCCCTCCATCCTGATTTGCTAGGCAGCGTCTCATGTATGTACATGTAGGGTTTACCGGAGTCAACGATGTCCTTCTTAGTGCTTGTTTTCATCGTTAATCCATATAGTATGCGAGATGTGTATGTGTTTGTTCAGGGCCCCCGGTCGCCAGGGCGATCTACCGCCGCCGGCCCTAGGCCTCTGCTCCTCTCTCCCCCCTCCCGCCGCCGGCCGAGGCCACGCCGGCGTTGCCTGGCAAGTGACGGCGGCGACGGGGCCCTCCCCCTCGCGCGGTGGTGGTGATCTCCTGTCGGCGGCGGCGGCTCATGGATCGGCGATGCACTGGCGGCAAGGAGCAGCGGGCGCCCGGCGGCGAGTGTGACGGCATCAACAAGGCAGGCGCGTTCTCCCCGCGGCTGAGGAGCACCTGTGGCGGCGGCCCAGATCGCGGGCCTCGTCCGCGGGTCGGCAGATCTGGAGGGCGTCTACAGGTGGGCATGGTGGGCCTGACGGCGCCGGCTTAGGCACCGTGGTGGTGCCATGGCCGGTCAGGCGGCGGAGGCTTGGATCCATCGTCCAGTCCCCGACAGAGATGGCGGCGATCCATGCACGAGATGCTTGATGGAGGTCCTTCGAACAGATCCAGGTGAAAACTTGCTTTTGGCTTACTGCCAAAGCCGGTGGTGGCGGCGCTATTTTGCGACATTCCCTTCTTGAAGGCATGGCTGAGGAGAGTTTCAAGGTCACTGTCTGCTACCTCCGAGGGAAACCCAAGATCAGTTGATCGGAAGATGGCAGCGTTCTTATGTCGTTCCCCCCTTGGGGGCGTCATTCTTGGAGGTGTGCACGGGCTCGAGGGACCAGTGGATTGCATCTTTGGTGGAGCGGTGCTTCATCCTACACATTGATGGCGACGGATCTCGACGGCGTGGCGCAGTGCAGATTCGGCGTCCGATGTGCGAGGATGGACTCGCGCAGGAGGACGACGCTGCCTGGCGTCGTGGTGGCGTCGATGGCAGAGAGACCTGGCACGGTAGATGCAACAGTACATCTCTGAAGATGGATTGGTGGCAGGTGGCTGCAGCGGCCTCATACCCGGCAGGCGTCCTGGTTGAGGAATGCGCCGGACTGGTGGGTGCCCCATACCCGGCAGGCGTCCTGGTTGGGACCTCGGGTCATAGATGTTAGGTTTGGCTGCGAGGTCTATTTGGTATTAGGCCCAGACTATCAGCATCCCTACATCAACTTGATAGGAGTAGCGACAGATGTTTCCTAGACGGTGGCTTTAGTCTTACTGTTGTATGACTTTGTAAGGTCTTATACGAATAATTAATAAAGTAGCTGCATGCATCATCCAGATGCAAAGGCCAGGGGTCTTCCTTCGTTTCTAAAAAATAAAAAAAGGACGAAATTGTATGTGGTCTTCCTCCCGAATAGAGGAACCATGCTAGGCGTTTTCAAGGAGGCAATTTTTTGTGCGATAGTAGTTGCATATATATATATGTGGGCATCAGGTTAGGCTATATTGAGTGAATAGCATAAAACTACCACTTTTCATGTTAGGGTTTCAAAAAACTACCAGAAATTTGTTTGTGACTAACAACTACCAAAACCGGCGTCGACCGACAGTGTCCTGGACTAGGGGGTACTCACCACGTCGTCTCCCGATCAGTTAGATTGGGCCGAGGACCCCCATGGCCGTATACTCATGGGCCAGTTCGGACAGCCCCTGCCGCATACAAGGAAGACTCCACAAGACTTGACGCCCAATGCGAGGACTCTCCTAAACCCTAGGCCTCCGGTGTCTTATATAAACCGAGGCCAGGCTAGTCAATAGACAATCTCATATTCATTACTACAATCTCGTGGTAGATACATGTACTCTATACTACACCCATATGAATACAATCAAAAGCAACATGTAGGGTATTATCTCATCAAGAGAGCCCGAAGCTGGGTAAAACCCCGTGTCCATGTTACCATAGCTCCAAGACGCCTAGCTTAGGACCCCTACTACGAGATACGCCGGATATTGAACCGACATTGGTGCTTTCATTGAGAGCCTTCTAGCTGTCGTCGCGGATCGATGGATTATCAGGTGATATTGTTTCAGTTAATCCGTATGGAATAAAGCAATTTCTTCGCGAAGTGTTTCTACCGCCTTGCTATATTTTTTGCAGATCGCTTTCGGTCTCGTGGGCAGCGGCGATTTTTCCGCGCGATCCGACCACAATAGAGTGGACGAGGTATCCGCGAGATCAGGTTCAACTTCGTACGTATAAGCTTGTGTGCAAGTATATATACCGGCACGGCGACTCGCGCCTAGAGCGGTGGCGGCGGAGGCCTGGTAGCCGAACTCCCAGCGCAACCCATGCCCAGACTACTCGATTAGGGCTGGACACGTGAGTTGGCAGGACAACAACTGGTGGGATCTACTGTGAAAAAAATGTCCAACATATGGTATTCCAGCCGGTGCTACAACGATGCACATACCGAACGGTGCACAGGAAACAACAAGAATTCACATCGTTGGCAAACCACATGAAGATCCGATTCCTTTTTTGCTTTTCTTTACTATTTAATTCAGACGGTGCATGCGTTTTGTTAATTATCTTTCTTACATGCACTTTCCACGTGCTAGAGCTTTTGCTACTACTATTACTAGTACGGCCTACCTCTTTGTAGCAAAAGCAAATCTGTGAAAAAAATTCCTAAAAAAATTTGTAAAGGAATCATTGACGCGATAGCGCATTTCTGGTGGGGTGACGAGGAGAACCAGAGGAGGATGCACTGGATGGCCTGGTGGAAAATGTGTGTACCAAAAAACCAAGGTGGAATCCGTGATATCCACTGCTTCAACCTGGCTTTGCTCGCCAAACAAGCATGGCGTCTTATTGATAATCCTGATTCCTTGTGTGCCACTATTCTGAGGGCCAAGTACTACCCTGATGGCGATTTGCTGAAGTCTAAGCCAAAGCATGGTGCTTCTTTCACCTGGCAGAGCATTATGGCAGGTATAACTACTCTGAAACGTGGTTATATTTGGCGAGTGGGTAATGGACATAACATCAATATCTGGGAAGATGCCTGGATCCCAAACTGTGTCACTAGGAAGATTGTGACCCCTAGGGGGAGCCATTTGCCATCAAAAGTGAGTGACCTGATTGACCCTGCTTCCAACAATTGGGACGAGGAACTGATTAGACAAACTATGTGGCCCATTGACGCACAACGAATTCTTTCAATCCCACTTTCGCAATATGATATGACAGATTTCATTGCGTGGAGTTACACAAAAAATGGTATGTTCTCGGTAAGGTCTGCTTACTCGGTGGAATGGAATTATCAGTACGGGAGTAGACTCAAATATTCTAATGGGATGGGGCGAAGCATACCAAATCCTATTTGGTGTCAGATATGGAAGTTATCCTGCCCAGCAAAAGTTAAAAATTTTATATGGCGTACATTACATGGCACTCTCCCATGCCGGGTAACACTCGCTAATAGACACATGAAGGTCTCGCCCTCTTGGCCGACTTGCTCCCGGGGTTTAGAAGATACGAAACACATACTTTTCCTCTGTAGTAAAGCAAAGGAGGTTTGGAAGAGACTAGGGATGGATGTGATTATTGATAAAGCTTGTGAGGTTGATCTTGCCGGGGAGGCAATATTGGAATACCTTCTACTTCTTCCAGACCAAGACTTGAGTATTATGGGGTACCAAAATGTACGTGAAATGATAGCTATTTCAGCTTGGTACCTATGGTGGGAAAGACGAAAGTTAGTGCATAAGGAATTAACTCAGAATGCAAATCAGATAGCAATGGGGATCATAGCTCTCACATCCAACTTTGTAAATGCATCATCTCCAAAGGCCACGATGAAAAAGGGGGGTTGGTACTGCCCTCCTAGGGGTTTTGTGAAACTTAATGTTGACGCCTCTTTTGATCATGATATGTTGAAGGGTACGATGGGGGCAGTTTTAAGAGACCACAAAGGTAGGTTCATTGCAGGAGGAAATGAAAAGATTAACTATTGTGCGGATGTTTTGATGGCTGAAGCTTTAGCTTTCAAGTTTGGCCTAACAATGGCGCAAAGGGCGGGGTGTAACCGCCTAATCATCAACTCAGACAACATGGAGGTGGTTGAGACCATGCAGGAAGGAGGACAATCAATGGGGGCGGCGGCAACAGTTTTCGAGGATTGTTACTACTATGCCTGTGATTTTGTCACGACTAGATTCGAACATTGTAATAGAGAGGCAAATAAAGTAGCTCATGAACTTGCTAGATTAGCTAGATTTTCTTCGACTTCCGACTGGTTTGAGGAACCTCCAAATGAAATTGTAATGATCCTCACAAATGATGTACTGGTTATTTCAAATGAATAAAGTTTCCTTTTAAATAAAAAAAAGCAAATCTGTGAACATTCACATGTTTTTTTGGATTGCTACAACTACTTCTGGTCTGGCCAGTTTTCATCTATACGCAGGTCAATTAATACAGGTCCGCACTGATGTCCATCATCACATTGTCATCGGACTGTGCGAACATTATCATCCGAAGAATTTTGATCTGCATCGACACTACGTCGGATCCAAACTCAGCTCTGCGGCAGCAGACGTCAGTACCAACCTGATCGAGTACTTTGTATAGCATGGTACCTATACCTACCCGGTGGATTCTACTAATTAAACTACTAGTGCTACTACTTCACGTGATAGTGAATCATCGTGCAAAGATCATTTGGTTCTCGTTTCTAGTACTGTACGGATCTGTTAGGCTATTTTTCCTAACTATTAGGTTAGCTCCTAAAATTGTTGCACACAGAATATTTTTTGTTGTTTTGCACTGCATTACTTTTGCAGGGACATTTTGTCGACACTTGTGCATGATGTCGGTCTAGCTAGCGTCTCGTCGTCACTAAGGCTGGCCCACCTAGGTCGACATTGCCGCGCCACAACGCCGTCATGCTATTGAGCCGACCTAGGCGCACATGCCATATTTATTTTATTACTCACTCTGTATAAATTATTAATTATGCAATGATTTTTTTATTACTATTATCTCTGGCTTGCACTATTTCCTGTGCACAGGTAAATGATCCGGATTGGGAAGCACTGTCACCTCGGCATACCAACGTACCACGTCACCTCGGCTGGACCGGGGCTTCGTTATCACTTCATTAACCCACGCCGGGGACTTTGGTGTTACACTGCCGGCCAACTCCGCCAGCTTGGCTAGACTAGGGGCTTCACCTTACCACATCGGCCGAGCCGTGTCACTACTCCAGAGTGCCGAACTCCTTGCTCGGACACCTCGGGCTTGGGGACTGGGACCTCAGCCATGCCGAGGACTGTGAACCTTGTCGGATCTGTCACAGATCAATGGGCGTCTTCGTCCCGCCACAAGCCCGAATCGCGTCATCAACACCGACCACATTAACCAGCTAAGTCGCTTTCATGCTCAAAAAACTTTCAGTTTTAAATTTTGTTCGGTTCGACCAAGCATTATACCTTTTTGGCAAAAAATGGCAAAAAATTGGTTGCGAAAAAACTTCCTTGTCAAAACTTTGTTTGTGACACACAAATTCAAATACCCCTTTTACTTGGGGGCTTCCTTTATGAAGCCTTTCCTCTTGCATATGACTATACTTGTACGGCTTCGTTCCTTGTTCGTGTATTACGCCACAATATGCACCATGTTGACTTAAGCGATTTGCAAGCTGGGTTGCCTTGCTCCTGTGTTTACCCCTACGTTCCCGATTGTTCGGCTAGGGAGTAAAGGGAGCACCTCTGCGATTGTCACGATCGGGTCATCCGAGCCGGACCTCAGACTAGGTGAAGCCGAAAGCTAGCGCTCTTATTGTTTTCAATTATGGTCGGCGCACAACGGAACTCATGGGTACAAAAAATCTATTGCACAAGTCTCATAGTAGCAATGAGCAACCGAAGAAAGGTATCGGTGGGGGTACTATTTTCTTTGAAGATGCTTCTTACACTTCGTGAGTAATATAGCATAAGTTCCCTGAGCGCGCTTTGTCTGTTACAGCCTTATGGCCTGATTGCCTGGTTATCGGAAACACCATCGATATTCTCGACAGGTGGAGTAGATAACATTTTTCGGCCCTTGACCAAAGAGGGAGAAGCCGACGGTCAGTTAAGACGCGTTTAAACTTCGGGTGAACACAGATATGATATAAGTACTTCGGTACATAGAATCATTATACATAAAATTCTTTTAACCAAGTCACTTGGGGGCTCTTAAATTTATATGAGCCGTTTTATAATAAGTGTTCTTCTTCTTAGTCGTTGCAAAGTTTTTTTTATTATTATTATTTACCATTCCTTTTTTCGACACAAGTACGTGGTCACTAGCTGAGGAGCCTAATTTCTCTCTCAAAGCCGCTAGAGTTTAGTTTGCTAAACTGGCCTAATGAGAAGTACTCCACCTTCGGGATAGGAGGTTGAAGACGTAGGCTGACCCGCTTGAAGTTTTGAGATAGGATGTGTCATGTTAAAGCACGACAGAAGCACTTTTTTTCTAAAGTCCAATTTTCAGATTAGCACCGAACACTTGATCTTGTTCGGACGTCAGATTTTCACTAATGTTTTTTGGTTTTCCAAGCTTATGGAACTTTTAAACTATTTGTGTGTTTCCAGCATAAGTCTCGCAGTGCAACGCCGGACACCTTTAGAGATTCGGCAAAAACATTTTCGGATATTGCTATATATGCATCGGTTTCAAATAGTGTCTTCTGTCAATAGTTGGGTTGCCCGGCTCCTGTGCTTGCCTCCTACGTCCCGCTTTGTTTGGCTAGGTGTGCAAAGGGAGAACCACTGCGATTGTGCTTCCAGCTCGCATGGTTAAGCACCTCAGTGGAGAAAGCCGAAAACTGACTGTCACAATAGGTCTAAACTGGTTAGCGATCCGATGACTATGTTAAATGACGGGCCGTTCATAACATTGGCCGAAGTGTTTATGGCTTGACCTCGGCTGTCGCCGAACACGAACTGAGGGCTCGTAGCTAGCTTCCCCAAATTAAAGCTCCTATGACTAAGTGAAAGTTATCAAGCCCGCATATCTGATTGCCTCGTTTCCGCTAACACAACCGCCTTCGAGCATCGAGACGTCAGCTAAGAGTTGTCTTGTTATTACGGAAATACCCTACATAGTATCTACAAAAGGGTAGAAGCCGACGATGAGCCACTTTCAACTGATAAACGGTCGCAATGGAGTCAAAATAAGTATATATCATCAGCGTTTGTATTCATTATACAAGTGTTGCCTTCCGTAATTATCGTTACATAAAGCTATAAATATGCATCAATTTGACTTAAGATTTTGGCCAAGTTGGGTTGCCTGGCTCCTGTGCTTACCCCTATGTTCCCGATTGTTCGGCTAGGTGGTAAAGGGAGCACCTCTGTGATTGTTACTACCAGGTCATCCGAGTTAGTACCTCAGACTGGCTGAAGCCGAAAGCTAGCAATCTTAAAGGATCACACTGGTCGGCAATGCCAGAAGTGAAAATTTTGGTTCATTAATACCATAGAGTTCGGGAACTTTCCCCGAACTAAATCCTCAATATTTTCCTCCCACATTGATCGGATGTGAGGTTTCATGATCATGATAAGCATGAAGACCCAAAGAAAGGAACCGATAGAGGGACTATTTTCTTTGAAAGATGTTTCTTACGTTAATAGTAATATAACATATCTCTCCGCGTACCTTTGTTTATAAAACCGTATGGCCGGATTGCCTTGTTTGCCGTAAATCTTTGCCCTCATAAAGGCTTTATAAAGTAGGACAAACACTCCTCGGCTCGAGGACGTTGAAGCCGATGGTCGGTCCAGAAAGTTTGTACAATGCGGATCCGAGCATTAATGATGTAGAGTACTTGGATACATAGAATCATTACACATACTTTGTGATTTTACTCTGGATATCGATCCTTAATACGGCCACCCGTGCACATATTAAGGCTTGGGGGCTACTGGGCTTTGCGCTCATTATTTATAAATATTAAAGGGGCACATCGATCCCCCTGATCTGGTGTTGCCACTCGACCAGTGGCTCGGGGGCTACTGCACTGCCTATTCAATGCAAAAAATTCAAAGTGCTCAGTGTTCGGCATAATCGAACTATGACAAGTACATCTTCGGACGACAATAAGTACCATATGGGAATTATCCGGCATTAAGCTGATATATCACGGCGACTTCTCACGACCCTCTCTCAGGGGCCCGTTTGCCGATCACTATTATCCCTACTATATTACACTGTGTTTCTGTTCCTACGTATGCTGCCAAGCTAGGAGTCGATCCTCAGGCCGATTTCGCGCATCGACCTGAGTCTCAGGGGCTACTAGGAACAATAGTTTCATGTTTTCCTTCAGGTGCATCTCAGGTTTTAGACTGACACACACCTTGAGGGCTACTGCATATACATATACTGGCTATATATCTCGGCAGAGAATAAATTGCACCAGTCAAAAATATTTACAAAATATCAGCCCGCCGCTGGGGTGGTGCACCACCTCGGAAGCAGTCCGACATAAAGCTCGGGCGCCAGTGGCTAGCTCCATGGAGGGCATTTCCGGCATTAAGCTCGGCTAAACTCCTTCAACTTTTTTGAACCAAGATGATCTATGACATCTTGGATATAGTCCAGCGTTGGAGCTCGGATACAGTCCCGCGTTGAAGCTTGGACATGGTCCGGCGTTGGAGCTCGGATACATTTCGGTGTTGGAGCTCAGAAGCAGTTCGGCATTAGTGCTCGGCTGCAAAATATACCTCGAATGCAGTCCGGCGTTGGAGCTCGGACGCAAGAGGACACTGCCTCCTCGGAACAACTTCAAGGCATTGATAAAGGCCGGAAACTTAAAGGGGCTCCTCGGATACCCGACGTGTAAAATCTTCGGATTCACTTTGGCGATCCTTAAGATCGAAGATGGAAAGATTTGTTGAACCAGTTTTCAAGACCGACGACCGAAGATGAAGAACAGTTCGGAAGAATTGCTACATCTTGAGCTTGCGTTGGTTTTCCTTGAAGAGGAAAGGGTGATGCAGCAATAGTAGCATAAGTATTTCCCTTAGTTTTTGAGAACCAAGGTATCAATCCAGTAGGAGGCTCCTCAAAAGTCCCACGCACCTACACAAACAAACAAAGAACTCGCAACCAACGCAATAAAGGGGTTGTCAATCCCTTCACGGCCACTTGCGAAAGTGAGATCTAATAGAGATAGTATGATAAGATAAATATATTTTTGGTATTTTATAATATAGATGCAAAAAGTAAAGATGCAAATAAAAGTAGATTGGACGCAAAATATATATGATAAGAGATAGATCCGGGGGCCATAGGTTTCACTAGTGGATTCTCTCAAGATAGCATAAGTATTACGGTGGGTGAACAAATTACTGTCGAGCAATTGTTAGAAAAGCGAATAATTATGAGATTATCTAGGCATGATCATGTATATAGGCATCACGTCCGCAACAAGTAGACCGACTCCTGCCTACATCTACTACTATTACTCCACACATCGACCGACTCCTGCCTGCATCTAGAGCATTAAGTTCAGAAGAACAGAGTAACTCCTTAAGCAAGATGACATGATGTAGAGGGATAAACTCATGCAATATGATATAAACCCCATCTTTTTATCCTCGATGGCAACAATACAATACGTGCCTTGCAACCCTTGCTGTCACTGGGTAAGGACACCGCAAGATTGAACCCAAAGCTAAGCACTTCTCCCATGGCAAGAAAGATCAATCTAGTAGGCCAAACCAAACTGATAATTCGAAGAGACTTGCAAAGATAACTCAATCATACATAAAAGGATTCAGAGGAGATTCAAATATTTCTCATAGATAAACTTGATCATAAACCCACAATTCATCGGATCTCGACAAACACACCGTGAAAAGAGTTTACATCGAATAGATCTCCACAAGAGAGGGAGAGAACATTGTATTGAGATCCAAAAAGAGAGAAGAAGCCATCTAGCTAATAACTATGGACCTGTAGGTCTGTGGTAAACTACTCACAACTCATCGGAGGGGCTATGGTGTTGATGTAGAAGCCCTCCATGGTCGATTCCCCTTCCGGCAGAGCGCCGGCAAAGGCTCCAAGATGGGATCTCGCGGATACAGAAGGTTACGGTGGTGGAAATTGTGTTTCGTTGGCTCCCTGGATGTTTTCAGGGTACGTAGGCTTATATAGGAGGAAGAAGTAAGTCGGTGGCCGCCCGAGGGGCCCACGAGACAGGGGGCACGCCCTATAGGGGGGGGGGCGCCCTACCCTCTCGTGGCTGCCTCGGCTGCTTCTTGACTTGCACTCCAAGTCCTCTGGATCACGTTCGTACAAAAATCACGCTCCCGAAGGTTTCATTTCGTTTGGACTCCGTTTGATATTCCTTTTCTTCGAAATATTAAATAGGCAAAAAACAGCAATACGGGTTGGGCCTCCGCTTAGTAGGTTAGTCCCAAAAATGATATAAATGTGTAAAATAAAGCTCATAAAGGGGTAATATAATAGCATGGAACAATCAAAAATTATAGATACGTTGGAGACGTATCAAGCATCCCCAAGCTTAATTCCTGCTCGTCCTCGAGTAGGTAAATGATAGAAAAGGAATTTTTGATGTGGAATGCTACCTAGCATAATTCTCAATGTAATTTTCTTTATTGTGGCATGAATGTTCAGATCCAAATGATACAAAATAAAAGTTCATATTAACATGAAAATGGTGATACTTCAAGCATACTAATCAAAGTAATCATGTCTTCTCAAAATAACATGGCCAAAGAAAGTTATCCCTACAAAATCATATAGTCTGGTTGTTGCTCTATCTTCATCACACAAAGTATTTAATCATGCACAACCCTGATGACAAGCCAAGAAATTGTTTCATACTTTAATAATCTCGAACTCTTTCAACTTTCACGTAATACATGAGCGTGAGCCATGGACATAGCACTATATGTGGAATAGAATGGTGGTTGTGGAGAAGACAAAAAAGGAGAAGATAGTCTCACATCAACTAGGCGTATCAACGGGTTATGGAGATGCCCATTAATAGATGTCAATGTGAGTGAGTAGGGATTGCCATGCAACGGATGCACTAGAGCTATAAATATATGAAAGCTCAACAAAAGAAACTAAGTGGTGTGCATCCAACTCGCTTGCTCACGAAGACCTAGTGCATTTTGAGGAAGCCCATCATTGTAATATACAAGCCAAGTTTTATAATGAAAAATTCCCACATTAAAGTGACAACATATGAGACTCTCTATCATGAAGATCATGCTGCTACTTTGAAGCACAAGTGTGGAAAAAGAGATAGTAGCATTGTCCCTTCTCTCTTTTTCTCTCATTTTTATTTTTTTTCCTTTTCTCTTTTTTTTCTTTCTTTTTTTCTTTCTTTTTTTCTTTTTTTCTTTGGCCTTTTTTTCTTTTTGGCCTTTTTTTTGTAAAGTCCGAATTCTCATCCCGACTTGTGGGGGAATCATAGTCTTCATCATCCTTTCCTCACTAGGACAATGCTCTAATAATGAAGATCATCACACTTTTATGGATTTACAACTCAAGAATTACAACTCAAAGCTAGAACAAGGTATGACTCTATATGAATGCCTCCGGCAGTGTACCGGGATATGCAAATCAAGAGTGACATGTATGAAAATTATGAAGGTGGTGTCGGTGTCAAAATCGGCGGATCTCGGGTAGGGGGTCCCGAACTGTGCGTCTAGGCGGATGGTAACAGGAGACAAGGGACACGATGTTTTTACCCAAGTTCGGTCCCTCTCGATGGAGGTAAAACCCTACTCCTTGATTAATATTGATGATATGGGTAGTACAAGAGTGGATCTACCATGAGATCAGAGAGGCTAAACCCTAGAAGCTAGCCTATGGTATGATTGTTGTTCGTCCTACGAACTAAAACTCTCCGGTTTATATAGACACCGGAGAGGTCTAGGGTTACACAGAGTCGGTTACAATGGGAGGAGATCTTCATATCATATCGCCAAGCTTGCCTTCCTCGCCAAGGAAAGTTCCATCCGGACACGGGACGGAGTCTTCAATCTTGTATCTTCATAGCCCGGGAGTCCGGCCAAAGGTCATAGTCCGGCCATCCGGACAACCCCTAATCCAGGACTCCCTCAGTAGCCCCCGAACCAGGCTTCAATGACGATAAGTCCGGCGTGCAAGTTTGTCTTCGGCATTGCAAGGCGGGTTCTTCTCCAAATTCCCTATACCCGTTGAATTGTGCCCGGCTTCTAGTGCGTGCTGCTCTCCTCGGCTTCTGTGCCCCACAATGACCATCTTCCACATGTCAAACGAATGCGAAAAGCCAGGGTTTTTTTTCATTTACCCCCCAGTTGCGTTAATGAGCCGCCCATAAAAGAGATGGGGATTTAGATCCAATTCACACCATCTTCCCTCTGCGAGTCTTCATCAGAGTGCCTTCGACAGGGATCCATTCCACCATGGTCGGTCGGTGCAGCTCCTCCTCTCGCCTCTCCAGCCCTCGGCCCAGAGATTGAGGGCGGTGTTCCGTCCCGGATAGCAAGCTAGTAGTGCTTCAGTCCAAGGGGCTCCTCCCCCAGCATATATGGTCCCGGTTCGAGCCGGGATTGCCACCTATAGCGGCGGAGAGCGTCCCCAATCCCTCTCAAGGAGAGCGGGTATGCCTAGTCCCTTATTTAATAAGAGGACTCGGATTTCCAATTCATCCATTTCTCCGAGGGCTACTGGAGTTCTACGGCCTCCAGCTACACGACCTCACACCTGCCTCCATACTGCATATCGCAGGCTTCGTGGCCCTCTGCGAGCTGTTCTTGGGTGTTGAGGCCCATTTCGCGCTGTGGAAGAGGTTGTTTTGCCTCGTGCCCCGTTCTCAGGAGGGGTCTATTTATCAAGTGGGCGGAGCCGAACTGTGGCGCATCGCTGGGACCGGATATCTATCCGGTACCCCAAAGAGGACGTCCGAGGACTGGCCCTCAGAGTGGTTCTATATAGATGACTTCCCCCTGCCGGACCCTGTACGGATCGACCTCCCTGAGTTCAATAATGCACCATTGAAGAAGCGCCTGAGCTGGCGCCCGCGGAACCCTCGGAGGGAAACTGACAGGGACGTCCTTTACCTGATGAGCCGGATAAGGTTGTTGGCTCACTCCGGACTGACCATGATCAAGGTCATGGCCATATGCATTACGCGAGGGGTGCAGCCGCTTCAATACAGAGGCCACCCCATGTGGGATTTCAACGGGGAGGACGACGCCACCCGGTGCGATCGTAAGGGGCCAGATTCGGCCGCCACTTTAACGAGAATCTTATCCGCTTAGTACAAGGGAGAAGAAGAGGAATTCCTCCATGCCAACCCGGAGGGCGGATTCTCCTTGTACAATCCCCAAGTTGGGTGAGCGAACATTTTCACTTGCCTACCCGCTTTCGAAATTCCCATAGTTGAGTACTTAGTCTAGCAATGTTAAACGCAGGAGCTGCGCCAGACTGTGAAGGAGATAAACAACCCTCCTCCACAACCCGAGGACCCGGAACGGTCCCTCGATCCGAACTCCCAAGAGGACCCAGACTTATGTGTGGAGTTAATCGATGGGGTGTTTCATCAATTGAGTAAGGACAACACCTTAGTGGCCATTACGGCCGACTATCCCGGACTACTTCCAGCCTCAAAGGTAACCGAGACCGAAGTCCTAGTATTTTCAAGGAGATCCATCCATGCTTTATCTTGAATGCCATGAACTAATAGTGTTTCATTTCGCAGGGTAAATCCTTGAGGCGGAAGGCCGAGCCCGCAGTGGGCAGCCAACAAGGGCCGCTGAAGCCAGGCGGGCCAAAAAGAAGTGCAGACCAGATCGAGATTCCGGCGCAACGGTACGGCATGCGAATTTAACGCCTAGGGTTTATGCCCTCAAGTCATACTAACGCTCATGCTTTTCTTAGAAAGAAGAGAGCCCGCCGGACTATATCCACCGGCCAGGGTTCAAGGCCGGGTCCAGAAGCGGAGGCGGACATGGGGCGCGCCTCGGGCGTTCCTCCAAGAGAGGACGCAGACGGGCTATCTGCCACCAATTCAGAGGTGGAGAGTGCCATGAACCACATGCGTCATCGGACTGTTCTTCGTGACACATGTTTTTCCCTAGAGGCATTGGACACCTTTAATACAGGAGATGCGTATCTCTGTGCCGCTCAAAATGGTCTAGCCAGAGCCACAGAGCAGTATGTAAAAGACATACAGGTGAGTAAAATTGAAGGTTGTATATGTCAGTAGCCCCCGAGACTTGAAACAGTGAAGATAACTATTTTAAGGATCATGTGCTATGCAGTGTCTTACAAAGAAGAACACGCAATTGTCCCAGGAGCTTGAAGAGTGCAAGTCCCAACTCGAGGCCGCACTGGCCACTTCAGATAATGCCAAGGGGACGCCCTCAGGTAATATATGCTTTGAAAGATAATTCCGTTGTGAAGTGCGGCATGTGTGCAACTCTGACGATAATAGTGCAGATGGGGCCGAAGTAAATCCGAACAAGCAACAACTCCTATGCCAACTAAAGGCTGGCAAGAGCATGCTGACGAGGGTGAGGCAAGAGAAGAACAAACTTCAAGACGCCAATACCCAGTTGGGCGAGGAACTAAAGGATGTTCGTATTCAGCTGTCTGCTTCCATAAAGGAGAATCGGCGACTTCGACGCGGCATTTTTAGTAAGTGCTTGAACGAATCTTTGAAAAAAGAATTCGGCGAGGAAGTCGATTGACAGAGCTATGTCTGTAGGTCTGCTGATAGGTCGTCCTGCGGAGGAAATGCCTGGCTCAACGAGGGACCTTCTTCTCGAGCTGTTGCAACTGCACGAACGAGTTCGGCAGGCAATGCAAAGCGTCGTCCAGGCTATGTGGACATCCCTCTCCATGCCAGAAGGCCTTGGGGAGCTTGCAAAGAAGGTGAAGGGAGTGCGGCAGCGCTTCCGGTTGTGGAAGATATCGGCCTGCCGTCAAGGTGCCAGGGAGGCCTGGGCCATGGTGAAGACTCGGTACACGAAGGCTGGCCCGAACCACATGGCCGAGGTCGGCCCTATGGGTCCTGATGGAAAGGAGATCCCTGTCAGCTTAGTATATGGCCAGGTAGAGCTGGTTGCAAAGTATTCCCAACAGGACTGTAAATTAGACCGCCTGTTGGATGGTATTGAAGAAGAATATACCAAGTCGGATTGACTCTGTAATTTAAAATGACATGAAAAATGCCTTCTAGCCGGATTGTAGATCGTTTGTCATTGCGGACCTTTTCGCTTCGACCTCTGGACCCTATAGTCCGGAGTGTATTCGAATACCCTCTCGATTATGTAAGAACCGGGGCATGCATGGAGACAAGGCATAGGGGTCATAATTGCTTTAGCAGACAAGTGCCCAACTAGTTATGTTATATTACATGGTTAGTAAGAAACATCTTCCAGGGAGAATAGTTCCGTTAGGGGTTCCTTTCCCTGGGAGGCATGCCCTAAAGTGCATGTCCGAACTGCTAAAAAGAGCAGAAAAGCATCTGGGGGCAGATAAATAGACAAGAAAAATCATCTTTTAGTTCACCGATCGAATATTCCCTTAAGAACGCTAGCTTTCGGCTTCACCTAGTCTGAGGTACACATCCGGCTGACCCGACAGTAACAATCGCAGAGGTGCTCCCTTTACCACCTAGCCGAACGAACAGGAACGTAGGGGTAAGCACAGGAGCCAGGCAACCCAGCTTGGCCAAAACTTAAGTCATATCGATGCATATAATGGTGTATAAAAGGTTCATGCAGAAGTGTCACACATGTTTTGGGCATGAGGCCCGTTTATATAAACTTCTGATAAAGAAGCCCCCAGGTATGATGAGCGCGGGTGGCGCATCAAGTATGTGCGAACAATGCACAGGAAAGCCCCTAAGGGCTTGGGAGAAAAAGGGTAGAGAGAAGGAGAGAAATGCCAGACAGCTAATGAAAAATAAAAATAACAAAGGGACAGAGGAAGGAGACGAACACGGAGTCCGGCGCTAGGCGTAGAATCTTCGTAGGCGTGCTGCGTTCCATGGGTTCGGCTCGAGTCGGTTGTCCGATGCGTTTTGCAGACGGTACGCTCCACCAGTCAGTACTTGGTCGATTATGAAGGGACCCTCCCATTTGGGCTTTAGTTTGTCCTTTTTCTTGTCCGGCAGGCGTAGAACTAGTTCGCCAACGTTATAAGTTTTGGCCCGTACTTCTCTGCTTTGATATCTTCGAGCCTGCTGTTGATAGAATGTGGAACGAGCTTTTGCCACGTCGCGCTCCTCCTCCAATGCGTCCAAGCTGTCCTGCCAATCGAGCTCAGCTTCTCTTTCTTCATACATGCGCACTCGAGGTGAGTCATGAATTATGTCGCATGGCAGTACTGCCTCTGCACCGTATACCATAAAAAAGGGTGTGAATCCGGTAGTGCAATTCGGCGTGGTCCGCAGCCCCCAAAGTACGGAGTCAAGCTCCTCAACCTAGTGCATGTTAGATTCCTTGAGGGATCGCACTAGTCTGGGTTTGATGCCGCCCATAATGAGACCGTTGGCTCGCTCGACTTGACCGTTGGTTTGAGGGTGATAGACTGAAGCATAGTCGAGCTTAATGCCCATGTTTTTGCACCCGAGTTTAACTTCGTCGGCCGTGAAGGTTGTGCCGTTGTTAGTTATGATGTTGTGGGGGACGCCGTAACGGTGTACAACCCCGGATATGAAGTCTATCACCGGTCCGGATTCGGCCGTCTTTACAGGCTTGGCCTCTATCCATTTGGTGAATTTGTCCACCCTGACATTTTTGCTTGTGGGTTCCTCCTTTAAGGGGTCCAACCATGTCAAGCCCCCAGACCGCAAAAGGCCAGGTAATGGGTATGGTTTGTAGGGCGGTAGGTGGCATGTGGCTTTGGTTAGCGAATAATTGGCAACCGACGCATCGCTGCACTAAGTCCTGAGCGTCTACCCGGGCCGTCGGCCAATAAAATCCGGTACGGAAGGCCTTGCTTACAAGGTCCCGGGCTGCGGTGTGGTGGCCGCCGAGTCCGGCATGAATTTCAGCTAGAAGGTTTCGCCCTTCCTCTTCGGAGATACACCTTTAAAGGACTCCGGTTGTGCTTTTCTTATAAAGCTCTCCCTCGTGGACTTTATAGGCTTTAGATCGCCGCACTATGCAGCGGGCCTCGTTTTGGTCCTCGGGAAGTACCTGCCTAGTTAGGTAGGCTAGGAATGGTTTTGTCCACGGGGCAATGACTGCCATTATTGTGTGGGCTGACGGTGTTGTTTCGGTGGCGGAGCCACCAACTGTGTCAGAATGTTCGGTGAGGGACAGTGTGGTTGTGTCCGGGTTATTGTTTCCGGACTCTCCCTCCCATGATATGGATGGCTTGAACAGCCTTTCTAGGAAGATGTTGGGAGGGACGGCATCGCGCTTTGCGCCAATGCGTGCTAACACATCTGCTGCCTGGTTATTCTCCCGGGCTATGTGGTGAAATTCGAGCCCCTCAAACCGGGCTGACATCTTTAAGACGGTGTTGCGGTAAGCTGCCATTTTCGGATCTTTGGCATCAAAGTCTCCATTTATTTGGGATATCGCGAGGTTTGAATCCCCGCGGACCTCTAGGCGCTGAATGCCCATGGAGACTGCCATCCTGAGACCGTGTAGAAGGGCCTCGTATTTGGCCGTGTTGTTGGAGTCTGTGTACATTATCTGAAGTACGTATTGGACTGTATCTCCGGTTGGGGACGTCAGAACGATGCCAGCCCCCAGGCCAGCCAACATTTTCGAGCCGTCGAAGTGCATGATCCAGTTGGAGTATGTGCCGTACTCTTTAGGGAGCTCGGCTTCAGTCCATTCGGCAATGAAGTCGCCCAAAACCTGCGACTTAATAGCTCGCCTTGGCTTGTAAGTTATGTCAAACGGGAGGAGCTCAATGGCCCATTTAGCAATCCGGCCCGTTGCGTCGCGGTTGTTTATAATATCATTAAGAGGTACTTCAGATGCCACTGTTATTGAACACTCTTGAAAATAGTGTCGCAGCTTCCGAGATGCCATGAACACCGCGTATGCTATCTTTTGATAATGCGGGTACCGTGACCTGCATGGAGTTAGGACAATGGACACGTAGTAAACTGGTTTTTGGTGAGGGAACTTGTGTCCGTCTGTTTCTCGTTCGACAACGAGCACCCCGCTTACAACTTGATGGGTTGCCGTGATGTATAATAGCATTGGTTCGCCTGTGTTGGGCGCGGCCAGGACCGGATTTGTTGCCAGTATGGCTTTGATTTCTTCGAGTCCGACCGTGGCGGCATCCGTCCACTCGAAGTGTTCGGTGCGCCGCAGGAGGCGATAAAGGGGTAATGCCTTTTCTCTTAAGCGGGAGATAAAGCGGCTTAGAGATGCCACGCATCCTGTCAATTTTTGTATTTGTTTGAGGTCTTTTGGGGTATCCGATTGTGACAGAGCTCGGATCTTCGCTGGGTTTGCTTCAATTCCTCTATCGGATACGATGAAGCCCAAGAGCTTTCCGGCTGGTATGCCGAAAATGCATTTTTCCGGGTTGAGCTTAATGTCATATGTTCGGAGATTGTCGAATGTGAGCCTCAAGTCGTCTACTAGAGTATCGACGTGTTTGGTTTTGACGACCACGTCATCTATGTACGCTTCAACTGTTTTGCCGATCTGGTTGGCCAGACATGTCTGAATCATGCACTGATATGTTGCGCCGGCGTTTTTGAGCCCGAAGGGCATCGTGTTGAAGCAGAATGGGCCGTATGCGGTGATGAATGCTGTTGCAGCTTGGTCTGACTCTGCCATCTTGATTTGGTGGTAGCCAGAGTATGCATCGAGGAACCACAATGAGTCGTGTCCTGCAGTGGCGTCGATGATTTGATCAATTCGGGGGAGGGGGAAGGGATCCTTTGGGCAGGCCTTATTTAGGTATTTGAAATCGATGCATAGGCGCCAGGATTTGTCCTTCTTTGGTACCATCACTAGGTTTGCTAGCCAGTCCGGATGTTTTATATCTCTGATGAATCCGGTTTCCAGCAGTTTTGCTAGCTCCTCTCCCATGGCTTGTCTCTTGGGTTCGGAGAAACGCCGTAGAGTCTGCTTAACGGGCTTAAACCCTTTTAGGATGTTCAGGCTGTGCTCGGCCAGCCTGCGTGGGATTCCTGGCATGTCTGAAGGGTGCCAGGCGAAAATGTCCCAATTTTCTCGCAAGAATTCTCTGAGTGCGGCGTCTACATCGGGTTTTAGTTGTGCCCCGATGGAGGCCGTTTTTGTGGGGTCCGTTGGATGGACTTGGAATTTGACTATTTCGTCCGCTGGTTTAGAAGAGGTGGACTTGGATCTCTTATCTAGTATCACATCGTCCCTGTCCACTGTGGAGCGCAACACAGTTAGTTCCTGGGCTGCTAGGGCTTCGGATAATGCCTCCAGGGCCAGTGCGGCTGTCTTGTTTTCGGCGCGGAGCGCCGTGTCCGGATCACTAGCAAGAGTGATGATTCCATTGGGTCCGGGCATTTTGAGCTTCATGTACCAGTAATGGGGTATGGCTTGAAAAATTGTAAATGCTTCTCGCCCTAACAGGGCGTGGTATCCACTGCTGAACGGGGCCACTTGAAATGTGACCTCCTAGGATCTGTAATTATCCGGCGTGCCGGACACCACATCCAGTGTGATTTTCCCTGAACAGCACGCTTCCCAGCTTGGTATTATTCCTCTAAAGGTTGTGTTGCTTCGCTCAATGCGGCTCCAGTCTATTTCCATTTTTCGCAGGGTTTCCTCGTAGATGAGGTTAAGTCCGCTGCCGCCGTCCATGAGTACCTTTGTAAGTCGGAAGCCGTTCACTATCGGACTGAGGACCAATGCGGCTGGTGCTCGGGCTGTCCGGAATTTAGGTTCGTCACTGGCATTAAAGGTAATAGCCGTGTCACTCCATGGGTTTATTGTTGCTACTTGGTAGACTTCAGTAAGGCTGCGGAGCGTTCGTTTCTTCGCATTGTTTGATGCGAAAGTCTCGAAGACTGTCAACACCGTACTGGCATTTCTGGGGTGGTGCTCTGCGGATTCTGGAGTTAGAAGCTCCTCGCCACTTCTGGCCACCTGCCGGAGTATCCAACATGCTCTAAGGCTGTAAGTTGGTGTGACTTCCCCTGAACTATGAATTTTACAGGGTCCATTGAGCCATCTCTCCAGTACAGTCCCATACCCTATAGAGGGTTTTTGTTTTTTGCTGTTTGGCTCAGGTGCCTGGCGATAATGCGCCCTTTTGTTTCGGACTCGTATTGTATTTAGGGCCGGATTGTCCCAGAATTTAGCTTCGGTTTTCCGAACGCTTTCTGTCGCACAGTACTTTCGTACTATGGATGTCAAGTCGGCGAAGCGTGTAATTTCGCGGCGACTTATGGCGTTGAGGATTCCGATGTCCGTACAGTTGTTACAGAAGAATGAAATTGCTTCTTTCTCACGGCAGTCCTTTATCCTATTCATAACCAGGAGGAATCTGGCCCAATAGTGGTGTACTGTTTCCCCGGGCTCTTGCCGTATTTGGGATAGATCCCTTATAGTTGGGTGGGTGGGTGGATTTAAATCCGGAGCCTCGCCCGATATAAGATTCAGGGGCCAAGAAATTTCCGAATTCGGAAGCTTGCTTTCTTGGACATTATTCAATGAATCAAGCCTACTGCCTGACTTTAGGTTCAGGGCTTGGGCAACATCCTCCCCTCCGCGGGTGTCCGGCTTGGAGGGGTCGGGAATCCGGACACATTTGGTCCTTAGGACGGGCGAAGATTTGCCGCATTGTTCTTCCATCACTTCAACGTGGTGGGTGACCTGGGGAGAGTCGATCTCTCTCTGATCGGGTTTAAGCCCAATCTGGCCGTAATCTGTAGCGACTCCACGGGCGGCAATGCGATCCAAGAGCTCGTTCAGGGAAGAGAGCTCCATCGGATCTAACTGCTCGGCAAGTTCCAAGCTGATGTGGAGATTGCTTTCGATGGCCCGAGAGGTCATCGTCGGTGCGACGGCCGAACAGGCGGTCATAAAAAAACTACCTAGCCGGAGAGTTTGGCCGATAGCCAAAGCTCCTTTAGCAACAGCGCCGTCTTTAAAGACGGGGTGCGGCATCCTTCCTGACGGTGACGACACAAAGGAACTCTCAATGAAAGCACCAATGTCGGTGTCAAAACTGGCGGATCTCGGGTAGGGGGTCCCGAACTGTGCGTCTAGGCGGATGGTAACAGGAGACAAGGGACACGATGTTTTTACCCAGGTTCAGGCCCTCTCGATGGAGGTAAAACCCTACTCCTGCTTGATTAATATTGATGATATGGGTAGTACAAGAGTGGATCTACCACGAGATCAGAGAGGCTAAACCCTAGAAGCTATCCTATGGTATGATTGTTGTTCGTCCTACGGACTAAAACTCTCCGGTTTATATAGACACCGGAGAGGGCTAGGGTTACACAGAGTCGGTTACAATGGGAGGAGATCTTCATATCGTATCACCAAGCTTGCCTTCCACGCCAAGGAAAGTTCCATCCGGACACGGGACGGAGTCTTCAATCTTGTATCTTCATAGCCCGGGAGTCCGGACAAAGGTCATAGTCCGGCCACCCGGACACCCCCTAATCCAGGACTCCCTCAGGTGGCCTTGCCACAAATACAATGTCAACTACATGATCATGCAAAAAGCAACATGACAAAAGTAATGTGTGTCATATGAACGAAACGGTGGAAAGTTGCATGGCAATATATCTCGGAATGGCTATGGAAATGCCATAATAGGTAGGTATGGTGGCTATTTTGAGGAAGGTATATGGTGGGTGTGTGGTACCGACGAAAGTTGCACGGCACAAGAGAGGCTAGTAATGGTGGAAGGGTGAGGTGCGTATAATCCATGGACTCAACATTAGTCAAAAGAATCATGTACTTGTTGCAAAAATTTAGAAGTCATCAAAAACAAAAGCACTAAGCGCATGCTCCTAGGGGGATATATTGGTAGGAAAAGACCATCGCTCGTCCCCGACCGCCACTCATAAGGAAGACACTCAATAAATGAAATTGTGCTCCAACTTCATCACAAAGCGGTTCACCATACGTGCATGCTACAGGAATCACAACCCTCAACACAAGTACTTTTCGTAATCACCTCAACTAACATGACTTTAATATCACTACCTCCATATCTCAAAACAATTATCAAGCATCAAATTGATCATAGCATCCAATTCTTTTCTATGATAGTTTTTAATATACCCAACTTGGATGCTCATCATTCTAGGACCAACTTTGTAACCATAGCAAATACCATGCTGTTCTAAAAGACTCTCAAAAAGATATAAGTGAAGCATGAGAGACTAGCAATTTATTCAAAATTAAGTCACCACCGTGCTCTAAAAAATATAAGTGAAGCACTAGAGCAAAAACTATCAAGCTCAAAAGATATAAGTGAAGCACATAGAGTATTCTATCAAATCCTAATCAAGTAGGCTTCTCCCAAAAGGTGTGTACAGCAAGGATGATTGTGGTAAACTAAAAATCAAAGACTAATATAATACACGATGCTCCAAGCAAAACACATATCATGTGGCGAATAAAAATATAGCTCCAAGTAAAGTTACCAATGAACGAAGACGAAAGAGAGGATGCCTTCCCGGGGCATCCCCAATCTTAGGCTTTTTGCTATCCTTGAATATCTTGGGGTGCCATGGGCATCCCCAAGCTTAGGCTCTTGCCACTCCTTATTCCATAGTCCATAAAAGCTTTACCCAAAACTGGAAAACTTCACAACACAAAACTCAACAGGAAATCTTATAAGCTCTGTTAGTGAAAGAAAAGAAAACCACCACATAAGGTATTGTAGTGAACTCATTCTTTATTTATTTTGGTGTTAAACCTACTGTATTCCAACTTCTCTATGATTTATAAACTATTTTACTAGCCATAGATGCATCAAAATAAGCAAACAACACACGAAAAACAGAATCTGTCAAAAACAGAACAGTCTATAGCGATCTGTTACTAACACAAACTTCTGGAACTCTAAAAATCCTACCAAAATAGGAAGTCCTGTAAATGTGTCTATTGATCAGAATAAAAAATAATCAATGCAAAATCACATTTCTGTGATTTAACAAAACTAAATTCGTGCGTGCAAAGTTTCTGTTTTTCAGCAGAATCAAATCAACTATCATCAAAGGTTATCCTACAGGTTCTACTTGGCACAAACACTAATTAAAAGATAAAAACACATCTAAACAGAAGGTAGATGCAAGATTTATTACTTAACAGGAACAAAAACAAAAAACACAAAGAAAATTGGGTTGCCTCCCAACTAGCGCTATCGTTTAACGCCCCTAGCTAGGCATAAAAGCGAAGATAGATCTAAGTAGTGCCATCTTTGGCACTCAATTCATAAGTAGCTCGCATGATAGATTCATAAGGTAATTTGACTTTCTTTCTTGGAAAGTTCTCCATGCTTTTCTTTAATGGAAATTGGAATCTAATATTCCCTTCCTTCATATCAATAATCGCACCAATCGTTCTAAGGAAAGGTCTACCAAGAATAATAGGGCAAGAAAGATTGCAATCTATATAAAGAACGATAAAATATACGGGAACCAAATTTCTATTTGCAACAATGAGAACATCATTGATCCTTCCCATTGGGTTTTTAATGGTGGAATCCGCAAGGTGCAAATTTAAAGAGCAATCATCAAGATCATGGAAACCTAGAATATCACATAAAGTTTTCAGAATCGTGGAAACACTAGCACCCAAATCACACATAGCAAAACACTCATGATCTTTAATTCTAATCTTTATAGTAGGTTCCCACTCATCATTAAGTTTTCTAGGTATAGAAACTTCCAAATTAAGTTTTTCATCATAAAATTGTATCAAGGCATCAACGATATGTTTGGTAAAAGCTTTATTTTGACTATAAGCATGAGGAGAATTAACAACGGATTGCAACAAGGAAATACAACCTTCTAAAGAACAATTATAATAATCAAATTCCTTGAAATCCGAGATAGTGCGTTCAATACTATTTAAAGTCATGACCTCTCCAATCCCACTTTTACCAAATTTAGCATCAAGATCTAAAAACTCCGAAATCTTGGGACGCCTTCTAGGTAAAGTTGACTCATCATCAGTCCCATAATTATCAAGATTCATATTGCAAAACAAAGATCTAATAGGAGATGCATCAATAACTTTAAGATCTTCATCATTATTTTCATGGAAACTAGAAGAACATGCTTTTATAAAGCAATCTTTCTTTGCACGCAATCTAGTGGTTCTGTCCTTGCACTCATCAATGGAAATTCGCATTGCTTTGAGAGACTCATTGATATCATGCTTAGGAGAAGAAGATCTAAGTTTAAGAGAATCAACATCAAGCGAAAGTCTATCAACGTTCCTAGCCAAATCATCAACTTTGAGCAATTTTTCTTCAAGCAAAGCATTATAATTCTTTTGAGAAATCATAAATTCTTTCACACTATTCTCAAAATCAGAGGGCATCTTATTAAAATTACCATAAGAATTATTGTAGGAATTTCCATAATCATTAGAGGAATTACTAGGGAACGGTCTAGCATTAAAGTTTCCTCTATAAGCATTGTTTCCAAAACTATTCCTACCAAAAAGTTCACATCTATAGATTCATTATTATTCTCAATCAAAGTAGACAAAGGCATATCATTGGGATCAAGAGGACTATTTTTAGTAGCAAACAATTTCATAAGTTCATCCATCTTTCCACTCAAAACATTGATTTCTTCTATAGCATGCACTTTTTTACTAGAAGATCTTTCGGTGTGCCATTGAGAATAATTAGCCATAATATTATCAAGGAGTTTTGTAGCATCTCCTAACGTGATTTCCATAAACGTGCCTCCCGCGGCCGAATCTAAGAGATTTCTAGAAGCAAAGTTCAAACTGGCATAAAATTTTTGTATGATCATCCATAAATTCAAACCATGAGTAGGGCAATTGCGAATCATCAATTTCATTCTTTCCCAAGATTGGGCAACATGCTCATGATCAAGTTGTTTAAAATTCATAATATCGTTCCTAAGAGTGATAATCCTAGCGGGAGGAAAATATTTAGATATAAAAGCATATTTGCACTTGTTCCAAGAATCAATACTATTTTTAGGCAGAGACGAAAACCAAACTTTAGCACGATCTCTAAGTGAAAACGTAAATAACTTCAATTTAACAATATTGTTATCCGTATCTTTCTTTTTTTTGCATATCACACAAATCAACAAAGTTGTTTAGATGAGTAGCGGCATCTTCACTAGGAAGGCTGGCGAATTGATCTTTCATAACAAGATTCAGCAAAGCAGTATTGATTTCACATGACTTAACATCATTAAGAGGAGCAATCGGAGTACTAAGGAAATCATTATTATTGTTATTGGAGAAATCACACAATTTGGTATTATCATGTGCCATGGCAACAAGTAATCCAACACACAAGCAAACAGAAATAAGGCAAGCGAAAGAGAGAGGAGATAGGGAAAGAGAGGGCGAATAAAATGGCAAAGGTGAAGTGGGGGAGAGGAAAACGAGAGGCAAATGGCAAATAATGTAAATGCGGGGGAGATGGGTTTGTGATGGGTACTTGGTATGTCTTGACTTGAGCGAAGACCTTCCCAGCAACGGCGCTAGAAATCCTTCTCGCTACGTCTTGAGCTTGCGTTGGTTTTCCTTGAAGAGGAAAGGGTGATGCAGCAATAGTAGCATAAGTATTTCCCTCAGTTTTTGAGAACCAAGGTATCAATCCAGTAGGAGGCTCCTCGAAAGTCCCATGCACCTACACAAACAAACAAAGAACTCGCAACCAACGCAATAAAGGGGTTGTCAATCCCTTCACGGCCACTTGCGAAAGTGAGATCTAATAGAGATAGTATGATAAGATAAATATATTTTTGGTATTTTATAATATAGATGCAAAAAGTAAAGATGCAAATAAAAGTAGATTGGACGCAAATATATATGATAAGAGATAGACCCGGGGGCATAGGTTTCACTAGTGGCTTCTCTCAAGATAGCATAAGTATTACGGTGGGTGAACAAATTACTGTTGAGCAATTGATAGAAAAGCGAATAATTATGAGATTATCTAGGCATGATCATGTATATAGGCATCACGTCCGCAACAAGTAGACCGACTCCTGCCTGCATCTACTACTATTACTCCACACGTCGACCGACTCCTGCCTGCATCTAGAGTATTAAGTTCAGAAGAACAGAGTAACTCCTTAAGCAAGATGACATGATGTAGAGGGATAAACTCATGCAATATGATATAAACCCCATATTTTTATCCTCGATGGAAACAATACAATACAATACATGCCTTGCAACCCTTTCTGTCACTAGATAAGGACACCGCAAGATTGAACCCAAAGCTAAGCACTTCTCCCATGGCAAGAAAGATCAATCTAGTTGGCCAAACCAAACTGATAATTTGAAGAGACTTGCAAAGATAACTCAATCATACATAAAAGAATTCAGAGAAGATTCACATATTTCTCATAGATAAACTTGATCATAAACCCACAATTCATCGGATCTCGAGAAACACACCGCAAAAAGAGTTTACATCAAATAGATCTCCACAAGAGAGGGGGAGAACATTGTATTGAGATCCAAAAAGAGAGAAGAAGCCATCTAGCTAATAACTATGGACCCGTAGGTCTGTGGTAAACTACTCACAACTCATCGGAGGGGCTATGGTGTTGATGTAGAAGCCCTCCATGGTCGATTCCCCTCCGGCAGAGCGCCGGCGAAGGCTCCAAGATGGGATCTCGCGGATACAGAAGGTTACGGTGGTGGAAATTGTGTTTCGTTGGCTCCCTGGATGTTTTCGGGGTATGTAGGCTTATATAGGAGGAAGAAGTATGTGGGTGGCCGCTCGAGGGGCCCATGAGACAGGGGGCGTCCTATAGGGGGGCGCCCTACCCTCTCGTGGCCGCCTCGGCTGCTTTCTTGACTTGCACTCCAAGTCCTCTGGATCACGTTCATTCCAAAAATCATGGTCTTGAAGGTTTCATTCCGTTTGGACTCCGTTTGATATTCCTTTTCTTCGAAATACTGAAGTAGGCAAAAAAACAGCAATACGGGCTGGGCCTCCGGTTAGTAGGTTAATCCAAAAATGATATAAATGTGTAAAATAAAGCCCATAAACATCCAAAAGGGGTAATATAATAGCATGGAACAATAAAAAATTATAGATACGTTGGATACGTATCAAGAATCGAGGAGTGTCCCCAACTTGAAGACCGGTTCAGGGGGCTACTGACGGTGTCCTGGACTAGGGGGTACTCACCACGTCGTCTCCCGCTCAGTTAGATTGGGACGAGGACCCCCATGGCCGTATACTCATGGGCCAGTTCGGACATCCCCTGTCGCATACAAGGAAGACTCCACAAGACTTGGCGCCCAAGGCGAGGACTCTCCTAAACCCTAGGCCTCCGGTGTCTTATATAAACCGAGGCAAGGCTAGTCAATAGACAATCTCATATTCATTACTACAATCTCGTGGTAGATACATGTACTCTGTACTACACCCATATGAATACAATCAAAAGCAACATGTAGGGTATTATCTCATCAAGAGAGCCCGAAGCTAGGTAAAACCCCGTGTCCATGTTACCATCGCTCCAAGACGCCTAGCTTAGGACCCCTACTACGAGATACGCCGGATATTGAACCAACATCGACTGTCTCAAAAAACCCAAATGACCTTTGTTTTACAATTGATCACGATTATGATAGGTGCGGCCTGCTCCTAAACGAACCGTCTAGTTGACCATCTGTTTGACCATTAACTGACATGTGGGGCCCACATGTCAATGTCTCTTACTAGTAATCTTATTAAAAAAGCAATCAGGTAAATATATTTTAAAAGCAATCGACTCCCTCGCGCGGTCGTGCTCCAGATCGAGAGGAGCTCGTCGTTCAGCAACCATGGCGCCTGCCGCCTTGGAGCTCCCCGTCGCATGGTCTCTTTCTCGTCCCTCTTCATCGCGTCCGCTCGCGGTGAGTGGAGCAGCTCGAAGCGCTCGGCTCCCATGGCCGTCGCCGGGAACCTCCTCCCTCAGAGCCCCGTCGCCGGCATCCTCCTCCCTCACAGCCCCATCGCTGCCAACCTCCCCCCCGGCCTCGACGCGCTCCACTACCTGCTCGCCGGCGCCGGCCTCCGCGTGCCCCCACACATGAACGTCGTCGAGTTCGCGGAAGCAGCAAGCAGCAGTCACGGGCATCAACAGACGAAGGGGAAGAGGAAGGGGTGGGCAAGCAAGCAGCAGCGGCGGCGGCAAGCAGGCAGTTCACCGGGGCCATGGGTCGCCGCCAACCTCTTCCTCTCCCACGGGGCCGACGAGATCCGGCATAGGCAGCGCCGCCGTGCGCTGCTCCCTCCTCACCTGCTTTAGCCCTCCACCACCATGCAGGAGGCCGTGCTCCAGCCGAGCGCCATAGTAGATGGCGGCTCCGGTGGAGGGCAGTAGGAGGGACGACCGAGGGAAGGGAGGGTGGGAGGGGGAGGAGGAGGTCGGTGCATATCCGACGGGCTCGAGCTGCCATGGCTCGTGTGGACAGAGAGAGAGAGAGATACTAGAGGAGAGGGGGGGAAGAAAGAGAAGAGGAAGGAAGAGATAACTGACATGTGGGCCCCGCATGTCAGTTAACAGTTAAACAAACGGTCAAATAGACGGTTCGTTTAGATGCGGGCCCGACCTGTCATAAACAGGTTTATTTTCTTAGCAACGGACAGTTTGGGTTTTTTGAGACAGCCGATGCCGGTTTTGGTAGTTATTAGTCACAAACAAATTTCTGGTAGTTTTTTGAAACCCTAACGCGAAAAGTGGTAGTTTTATGCTATCACTTGGCTATATTAGTGCTCACATGTGTTCAATAGTCTTGTCGTCTGATATTTTTTTGGAATTCTAGTGTGCTACAACTCAAAATTTTGAATGTTGGTTAAATGAATTTTTCTACGCTGTGTTAACTAAATTTTGTGACATTTGCTTTTTTTTACTGGGATTTTGTGACACTTGTTGTAGAGTTAACTGAATGTGTTTACAATTAGAATACTGAATTGTGCAGTACAGTTAACTGAATATTTATAGGCACTGAATGTGTGATAGTGTGAGTAGTTAAGTATTTTGTATGTACATTGCATCATGAATTTTCTTGACCCTAAGGGCATGGCCAATGTATAGTCAAGGGTGATGCCTCACATGCCATGTAGGGTTGGATGTTAGAAAAAAATAAGTTTAAATAGGGAAGTGGGATCCTCTACAGGAGGCGGGTGGTTGGAGAGAAAAAATATGGTCCGGTGCATGAAGTTAAAAAAGTTGAAGTGAAAAGTAAGCATGCATGTGTAGTGAGAGTCCACTTTATATTATTTGATGATGCCCACTAGTAATAGGTCGCTTGGAGAGAAAAAATTAATATAAATACCCGAAGCTACTTTTTGTCATGGGGCATATGTATCCATATGCCACTATTGTACATGTCTAATGGTACCACACCCATAAACCAACAGCTGGAAAAAAAATGATCAAAGGAATCATACGAGCGTCATGGGCATGAATTTTGCATTGATGATGTGAGTGGACGCCCCGGAGTTTCATCATGATCGTGACGCCCCGGAGTGACATCTTAGACCAAATAACCAAATTTGGCCCAATGATAAGGGCTTGGGCTTTTCATAATAGGAGATGGTTATGTACTCTCTCCGTTCAAAAATGCTTGTCTCTCAAATGAACGTATCTAGTATCAAATTAACTGTGAAGAAGCTCCAACCATATGTGTGACTCTTGCACTCCACCTGGACAAAGATGAACAAAATCGAATAAACACGATATGAAACTTTGTCCAAATATATCTAGTTCAATTTTGTTCAGTTATCCGTTTCAAGATATAGGATTGTCTTAGGTTTCTAACTTCACATTTAAAAGGGAGCCAAATACATTACAAGTGTCCTAACTTATCTGACACCGTCATTTTGGAGCCTAAACTTGAAAAATACACAAAAATGAAGTCATAACTTGTCTGGGTGTTCAAGCGTTCAAATACAGTGCCTCTGAACGTATGTGCCGTATCAAGTGCCCGCATGGCATGCCAGCGTGTCGTTGGGCCACATGTCAGTGGTTGTAGGCGCTGGACGCGCACTGTGAGCTACGTGTGTTGTTTTTTTACAAGAATGCCCCTGGATTTTAATTAATTCTCGCAAAAAATACCCCTTGATTTTAATTAATACTAACAAAAAATACGAGGAAGCGAGCGTGCAGGGAATTCGAACATGGGACATCCTCGTCGCCTGACAATCGAGCGGACCAGGCGGCCACAGTCTGGTTTGCGCTTAATTATCAGCAAGCAGTTCATATAGATGATTGCACGTATCGCTCTGCATATGCTTTTACTGGAGTATTTTTATTTTTATTTATTTCCAAGTTACTATCTTATTTTTCTTCGAGTGAAGTTTCTGTCTAGTTTTCATGATACATATTTTTTCCATATGAAAAAAAATAATTATCAAAATGAAATTTTGTTTATTTTATATCTATATTCTATTTCCATTATTGTGTACTTTGAAGAGATAAACATGAACTATTTCTAAAATTGATGTGGAATTAAAAAGTTGGACGTATATTAAAAACATAGTGAGCAGTATTTGAAATACACGTTCACGTTCATGTTCATTTTTCACTTCCATATTATTTTAGAAAATGCTCACCATGTTTTTTGAAAATGTTGAATGCGTATTAAAATAATATTGTGTAATATTATTCTTAAATTTCTACAAACACGCTTAACATGTTAGTACGTTTCTAGAATTTATTATTGTCACAGAATAATATGTAATACACTTTGAACATTTTTTAAATACAATGTTGTCAATTTTAAATAATTGTGCATTTGAAAAATAGAATGAAGATACACAATAATTGTTTGTGCTTATAGTCCTCAACGAGGATACATAAATTTACAGAATAAGTTTTAATATACGTTCAACTTTTTATGTCCACATAAATTTTAGAAAAAATTCATGTTTATCTCTTCAAGGTACACAATAGTGAAAATAGAATAAAGATATAAAATAAATAATAATTGCATATTGATAATTATTTTATTTTTTCATATGGGAAAATTTATGTATCATGAAAATTAAACAGAAACTTCACTTGAAAAAAAAACGAAACAGTACTTCAAAAGAATTATAGAAAACATGTGCAAAGCGATACATGGAATCGTGCATATAAGTTGCTCGCTAGCAGTTAAATGTAAACCAAAGTGTGGCCTCTTGGTCCGCTTGTTTGTTAGGCAACCAGCAGGTCCATGGTTTGAATTTCCTTCATGCCAACTTGTGTTTATATTTTTGTGAGAACGAGTACAGACGCGTTGCCGTAAGAGAAAAATAGTGTGCGTGCAGCGCCTATAACGATTTTTTCCAAGAATTAACTAAAGTCCAGGGGCATCTTTGTAAAAAAAACTACCCACACAGCTCACAACACGCCCGCAGCCACTGACATGTGGCCCAGCGACACGCTGGCATGCCATACGGGCACTTGATACGGTGGCATACGTTCAGAGGCACCGTATTTGAACGGCTATACAAGTTACAACATCGCTTTTATGCATTTCAAGTTTATTCATCAAACTGATCAAGTTAGAGCACCTATAGTGTATTTAACTTTTCAAAAGGCATATTTTGAAGACTACCGATTCCTCTGACATGCGTAGTTTACGCACTTGTGCCCAAAGGCAAGTTCAGAATGAAATCTACCAGCCATTTTTATATATTGTATTGTATCAGTGATTTGTTCATACTACCTCCATCTCGGTGTATAAGTTATTCGCATAGTTCTAGGTCGACAATTTAACTATCTAATATGTGTTAAATGTAATAAAAAATATATTTAGAACTATATCCGTGTGGAAATCTAGTGATATTACTTTCCATGACATATAACACATATTTAATTCCTCAAATTGATGACCTAGAACTACGTGAATGACTTATACACCGAGACAGAGGGAGTACCACGGTTTGTGACTTGTCCCCATTACACTGTTCCAGCAATACACATTTGACACAGCTTCTACTAGGCCAGTCTGGCAGCATATTCTTTTTATAAAAAAAGATCATAGCAATCCAAAATCCCAGTGCTATATGTGGACAATGAATACTACTCTAGTTTATCGCAAAAGAGGTTGAGAATTTTGCAAACTATGATCAAGTTTGTAGACAAAAACATGTATTTGGGACATTTCCTTCATTCCATAATGTAGTGCATATAGATTGTTTCAAAGGTCAAAATTTACAAACTATGATCAAGTTTGTAGAAAAAAAATCAATATCCAAATACCAAATACATATCATGTGATACATCATGAGACATATTTTCATATTGCATATATATTTGGTACTGTGGATATAAATAATTTGTATAGAGATTTGATCAGCGTTTGTAAAGTTTGAATTTTTACAAAATCCATATAGACTACATTATACTACTAGAACGGAGGAAGTGCCATGGTTTATTAAATTGCGGTATTTGTTGATGCTGAACACATTAAATTATTTAAACCGCGGTTTCTGAATAAACCATGTTACTTTCCAAAGAAAACTGGGCTAGTGCACATAACCTAATTTTGAAAGTAGTACATTAGAGATACAACTCATTTATCAGATTTCTTTCCTCCTCCACATGAAAATCTCTTCTCCTCCCATCGATGCTGTCAGGAACCCGATTCTAAGTCACCTTGATCTAGCACGTAACACATCATATCACTTTGCGCCTCACGCACGGTATTCCCACGACTGCAGCCTTACCTTGGCCGGGACTGTTTGCACCTTTTGGCTCACGTATATGATTGTGTCGCTAGCATCCATGTGACAGAGAACCCGGGCTGACATGACTAGTCGTAAACCCGAAGTGACACAAATTTACAGGGACAGGCATACATAACCCAGCAATGAACGTGTCGGTCATCAACGTATGAACCCAAGTCGTAGCAAGCTACAAGGACTTAAAGGAATAATGCATGACATTTCCCCGAAGAGACAGACACAGGAACAAAGAAGGATACATGCCGGCCAACCTAAGTGTTCCGGAGCAGTAGCAAGCTACCATGGCTCAATGGAAGCACTAGTAGACATTTCCCCATAAGGAAGGCTACCAAGAACAAACAACTAGGTGTCGTACCCCACACATAGCAATACACGTTACACGTACGCATAACATGCACGATATGTGTATATACAACATGGCATCATAATATAACTCAACAACTCATATAGGTAAAGGCCCAGAAGAGCCGTCATAGCATTTATTACAAACAGGGGTCACATGACCCAACAAACAGAGCATACAAGCAACAGAAGCATAACATGTCTGAGTACAGACAACTACAAAAGAGAAAGACTAGGAAGCCTGACTATCTACAAGACCCTCCCAAGGGTACAAGATCATAGCTGAGGTAACAAGCTAATCGTCGAAGTCCACGCGGAACTACTAGTGAGACCGAACACTAGTGCAGAACCGGGCTTTAGCGCCGGTTCGTAAGGGCCTTTAGTGCCGGTTCTACAACCGACACTAAAGAGTGTTGACTAAAGCCCCCCCCCTTTACTACCGGTTCGGCATGAACCGGCGCTAAAGTGACACCACGTGGCACTGGCCAGGCCCGGGTGCTGGTAGACCATTAGTACCGGTTGGTAACACCAACCGGTACTAAATGTTTGGGGGGGTTATTTTTCATTAATTTTGTGTTTTCCATTTAATTCTTTTTTGTTTGCTGGTATTTTACGATACTACAAATTGTACATGTTATGCATATATATAAATAGATTTTCTCGTACGTAGAACCGCATATATATAAATATATATCATCAAATGTCTCACAACCAACACCATTAATTATTCACACATACACATGTATATACATATACAATTTCTCATACATGTTGCCTTGGTGCCTTCGGAGCACGATGACAAGTGGTTCATGGGGCGGTAGCGGGTAATAGTATTCTCCTTTGGGATTTATGACCTGGTCGAGCAAAAATCCCGCTATTTCCTCTTGAAGTGCTAGTATGCGCTCCGCTGGTAGGAGCTGCTCCCGCACCTCTCTGAACTGTTAAGAAGGAGATCAATATGCATGTGTTTTAGTTGTGTGACTAGATATCGATAATGGTGTGAATAGTGTTTTGACAAACGTACCCAGTCCTGTCTTTGAGATCTGCTCCTTTCGGACGCCATCATGCGAATGTTCTCGCAAACGTAGAATGCACACAGATCATTCCCCGGCGCCTGCTTCAGGGCCTTTACGAGAATGGAATTGAATCAGATAATGAATAATCAAGCATGATAATTAATTAATGGTACTGAAACAAGAATTAAAGAGATGGTAGCTAGCTAGCTAGCTAGTACTACTTAATTAATTGTCTTTGGTCGATACCAAAACAGCTTTTTTGCCCATTTGCCTGGAGTCACCTTGATGAACTTTGCCCAAGCCCTGCCCGCCGGCAAAGAAAATTAATAAAGGGGTTATTAAATAGTTCATATCAGGAAATGACAAACTAAATAGGCCAAGATATAGTTAATAATGATTGAAATTACCTGTTGACTATCCCCTTCACGATGGTGTAGTCTTTTTCTTCTTTAAGTAGTGAGTCCAGTACTTCAACTGTTCCTTTGTCAACTTTAATGTCTAACAAGATCTAGTGGAAACTGCATGCGCATAGGTTTGCATGTCTTAATTAAGTGGGCATGTGCATAACACTAATCAACTACCGTAAACCCTATACACTTAATTATTAACATCTAGCTAGCTAGTAAGCAAAAACATAATTTGTAGTATAAGACAGTGTGACTCACAGGAAGTTGTAAGGAAGTAGTATATCTTCATTGGTAGTGAGGCGCTTGAAGAACTCCAGCATGCTTTCCTCTAAACTTACTCGACAAGTTGGAAGATTCCATGTGTACTCATTAATGGTATTTGGGTTAATGAACCCAATGCCATAGCGTCCAGATTTTTTCATTTCATACATCTTCATCCTGCATATAATACCACAGAAAAGAATATATAGTGAGGATAATTACATGTAATGATTGATCAAAATGATCACTACAGGTAGCTTGAGACTTAAATTACAGAAAGAAATCACTTACAAACAATAGCAACTGACGATAGATTTGTCGAGTGCGTTTTGATTGTATAACTAAAATAGTTCTGAATACTCAACGGACAGAGCTTTCTCGTGGAACTAATGCTCCTCCTTGACATTCACCATGAGGGACTCTCAATTGGAAATCTTGTAATATTCATGTACCATTGATGCAATTCATACATTCTCGTTGGGAGGTTCTTGACCTTGTCTGGCTCGACCAAAGGTTGGCCCCGGACATATTTCCGTTTTATTTCCTCCTCTCTAAGCAGAGACATGGGCTCGATTTCGAGGAGTTGTCCAACAGAGATCTTGAGCATTTCAGCCTGCATTATATGCTCCTGCGTTATTATCACATCGCCCAGCTGTGGAACGTTAACGGTTTGCCCATTGGGCGCGCGTTCTCCTCTCATGTGTT
>NC_041385.1:593254023-593267680 GCF_002162155.2 Triticum dicoccoides | reverse complement strand
GAACGGTTTTCCCGCATTTTTTGCCAACTGCTTGTTGGCTCGAGCTTGAGCTCGCTTCCTTCTGTAGTCGTGCTCGATGTGACTTCCTGATTTGGCGCTCATAGTCTAAGTCAACAGGCTTGGGAGCTGGTGCTCTAGCCATACGAATGAAGTGGTCAATCTTTTCCTCAGGCACTTTCTCCCTTGGCGGCGGTGCCGGTTTCGGTCCAAAATGGGCCTCCACTTGGGCCTGCACTATGACTGTGTTTTGCTCCTCGGTCATATCGTAAGGCCTCTGAGGAAGAGGAGCGAGGCTTGGACCATATTTATATCGCTTGTCTCCGCCTGAACTTCCTGTACTACCTCGACTCGTACCGCTACTCACCATAGTTGTGGCGTGTCTCTTCTGCAATTGCTGAGACGGCGGAGACGGCTGATGTGGCTGAGTTGGAGCAGGAGGAGTGGCCTGACGCTGTGCCAGACTTGAAGCAGGAGGTGTGGCCTGACACGGTGTCGGACTTGAAACGGAGGAGTGGCCTGACGCTGTGCCGGACTTGAAGCAGGAGTCTGCTCACGCATTCGGGGTCTTGGAGGAGTTGGCGGACTTCGAGGAGGAGTTGGCTCACACGTTCGTGGACTTGGAGGAGCGGGAGTCTACTAACTCGATGGCGGACTTCGAGGAGGAGTCGACAGACGACGCGGCGGTGGACTTCGAAAGATGATGCAATCCTTTCTCAATAGGATGATATAATGTATGGCCTCTCCCAGTGTGCGCTCGTCTTCACCTCCAGGAATGTCAAGCTGTAGCCCCGAATATGGGTCCACCACTTCATCAACCAAGACACGAGCATAGCCCTCTAGAATCGGGGTGCAATGGAAGGTTGCTTCGGGGGTAATTGTAAAAGCAACGCCGTCCGCCACCTTCATGGATATGTTCTTCATTTTGGAGTGTAGCTCACAGTTAGTGTTCTCTATGATGTCATCCACAGGGTATGTATCCAGCAGTGTGTCGCCCGGGGCAGAACCAACGCTGCTTCTCGGCATGGATGGGACGGTGCTATCCAATGATGGACGATCATCCGCTTGCTGCTGCCGCTGCTGAGACCCCCTTTCCTGGCTAAGTGAGTCGATCTGCTACTGCTGCTGTTGGAATTTGAGTGCCAAGTCCACGTGCCTTGCTTCTAGGCCTTAAAGGCGTTCTACATCCTGCTTCCTCTACTCCTCCTCCAGCTTCCTCTTCTTCTCCTCCTCCATCTTCTTTCTTGCACGGGACCTGTAGTCGTCGTTCCATTCCAAAAAGCCCTCATACCAGGGAATAACGCCCTTGCCTCGCATTCTTCCCGGGTGTTCAGGATTTCCCAGGGCGCGCGTAAGCTCGTCGTTCTCTCTGTTGGGCGTGAACACCCCCGTTCGAGCTTCTTCTATTGCGTCAAGTATCTTTTGTTCGGCTCCTTTTAGACTTGCCTTCTGTGAAACCAGGCATGTCTTCGGGTCCAACGCCCCTCCCATGCGCATAGAACCAAGTTCTGCACCTGGGGGGCCAGCTCCTAGTAACCGGAGTGACCCCTGCATCCTCCATCTCTTGCTCGGATTTATCCCATTTAGGCATTCCCACTGCATAGCCACCTGGACCCAGCCTATGGAACTGCGTCTTTTTTGCGGCGCTGGCCTTGTTTTTTATCGACCGTTCCTTAGATAATTCTGATTCCTTGAATTTCACGAAATCGGCCCAGTGTTCTCTTTGCTTCTCCAGTGTTCCCGTGAATTCTGGAGTCTTCCTTTCTGCAGCGAGGTAGTTGGCCCATACAGTTTTCTTGTGGGTGTTGAATGCAATTGCCATCTTCTTAAGAGCAGCGCCCTTGACTTTCTCGACATCTGCTTCAGTGAAATAATCTGGTAGAGTGAAATGTTCCATCACAGATTCCCAAAGGTTTTTTTTTTGCTCTGTCCTCAACCCAAGTAACACCCGGACATTTAGTTTTTGGCTCTTTCCATTCTTAAATGGAGATCGGGAGTTGGTCCTTCACAAGAACTCCGCACTGATGAGTCCACTTGTTCGCAATGTTCTTAGGCGTGAGGGGTTCACCACTAGGTTTGACGGAGTTGATGTTGTACTTTACACCCTCCTTCCACTTTCTGCCCGGGCCTCGCTTTGTCCTGCTGTCTGTAGAAGCAGATTTGCTCGATCCGGAGGGCTGAAAGAAAAAAGATCGATTCGTTAATATATTTTCAAATAAAAAAAACATGTGATGATCACCAGATGCCTGATTATATAAATATACCTCGCCGGTAGTCTTTGTTATTTGAAGATCAACATTGTCTGTGTCATCATAAACATTGTCTGTGTCATCATAATCATAATCATAGTTCATGACTTCATCAGCTCGATCGTCGAGATCGAATATCTTTTCATCACCCTCACCGGTATTGTTCAGATATTGGGAGCCGTCATCTGCTTCATTCAGGTCATCTAGCCTGCGAGGGCTGCGTATGATGTCGAACAATTCCTCTTCTCTCTCTCTGTCGGTATTGTCCGCCATAGCTTTTACTTAATTAATACAGAAGAAATATAAAACAATTTAGTATTCAAATTACAATGCAGGGATGCAATCAATAAGGAAAAACTGAATCATATAGTACATAATATATGCATCGTCTCGATTAATATATAATCTCGAATACATCATCATCTCGAATAATATATATAATCTCGAATACATCGTCTCGAATATTATATATCGAATACATCACTGGCTAGGTACCTAATAAATATCGAGTACTACAGAAGAATCTAGGCCACTCACGGTTCTTGGGGCGCGGCCGGTGGACACCCAAAGAGAAGGAACCATCACAGGATCATATCTCTGGTCATCTGCCCAAAGAACCTGCCAAGTATTGGAGAACCTGACATCCATAGCAGCTGTGGGTGTCAAAATCGGCGGATCTCGGGTAGGGGGTCCCGAACTGTGCGTCTAGGCGGATGGTAACAGGAGACAAGGGCACGATGTTTTTACCCAGGTTCGGGCCCTCTCGATGGAGGTAAAACCCTACTCCTGCTTGATTAATATTGATGATATGGGTAGTACAAGAGTAGATCTACCACGAGATCAGAGAGGCTAAACCCTAGAAGCTAGCCTATGGTATGATTGTTGTTCGTCCTACGGACTAAAACCCTCCGGTTTATATAGACACCGGAGAGGGCTAGGGTTACACAGAGTTGGTTACAAGGAGAGGAGATCTACATATCCGTATCGCCAAGCTTGCCTTCCACGTCAAGGAAAGTCCCATCCGGACACGGGACGGAGTCTTCAATCTTGTATCTTCATAGTCCAGGAGTCCGGCCAAAGGTTATAGTCCTGCTATCCGGACACCCCCTAAACCGGGACTCCCTCAGTAGCCCCCGAACCAGGCTTCAATGACGATGAGTCCGGCGTGCATATTTGTCTTCGGCATTGCAAGGCGGGTTCTCCTCCAAATTCCATATACCTGTTGAATAGTGTCCAACTTTTGGTGAATGTTGCGCTCCTTGGCTTCTATGCCCAATAATGGCCATCTTCCACGTGTCAAACGAATGCGAAAAGCCAGGGTGTTTTTTCATTTACCCCCTAGCTGCGTAAATGAGCTGCCTATAAAAGAGACGGGGATTTAGATCTGAATCACACCATCTTCCCTTCGCGAGCATTCATCGGAGCGCATTCGACAGAGATCCATTCCATCATGGACAGTCGACGCAACTCCTCCTCTCGCCCTTCCAGCCCTCAGCCTGGAGATTGGGAGAAGTGCTTCGTCCCGCACAGCGAGCTAGTGGCGCTCCAAGCCAAAGGGTTTCTTCCCCCAGCCTATATGGTCCCGGTTCGAGCCGGGCTTGCCACCTATAATGGTGGAGAGAAAGCAGAGAGCGTCCCCAATCCCTCCAAAGGAGAGCGGGTATGCCTTGTCCCTTATTTGATAAGAGGGCTCGGATTTCCAATTCATCCGTTTCTCCGGGGGCTCCTGGAGTTCTACGGCCTCCAGTTGCACGACCTTACGCCTGCCTCCATATTGCATATTGCGGGCTTCGTAGCCCTTTGTGAGCTGTTTTTGGGTATCGAGGCTCATTTCGCGCTGTGGAAGAAGTTGTTCTGCCTTGTGCCCCGTTCTCAGGAGGGGTCGATATATCAAGTGGGTGGAGCCGAACTATGGCGCATCACCGGGACCGGATATCTATCCGGAACCCCAAAGAAGGCGTCCGAAGACTCTTCAGAATGGGTTTATATAGAAGATGTCCCTTTGCCGGACCCTGTTCGGACCGGCCTCCCTGAGTTTGATAATGCTCCTTTGAAGAAGCGCCTAAGTTGGCATCCACGGAGCCCCCAAAGGGAAAATGATAAGGACGTCTTTTACCTGATGAACCGGATAAGGTTGTTGGCTCATTCCGGACTGACCATGATCGAGGTCATGGCCACATGCATTACGCGGGGGGTGCAGCTGCTTCAGTATAGAGGCCAACCCATGTGGGACTTCAACGGGGAGGACGACGCCACCCGGTGCGGCCGTAAGGGGCCGGAATTGGCTGCCGCTCTAATATTGATCTTGTCCGCTTTGTACAAGGGAGAAGAGGAGGAATTCCTCCGCGTCAACCCACGGGACGGATTTTCTATGTACAATCCTCCAAGCCGGGTAAGCGAATACTTTCACTCGCCCATTCGTTTCATATTCCCATAGTTAAGTATCTTATCTTGTGATTTTGACGCAGGAGTTGCGCCGGGCCGTAAAGGATATAAACAGCCCTCCTCCACAACCCGAGGATCTGGAACGACCCCTCAATCCGGCCTCCCAAGAGGATCCGGACATATCCATGGAGCTGATCGATGGGGTATTTTACCAATCGAGCATCGACTACGCCTTGGTGGCTATTACAGCCGATTATCCTGGACTGCTCCCCACCTCACAAGTAATCGAGACCGAAGTCCAAATACTTTGAAGATAATCCGTCCGTGCTTATATTTTATCACCGTATACCAATGGTGTTTCACAGGGGAGGATCTCGAGGCGGAATGCCGAGCCTGCGGCGACTGGCCAACAAGGGGCAGCAAGGCCCAGCAGGCTAAAAAGAAGTGTGGTCCGGATTGAGATGCCGGCACAACAGTATGGCGTGCCATCTTATTCCCAGGTTTTATTCCCTCAAGGCATACTAACACTCGTGCTTTCTTCAGGAAAAAGAGCACTCGCTGGACTATATCCGGAGAGGTTGCCGATCGCGCCTCTACCAGCCAGGCTCCAAGGCCGGGTCCGGAAGCGGAGGCGAACACGAGGCGCGCACCGGACGCTCCTCCGACAAAGGATGCGGATGGGCTGTCTGCCACCAATTCCGAGGTGGAGAGTGCCATGAACCATAGGCGTCGCCAGACAGTTCTTCGTGACGCTTGTTTCTCCCAAGGGGCATTGGATGCCTTCAATACGGGAGATGCGTACCTCCGTGCCGCTCAAAATGGTCTAGCCAGAGCCATAGAGCAGTATGTAAAAGACATACGGGTGAGAAAATTTGATGGTTATATATGTCAGTAGCCCCCGAGACTTGAAACAGTTAGAAAAACTGATTTAAGGATCATTTGTTTATGCAGGATCTTACAGAAAAGAATACCCAACTGTCCCAGGAGCTGGAAGAGTACAAAGCCCAACTTGAGGCCGCACTAGCCGCGGCAGGGGAGGCCAAGGAGACCCCCTCTGGTAATATATGCTTCGAAAGATAAGTATGTTGTGAAGTGCGGCATGTGTGCAAATCTGACAATACCATTGCAGATGGCGCCGGAGTGGATCCGGACAAGCAACAACTCTTGCGCCGGTTAAAGGCCGGCGAGAGCGTGCTTACGAGGGCGAGGCAAGAGAAGAATAATCTCCAAGATACCAACACCCAGCTGGGCGAGGAACTAAAGGATGTTCGTGCTCAGCTGTCGGACTCCGTGAAGGAGAATCGGCGGCTTCGACGAGGCATTTTTAGTAAGTGCTTGAAAGGACTTCGAAAAAGAGTTCGGCGAGGAAGTCGATTGACAGAGTTATGTCTGTAGGTATGCTGACAGTTCGTCATGTAGAGGAAATGCCCGGTTCTACGGGTGACCTTCTTCCCGAGCTCTCACAACTACACGAACGAGTTCGGCAGGCAATGCAGGGCGTCGCCCAGGCCTTGTGACCATCCGTCTCCATGCCCGAAGGCCTTGGAGAGCTTGCAGAGAAGCTTAAGGGAGCGCAGCGGTGCTTCCGATTATGGAAGATATCGGCCTGCCGTCAAGGTGCCAGGGAGGCCTGGGCCATGGTGAAGACGCGGTACACGAAGGCTGACCCAAACCACATGGCCAAGGTCGGACCTGTGGGACCCGATGGGAAGGAGATCCCTGTGAGCTTAGTGTACGGCCAGGTAGAGTTGGCCGCCAAATATTCCCAATAGGACTGTAAACTAGACAGCCTGTTGGATGGTATTGAAGAGGAATATACCTAGTGAAATTGACTATGTAATTTAAGATGACATGTAAAATGCCTTCTAGCCAGATTGTAGATCATTTGTCATGGCGGACCTTTTCGCTTCAACCTCGGGACCCCATAGTCCGGAGTGTGTCCGAATACCCTCTCGGTTATGTAAGAACCGGGGCATGCGTGGAGACCAGGCATAGGGGTCATTAGTGCTTGAACAGACAAGTGCCCAACTAGTTATGTTATATTACATGGTTAGTAAGAAACATCTTCCAAGGAGAATAGTTCCGTTAGGGGTTCCTTTCCCTGGGACGCATGCCCTAAAGTGCATGTCCGGACTGCTAAAAAGCAGTAAAGCATCTGGGGGCAGATAAATAAACGAGTGAGAAATCATCTTTAGTTCACCGACCGAATATTCCCTTAAGAACGCTAGCTTTCGGCTTCACCCAGTCTGAGGTACACATCCGGCTGACCCGGCAGTAACAATCGCAGAGGTGCTCCCTTTACCGCCTAGCCGAACAATCGAGAACGTAGGGGTAAGCACAGGAGCCAGGCAACCCAGCTTGGCCAAAACTTAAGTCATATCGATGCATATGATGGTGAATAAAAGGTACATGCGGAAGTGTGACACATGTGTTGGGCATGAGGCCCGTATAAACAAGCTTCTGTTAAAGAAGCCCCCAGGTATAATGAGCACGGATAGCGCGCCAATTGTGTGCGAACAAGGCGTGAACGAGCCCTTAAAGGCTGTTATAGAAAGGGGGGAGAAGGAGAAAAATATAAGACAGTTAATGTGTAAAAAATAGATAGAGGAAGGAGACGAACACAGAGTCTGGCGCTAGGCGTAGAATCTTCGGAGACGGGCTGCGTTCCATGGGTTCGGCTCGAGTCAGTTGTCTGATGCATCTCGCAGATGGTACGCTCCACCAGTCAGGACTTGGTCAATAATAAAGGGACCTTCCCATTTGGGCTTGAGTTTGTCCTTTTTCTTGTCCGGCAGGCGTAGAACTAATTCGCCAACATTGTAAGTTTTGGCCCGTACTTCTCTGCTTTGATATCTTTGATTCTGCTGTTGATAGAATGCGGAACGGGATTTTGCCACGTCACGCTCCTCCTCCAAGGCGTCCAAACTATCCTGCCGATCGAGTTCGACTTCTCTTTCTTCATACATGCGCATGCGAGGTGAGTCATGAATTATGTCGCAGGGTAGAACTGCCTCTGCGCCGTATACCATAAAGAATGGTGTGAATCCGGTAGTGCAATTCAGCGTGGTCCGCAGCCCCCAGAGTACGGAGTCGAGCTCCTCTACCCTGTGCGTGTTAGATTCCTTGAGGGACCGCACTAATCTGGGTTTGATGCCGCTCATGATTAGACCATTTGCTCACTCGACTTGACCGTTAGTTTTCGGGTGATAGACTGAAGCATAGTCGAGCTTGATGCCCATGTTTTTGCACCAGAGTTTGACCTCATCGGCCATAAAGTTCGTGCCGTTATCAGTGATGATGCTGTGGGGGATGCCATAACGGTGTATGACTCCTGATATGAAGTCTATCACCAGTCCGGATTCGTACGTCTTAACAGGCTTGGCCTCTATCCATTTGGTGAATTTATCCACCATGACCAGTAGGTATTTTTGCTTGTGGGTTCCTCCTTTAAGGGGTCCAACCATGTCAAGCCCCCAGACCGCAAAGGGCCAGGTGACAGGTATAGTTTGGAGGGTGGTGGGTGGCATATGGCTTTGGTTAACAAAGAGCTGGCAACCGACACATCGTTGGACTAAGTCCTGAGCATCTGCCTGGGCCGTCGGCCAATAAAATCATGTATGGAAGGCCTTGCTTACAAGGGCCCGGGCTGCGCCGTGGTGCCCGCCGAGTCCGGCATGAATTTCAGCCAGAAGATTCCGCCCTTCCTCCTCGGAGATACACCTTTGAAGGACTCCGATGGTGCTTTTCTTATAAAGCTCTCCCTCATGGACTTTATAGGCTTTAGATCGCCGCACTATGCAGCGTGCCTTGTTTTGGTCCTCGGGAAGTTCCTGCCTGGTTAGGTAGGCTAGGAATGGTTTAGTCCACGGGGCAATGACTGCCATTATTGCGTGGGCTGAGGATGTTACTTCGTTGGCAGAGCCTCCCATTGTGTCAGAATGTTCGGTATCGGGCAGTGCGGTTGGGTCCACGCTGTTATTTCTGGATTCCCCTTCCCATAATACAGATGGCTTGAATAGCCTCTCCAAGAAAATGTTGGGGGGGACTGCATTGCGCTTTGCGCCAATGCGTGCCAAGACGTCTCCTGCCTGATTGTTTTCCCGAGCTATATGGTGAAATTCGAGCCCCTCAAACCGAGCTGACATTTTTAGGACGGCGTTGCGATAAGCTGCCATTTTCGGATCCTTGGCATCAAAGTCTTCATTTATTTGGGATATCGCGAGGTTCGAATCCCCACGCACCTCCAGGCATTGAATGCCCACGGAGACTGCCATCCGGAGACCTAGTAGAAGGGCCTCGTATTCGGCTGCGTTGTTGGAGTCTGTATACATTATTTGGAGTACGTATTGAACTGTATCTCCTGTTGGGGACGTCAGAACGACGCCAGCCCCTAGAGCAGCCAACATTTTGGAGCCGTCGAAGTGCATGATCCAGTTGGAATATGTGTCGTACTCTTTAGGGAGTTCGGCTTCAGTCCATTCGGCGACGAAGTCGGCCAAAACTTGCGACTTAATAGCTCGCCATGGCTTATAGGTTATGTCGAACGGGAGGAGATCAATGGCCCATTTGGCAATCCGGCCCGTCGCGTCGCGGTTGTTTATAATGTCGTTAAGAGGTACTTCGTAGGCTACTGTTATCGAACACTCTTGAAAGTAGTGTCGCAGCTTCCGGGATGCCATGAACATCGCGTACGCTATCTTTTGATAATGCGGGTACCGTGACTTGCATGGAGTGAGGACAGTGGACACATAGTAAACTGGTTTTTGAAGGGGGAATTTGTGTCCGTCCATTTCTCGTTCGACGATGAGCACTGCGCTTACAACTTGATAAGTTGCCGCAATGTATAATAGCATTGGTTCGCCGATGTTAGGCGCGGCCAGGACCGGGTTTTTTTCCAATATGGCTTTTATTTCTTCGAGCCCGGCCGTGGCGGCATCCGTCCACTTGAAGTGTTCGATGCGCCGGACGAGGCGATAAAGGGGTAATGCCTTTTCTCCCAAGCGGGAGATAAAGCGGCTTAGAGCCGCGACACATCCAGTCAATTTTTGTATTTGTTTGAGGTCCTTTGGAATATCCAATTGTGACAGAGCTCGGATCTTGGCTGGGTTTGCTTCAATTCCTCTACCGGATACAATGAAGCCCAAGAGCTTTTCGGCTGGTACGCCGAAAATGCATTTTTCCGGGTTAAGCTTGATGTCATATGTTCGGAGGTTATCGAATGTGAGCCTCAAGTCGTCTACTAGAGTTTCGACATGCTTGGTTTTGACGACCACATCATCTATGTATGCCTCCACTGTTTTGCCGATCTGGTTTGCTAGACATGTCTGAATCATGCGCTGATATGTTGCGCCAGCGCTTTTGAGCCCGAAGGGCATTGTGTTGAAGCAGAATAGGCCGTATGGGGTGATGAATGTCGTTGCGGCTTGGTCTGGCTGCCATCTTAATTTGATGGTAGCTGGAGTCTGCATCGAGGAAACACAATGAAACGTGTCCTGCTGTAGCATCGATAATTTGATCGATGCGGGGGAGGGGGAAGGGATCCTTTGGGCAAGCCTTGTTGAGGTCCTTGAAATCGACGCATAGGCGCCAGGATTTGTCCTTCTTTGGTACCATCACCAGGTTTGCTAGCCAGTCCGGGTGTTTTATATCTATGATGAATCCGGCCTCCAGTAGTTTGGCTAGCTCCTCTCCCATGGCTTGTCTCTTGGGTTCGGAGAAACGCCGAAGGGCCTGCTTGACTGGCTTGAATCCTTTTAGGATGTTTAGGCTGTGCTCGGCCAACCGGCGTGGGATTCCTGGCATATCTGAAGGGTGCCAGGCAAAAATGTCCCAATTTTTGCGTAGGAATTCTCGTAGTGCGCCGTCTACATCAGGGTTTAATTGCGCCCCGATGGAGGCTGTTTTTGTAGGGTCCGTTGGATGGACTTGGAATTTGACTATTTCGTCCGCCAGTTTAAAGGAGGTGGACTTGGATCTTTTATCGAGTATCACGTCGTCCCTGTTCATCGTGGAGCGCACCGCAGTCAGTTCCTCGGCCGCTAGGGCTTCGGATAATGCCTCAAGGGCCAGTGCGGCTGTCTTATTTTCGGCACGGAGTGCTATGTCCGGGTCACTTGTAAGAGTGATGATTCTGTTGGGTCCGAGCATTTTGAGCTTCATGTACCCGTAATGGGGTATAGCTTGAAAAATTGTGAATGCCTCTCGCCCTAATAGAGAGTGGTACCCGCTACTGAACGGGGCCACTTGGAACGTGACCTCCTCGGACCTGTAATTATCCGGCGTGCCGAACAGAACATCTAGTGTCATTTTTCCTGTACAGCGCGCTTCCCGACTGGGGATTATTCCTCTAAAGGTTGTGTTGCTTCGCTCAATGCGGCTCCAGTCTATTTCCATTTTTCGAAGGGTTTCCTCATAAATGAGGTTCAATCCGCTGCCACCGTCCATGAGTACCTTGGTAAGGCAAAAGTCGTCCACTATTGGACTGAGGACCAATGCGGCTGGTGCTCGGGCTGTTTGGAATTTAGGTTCATCACTGGCATTAAAGGTAATAGCCGCGTTACTCCATGGGTTTATTGTTGCTACTTGGTAAACTTCAGCAAGGCTGCGGAGTGTTTGTTTCCGCATATTATTTGATGTGAAAGTCTCGAAGACTGTTAATACCGTACTGGTATCCCTGGGCTGGTGCTCTGTGGATTCTGGAGTTAGAAGCTCTTCGCCACTTCTGGCCACCTGCCGGATTATCCAACATGCTCTAAGGCTATGAGTTGGTGTGGCATCCTCTGTACTATGAATTTTACAGGGTCCATTAAGCCATCCCTCCAGTACGATTCCATGCCCTATAGAGGGTTTTTGTTTTTTGGTGTTTAACCCAGGTGCCTAGCGATAATGCACCCTTTTATTTCAGACCGGGGTTGTATTCAGGGCCGGATTGGCCCAAAATTTTATTTTGGTTTTCCAGGCGCTTTCCATCGCACAGTACTTTCGTATTATGGATGCGAAGTCAGCGAAGCGTGTAATTTCACGGCAACTTATGGCATTGAGGATTCCGTTGTCCGTGCAATTATTGCAGAAGAATGAAATTGCATCCTCCTCGCGGCAGTCCTTTATCCTGTTCATGACCAGGAGGAATCTGGCCCAGTAATGGTGTACTGTTTCTGTGGGCTCTTGCCGAATTTGGGATAGATCCCTTATATTTAGGTGGGCGGGTGGAATTAAATCCGGAACCTCGCCCAATCTGAGACTCAGGGGCCAAGGAGTTTCCGAACTCGGAAGCTTGGGTTCTTGGATGTTGTCCAATGAATCTAGCTCGCTGCCTGACTTTAGGTTCAGGGCCTGAGTGACGTCCTCCCCTCCGCGAGTATCCGGCTTGGAGGGATCGGGAATCCGTACATAACTACTCCTTAAGATAGATGAAGGCTTGTTGCATTGTTCCTCCACCACTGCAACATGGTGGGAGACCTGGGGAGAGTTAATCTCTCTCGGATCGGGTTTAAGCCCAATCTGATCGTAGTTTGTAGCGACTCCCAGGGCGGCGATGCGATCCAAGAGCTCGTTTAAGGAAGAGAGCTCCATCGGATCTAACTGCTCGGCGAGTTTCGAGTCGACGTGGAGATTGCTTTTAATGACCCGAGAGGTCATCGTCGGCACGGCGGCCGAACAGGCGGTCATAAGAAAACCGCCTAGCCGGAGAGTTTGGCCGATAGCCAAAGCTCCTTTAGCAACAGTGCCATCTTTAAAGACGGGACGAGGCATCCTTCCTGATGGTGACGGCACAGCGGAACTCTCAATAAAAGCACCAATGTCGGTGTCAAAACCGGCGGATCTCGGGTAGGGGGTCCCGAACTGTGCGTCTAGGTGGATGGTAACATGAGACAAGGGACACGATGTTTTTACCCAGGTTCGGACCCTCTCGATGGAGGTAAAACCCTACTCCTGCTTGATTAATATTGATGATATGGGTAGTACAAGAGTAGATCTACCACGAGATCAGAGAGGCTAAACCCTAGAAGCTAGCCTATGGTATGATTGTTGTTCATCCTATGGACTAAAACCCTCCCATTTATATAGACACTGGAGAGGGCTAGGGTTACACAGAGTCGGTTACAAGGGGAAGAGATCTACATATCCGTATCACCAAGCTTGCCTTCCACGCCAAGGAAAGTCCCATCCGTACACGGGACGAAGTCTTCAATCTTGTATCTTCATAGTCCAGGAGTCCGGCCAAACGTTATAGTCTGGCTATCCAGACACCCCCTAATCCGGGACTCCCTCAGCAGCCATGTAGCAATGGACGTGCTTGTCCTCCTCCCTGACACGGCGACGCACCACCTCCAGCGGGGCTGGCTCCCTCTGCACCGAATGTGGCCCACGCGAACGCCACCAAAGGAGAGCAGCGTCGACGACAGGACCCGAGGCCGGGTTCCTCACCAAGCGGCACGCCCCTCCAGGTAGCACCTCCCAGTGCCAGCCCAGCGGAGCCCAGTCCCGAACATGGGTCCTCTGAAGCAGGACGTCGTCGCGAACGGGTCGACGGCGAGGATGCGGGCCGGGCATACCGTCGAGAACAAATACTATATGCCCGCAAAAAGTAACATTATTTAAATGATTGGATTGTGATAATTAAAATTCTATATATATGCAAATTATAACAATTTGACATTAATCTAATTCATCTAACTAAAACTAATTCTAGAATTTCTAACATTTCTGATTATATAACTAACATTTCTATAACATTTCTAATATTTATATAACTAAAAAAACAGAAAAATTGCTAACATTTCTATAAATATTTCTATAACTAAAAAACAGAAAAATTTTATAACATTTTTATACAACTAACATTTCTAATATTTCTATAACTAAAAAACAGAAAAATTTCTATAATTAAAATTTATAACAAAAACACTCATGTGTGTGTGTGGACATGGCGGCCGGGGCATGAGCTCACCGGCGAGGCGACGACGGGGCGACGGGGCAGGGCGCGACGACGGGGCGGGGCGCGGCGCAGTGAAGGGGTGGGGCGC
>NC_041385.1:593210126-593253356 GCF_002162155.2 Triticum dicoccoides | reverse complement strand
GGGATGGGGACGGCCGGGGCGGCGGCGGCGACGGGGGCGGCGACGAGGGGCGGGGACGGCCGGGGTGACGACGCGTCGGGTGCGGCGACGGCGTCGATCGGGGCAGGCGGCGTGTTGTCGACGGAGAGGAAGAAACAGAGGGAAACTGGATTTTTTTCAAGTGTTGTATATATAGGATTGACCTTTAGTACCGGTTGGTGGAACCAACCGGTACTAAAGGTCTGTTTTGGCCAGGCCAAGCGGTGGGAAGTACCCCCCCCCCTTTAGTACCGGGTCGTGGCACCAACCGGTACTAAAGACCCCCTCTTTAGTACCGATTGCAGCCACCACCCGGTACTAAAGGCAGTGTGCTGGCGCAGTGCGGTGCGGCAAGTTTAGTCCCACCTCGCTAGCCGAGGGGCGACCGCACTGGTTTATAAGCCCCAGTGTGGTAGTTCTCTCGAGCTCCTCTCCAAAGCAGGCCTACTGGGCCTACCTGTTCTCTGCTGTCCTGTGGGCCTACTGGGCCTTTGCGGGCCTGCATCCTGGCCCAACAAAACGTTGTGTTTCAAGTCGTATGCAGGCCGCTTTGGCCCAGTAGGCGGGATTTTTTATTTTCTTAATTTTTTTGCTTTATTTATTTTTGTTCTATTTATTTTTGAGTCGTTTTTTTTTCTGTATTTAGAGTTTCTTTGTGAATATTTTTGCTTTAGGTACAAAAAATTACAAACTTTCTGTTAGTGCCGGTAGTTTTCAAATTTGAATATTTTAAATTTTGAATTATTTGAAATTTGTGTGAATCACTAGTTTGTGAATAACTTAACTTTGAAAATAGATTTTTTAGTGGTTACTTTTTCTTATGTTTAATATTAGTGTGTTTTATCATTATATTTAATTTGGTAATGCTTAGGTTATTTAAAAAATGAAATGCCTTTGTAACAGATGAGTTTTCGTCTGAAACCCTGATACTTCGAAAGAGATTGTTCATTTTGTACACGAAGTGCATCCAGTTTTTGTCGTAACCCTCTCTACTTTTTTGCACATGCTATGTGGGTGAAATTATGATACCATGCCAACTTTCAACCTTTTCTGGGTTCATTTGAAATGCTTTTCAATTTCAGGGTCATTTAGCTGAAAAAAATGAGTAAATGCATGAAAGAATTTGTTTGCACATAAAATTTCTTCGTGTTTCAAATGCCAAAACACATATCTACCCTAACTATTACAGAGATTCCCTCCTGGGTGTGAAACACAGAAGAAAGTGATGATAGTGAAGCCGATCACATCCCAGATCTTTGGGTGTGAAACTTTTTCTTCGCGTGTGTCCCTTTGCACCGTAGCCATGGAAAATCTTCATCATTTAACTGGATGCTCAGGTCAATATTCACTATGAATGGAGCAATTTCATCAAACTTTTCTTAATCTTCTGACATGTCTGTCTTGTCATCCACTCCCACGATCTTTCTTTTCCCTGAAAGAACTATGTGGCGCTTTGGCTCGTCGTATGATCCATTCGCTTCCTTATCTTTTCTTTTTCTCGACCTGGTAGACATGTCTTTCACATAAAAAACCCGCGCCACATCATTGGCTAGGACGAATGGTTCGTCTGCATACGCAAGATTGTTGAGATCCACTGTTGTCATTCCGTACTGCGGGTCTTCCGTTACCCCGTCTCGTGTCATATTGACCCATTTGCACCGAAACAAAGGGACCTTCAAACCACCTCCATAGTTAAGTTCCCATATGTCCTATATGTAACCATAATATGTTTCCTTTCCCGTGTTGGTTGTTGCATCAAAGCAGACACCACTGTTTTGGTTGGTGCTCTTTTTATCTTGGGCGATCGTGTAAAATGTATTCCCATTTATCTGGTACCCTTTGAAAGTCATTATATTCGAAGATGATAACTGGGACAGCGAGTACAGGTCATCTTCAATATCGCCATCATGCATGGCACGTTTCTGCAACCAACCGGCGAAAGTCCTCGTTTGTTCACGTGTAATCCAGTTGTCAGACTTCTCCGGGTGTTTGGAGTGTAGAAAATTCTTGTGTTCCTCCATATACGGAGCCACCAAGGTGGAATTCGTAGAACTGTGTAGTGTGCTTCAGTGAGAGAATGCCCGTCCATACATATTATTTGATCCCCTCCTAGCGTGCCTTTTCCATCCAGTCTGCCCTTATGCCGCGATTCAGGAACACCAATTGGCTTAAGGTCAGGAATAAAGTCAATACAAAACTCAATGACCTCCTCATTTTCATGGCCCTTCGAGATGCTTCCTTCTGGCCTAGCACGGTTATGAATATATTTCTTCAAGACTCCCATGAACCTCTCAAAGGGGAACACATTGTGTAGAAATACAGGACCCAAAACGTTAATCTCTTCGCAAAGGTGAACTAGGACGTGCGTCATGATGTTGAAGAAGGATGGTGGGAACACCAACTCGACACTGATAAGACATTGCACCAAATCATTCTGTAACCTTGGTATGATTTTTGGATTGATTACCTTCTGAGAGATTGCATTGAGGAATGCACATAGCTTCACAATGGCTAATCGAACATTTTCCGGTAGAAGCCCCCTCAATGCAACCGGAAGCAGTTGCGTCATAATCACGTGGCAGTCATGAGACTTTAGGTTCTGGAACTTTTTCTCTGCCATATTTATTATTCCCTTTATATTCGACGAGAAGCCATGGTACCTTCATGCTGAGCAGGCATTCAAAGAAGATTTCCTTCTCTTCTTTGGTAAGAGCGTAGCTGGCCTGACCCTGATGTATGCCGTCTTTTCCATGCATACGTTGCTGGTCCTCTTGGGCCTCTGGTGTATCTTTTGTCTTCCCATACACGCCCAAGAACCCAAGCAGGGTCACCCAAAGATTCTTCGTCACGTGCATCACATCGATTGCGGAGCGGACCTCTAGGTCTTTCCAATATGGCAGGTCCCAAAATATAGATTTCTTCTTCCACATGGGTGTGCGTTCTTCAGCGTCCTTCGGAACAGGTTGTCCGCTAGGACCCTTTCCAAAGATTACCTTCAAATCCTTGACCATATCATGTACATCAGCACCAGTAGGGTGGCGAGGCTTCGTCCGGTGATCTGACTCACCTTTGAAATGCTTGCCTTTCTTTCTTACGGGATGCCTGCTCGGAAGAAATCGATGATGTCCCAGGTACACAATCTTCCTACAACTATCTAAATATATACTGTCGGTATCATCCAAATAGTGCGTGCATCCGCGGTATCCCTTGTTTGTTTGTCCTGAAAGGTTACTGAGAGTAGGCCAATCATTGATGGTCACGAACAGCAATGCCTTTAGGTCAAATTCTTCCTGTCCGTGCTCATCCCACGCATGTACACCTGTTCCGTTACACAGCTGTAATAGTTCTTCAACTAATGGCCTTAGGTACACATCAATGTCGTTGCCGGGTTGCTTAGGGCTTTGGATGAGCACTGGCATCATAATGAACTTCCACTTCATGCACAACCAAGGAGGAAGGTTATACAAACATAGAGTCACAGGCCAGGTGCTATGGTTGCTGCTCTGCTCCCCAAAAGGATTAATGCCATCTGCGCTTAGACCAAACCATACGTTCCTTGGGTCACCTGCAAACTCCTCCCTGTACTTTCTCTTGATTTTTCTCCACTACGAACCGTCAGTGGGTACTCTCAACTTTCCGTCTTTCTTACGGTCTTCTCCGTGCCACCGCATCGCCTTCTCATGCTCTTTGTTTTGGAACAAACGTTTCAACCGTGGTATTATAGGAGCATACCACATCACCTTGGCAGGAATCTTCTTCTTGGGGCGCTCGCCCTCGACATCACCAGGGTCATCGCGACTGATCTTATAACTCAATGCACCGCATACCGGGCAAGCGTTCAAATCCTCGTACTCACCGCGGTAGAGGATGCAGTCATTAGGGCATGCATGTATCTTCTGCACCTCTAACCCTAGAGGGCAGACATCCTTCTTTGCTTCATATGTACTCTCGGGCAATTCGCTGTCCTTTGGAAGCATATTCTTTATCATTACCAGCAACTTTCCAAATCCCTTGTCAGATACACCATTCTCTGCCTTCCATTGCAACAATTCCAGTGTGGTGCCCAACTTTTTTTTGTCAGCTTCGCAATTCGGGTACAACCATTTCTTGTGATCCTCTAACATGCGCTGCAACTTCTCCTCCTCCAAATCACTTGCGCAATATCTCTTTGCATCGGCAATGGCCCGACCTAGATCATCAGCGGGCTCATCTGATGCCTCTTCTTCAGCTTCTTCCCGCATTGCCGGCTCAGCTTCTTCCCCCTTTTTGTATCATTGTATTCAGGGAACCCATGGCCAGGATAGCTGTCGTCGTCCTCTTCTTCTTCATTGTCTTCCATCATAACCCCTCTTTCTCCGTGCTTGGTCCAAACATTATAGTGGGGCATGAAACCGGACTCAAATAGGTGGATGTGAATGGTTCTTGACGTAGAGTAATTGTGACCATTCTTACAGCCGGCACATGGACAAGGCATAAAACCATCCGCCTACTTGTTTGCCTCAGCGGCAAGCAGAAAAGTATGCACGCCATTAATAAACTCGGGAGAGCAACGGTCATCATACATCCATTGTCGGCTCATCTTCATTACACAACACCGAATAGACCAAATTAATACAAGTTCATACGTAAAGTTCATACATGAAGTTCATATACGACACTTAATTAAATGCAACATACAAATAACTCTCTAGATAAAGAATTTAAATGCAACAACAAATGCGATCAAGATCGCAACTAAGGTAACAATTGATCCAAGAGCATAATGATACCAAACCACACTATCAATGGCATGTTTTCTAATCTTTCTAATCTTCAACCGCATTTTCTCCATCTTGATCTTGTGATCATCGACGACATCGGCAACATGCAACTCCAATTCCATCTTCTCCCCCTCAATTCTTTTCAATTTTTCTTTCAAATACTCGTTTTCCCTTTTAACTAAATTTAACCTCTCGACAATAGGGTCGGTTGGAATTTCCGGTTTACATACCTCCTAGATAAAAATATCTATGTCAACTTGATGGGCATAATTTGTCATAAACACGAAATGCAACAACTAGTTTAAAAGGGAACATACCACATCCGAATCATAACAAGGACGAGGGCCGACGGGGACGGATATCAAAACCATGGCACTATGTATAACAAACAACGTACGGGAAGATAATTATATGAGTAACTATATATCCAAATCACACAAACATCAATTTGGTAATGTAAAACATTCATGAACAAGAGCCTCACCACAAGGTGGTGCCGGCGACGGGACGGTGCGGGCGATCGACGGTGGTTACAACGGAGATTTAGAAGGCACTAAGTAAACCACACCTACATATGCAAACTAAGTGTTATTTTTGACCTCAAATTGCATATAAATATAATACTAGTACATATAATTCCTCCCAAATTACTAAACTCACAAATTAATCACTATACAAAGCATTGCAAGAGCTAATCTAGAAATGAGAGATGAAAGGACAAAGTTGCTAACCTTTGTGATCATTTGAATGGATGGGGGCCTTCAAATCTTGACAAATTTTGGGCAAAATGTGTGATGAGCTCGAGGAAGAGAGGGGAAGAACAGAGGAGGAGAGGGGAAAGGGGAAGAACAGAGCGAGCTCGGGTGGACGAAGGGTTTATGTAGGACGACCTTTAGTACCGGTTCGTGCCACGAACCGGTACTAAAGGTGCTGGAGGGGCCCCAGACTGACAACATCCTGCCACCACTCTCTTTAGTACCGGTTCATGGCACGAACCGGTGCTAAAGGTTCACCACGAACCGGTACTAATGAGAGCGGCCGACTAGCCGTTGGAACCAGCACTAATGGACACATTAGTGCCGGCTCAAAATCAAACCGGCACTAATGTGCTTCACATTTGATCCTTTTTCTACTAGTGGAAGTCTCCTCTACGAAACATAAATTAAGCAAATGTGAGTACAATTGTACCTAGCAAGACTTACATAAGAACTAACTATATATGCATCAGTATCAACAAGGGGGTTGTGGGATTTAACTGCAGCAAGCCAGCTTTGACTATGGCTATCCTGAACTACGACTGCAAGTAATTCCTTTGAGGTGGCGCACACGAGTCCACATTTTGACCATATCAATACACCACTATGGATCCGCTCTCGTCTCCCTACGGGAAGGCCATCCATAGCATTCACGCTTATCTTGCGCATTTTAGAGTATCCACTTCAAGTTATCTATGAACCATATAAGCGTTCCAAGTAGTCCATATCCACAGACGTGGCTATTCGAATAGATCATATTACCCTGCAGGGGTGTCCTTCTTCACACACGCTCTCACCACTTATCGTTGTTTACACGACATGTACTCGACAACCTTCAAGTGGAAGCCCAGCGAGGGTGTCGGCCACGACCTCACTAACCACACGAGACTCTAGTCCAGGTTTATCACCTATTCGAGTTCCATACGCAAGGAAGTCCGGCCGAGGTTTCCACTACGACCCCAAACAATGTGAGTAGGGTCCCAAGCCCACCATCCGGGTTCCACTTGATACTACGTGCCACTGTGCCTAGCCTGTCCCAAGCCTACCTGGCTGGGTGCCACTTCGTAGACTACTAACACAACCTACAAACACCAAAAACTAGTTGCAGCTCCTGGACAGTGATCAAGGCGATTAATTAGTCGACAGAGCTTGGAGTGCCCGGAGCCCAATGTGTGGTAGTAACTGTCTTGGATCACAAACATAGAACTTAGTTCCTGAGAACGGTTTCAATGAGACAATATGTTGTTGATTGAGCTAATGTAACTAGCAACCAGATTACATGAAGTTGGTTTGAACCAAGGATTCAAATTCAAACTCCATATGTGATTATTCAAATGTCATTTAATTGATTTGACCTAATCAGCAGGTTTAAGTTGTTCAAATATGCATGCAAATGCCATAAACGGATACTTTGAATTTTTTTTGGATAATTTTTAATATATAAATTATTTTCATCCGAGTTACGGTTTAATTTCTATGATTTTTTAAGTTTAAAGTATTTTTTGGAATTTCCTGAATTATTTTAAATCCATAAAATGATTTACTGCGTTAGCCTGACATTAGCATGACGTCAGCAGGTCAACGGAGGTCAGCCAGGTCAAACCTGACGTGTGGGACCCGCTGGTCAGTGACACGGGGGTTAACTAGGTTAGTATTAACACTAACTACAATTAGCAGGGGCTCTGGGCCCACTTGGAAGTGGCTCAAGGGGGTGATTGGCATGGTAATTTAGCAGCAAATGAGACTACCATGTCAGCCAGCCGGCGTATAGCCGTCAGCGACCATTTGTCGCGACGGAAACATGCTACAGCGGGCGGTTTTGCGTGCGGGTTAGTGCGCTGGGGAGCTGGTGGTGCGGAGTTTCCGTTGGTGGCCTCGGGGCGACCGGGGATGGACGTAATCGAGCACGGCGACGATGTCAGGCATCAGAGGAGTTCGGGTTTCAGGCAGGCGGGCGCTACGGGGCACGGCGGGAGCAGCCGAGGGGCTCCACGGGTTCCTGGGATCACGAGGAGAACGCCGAGGCAACAAGCGCAAGTGGAGGAGCCTGAGAGCACGGAGCTCACCGGCCATGGCGGCGGCCGAAAGGCAGAGCTCTCGGGGGCGACACTAGAGCACTGGCATGAGGAAGGGGGAAGAGGGAAAACTAAGGTGAGCTCACAAAGGGTATTCTGGTGCAAACGGAGGGCTCAGGGAGGCCCTCTTCGACGCGAATTGACGGCGGCGATCCACGGTTGCCGGCGAGGAAGACGATGATGCTGATGATGATGAAGTGCGCCCGGGCTTCTGATCTTAAGCGTGCAGACGAGGACGAGCTTCTCTCAGCGTCTAGACACGACTGTGGGGCCTAGTGTGCGCGGTGGCTACGACGGCGAAGAGCGGCGCACTCGGGTGCGCTCGGTGGCGTGAGGAAGCGAGGGCAGAAGAGGGGAGAGGCTGCGGGTGCGAGAGAGAGAGAGGTCAAGGGGGTGTGTGGCGTCGCCCAGGGGGTCAGAGAGGGAGGCAACATGCAGGAGGTGGGCAGTCGCGACATCGGCGCTCGCCACCTAGCTGTTTCGTGCGCTGGCACGAGGAAGAAGACATACATGCCCCTGTGGACTGGGCCGCCTTTTCCACTGGGCCAGGTAAGTCAGGATGAGTTTCTGCTCTGTTTTTACTTTTCTGTTTTGTTTTCTTTTATTTATTTATTTGCGAGTGTTTAAATTCAAAATAGAATCAAACTCATGTCAAATCTTTCTGAAATATTTTATGTTGCAGATATGGACCTAGCCACATACCCATAAACTATTTGAGGAGTATTTGAAGATATATTCTAGTTATGTGAATATAGATTCAAATTCAAATACAATATGATTTAAATTCAGTGCCCAAAATTATTCTTTAAAAATGTTCATTATTTTTGTTTTGATCAAAACCATTTCGAAAAATATCAAACATCAATGAAGAGCCTTTTGGGTTCATTGAATGCAATTTTTAGGTTTCCTTGCCCTTCTTTTAATTATAATTTTGATGCTTTGAGATTTCCTCCGTTCAATTTTCAGAATTTAGACATGATGCATGGATGCAATGCCACTAATTACAAGCATTATTCTAGGGCTGTGACAGACGCCGCCGTCGGTCCGTCCCATCTTCGATGGCCTCTATCGCATGGAGGTGCGGAGTATCTCGACCTCTCGCCGGCGGGAGGGACTCAGTTCTCGTTGTTGCTAGAGTTCTTGCTAGAGTTCTTGCTAGAGTCAGCGTCTTGGTTGGAGCCATGTGGCGACAGCGGCGATGTCCCTTAGTAGGAACAATGTCTCCTACATTCTATCCCCGCATCGATGGTGCATCTAGCATCTTCGGATGGCGTGTGAAGGTTTGTCTCCATCTCCGTCGGATCTTGCGGGATTCGGTCGATGCTGGTCTTCGGTGGATCTATTTGGATCCGGTCTTTGTTTAGGTGCTTAGAGGTTTGATCCTTCTGATCTACGACTTTCTTTATTGGCGATGATTGGTACTCTGGTGCGCTGGTCCTGTGGGGTCTTAGCACGACGACTTCCCGACAGTCTACTATAACAAGGTTTGTCCAGTTCCGGTGAGGGAGGGGCGATGACGGCGGCGCGCCTTCGGTTCGCTCCAGTGTTTGTAGTCATTGCTGATGGTCCACGAACATGGTTGCAATTTTTATTGCCCCTGATATTCTTTTAGTGTCATAGAAGATGGATAGATTGGAAGTTTCACGGAAAAAAACAGTACATTACATTGAAAAGGGTACAGTGTATTATAAAGTGTGGGTGATAGAGATCACGCGTGGAGCATTCCAAAAATAGCATACTGACTATGATGGTAATCTAGGTAAACAAAGGTGCATAACTAAAAACACAGCAGCCTGAAGGGAAACAGAGGAGAGTAAAACAAAGCCGGCAAAGCAGCAACAGAATATTAATGAACACAAACGAGATCAGAGCACGCAAAGATGATACTCTCTAGAAATAAGTACTCCTCTGATCAGAGGCTGCCGGCCATTTCATCCTCTGATCTACATCGAGTAATCTAGCTAGCTACGTGCCGCAGTGCTGATGGTGTAGCCCGCCCTCTGCTGACAATCCATGGAAAATTGACCACACGGTAGCGGACCAACCACGCTCACGGGGCGACATGGCCGTCCCAGCCGCTGCCACCCTCCGACGCGTCGTCGGAGTCGGGGTCGTCGTCGTGTTCGCCTTCACTTGAGGTGAGATGCGCGAGCCAGCAGTTGCCGTGGACGTGGCCGCTGACGCAGACGTAGTACTCGAGCCGGCCCTCGTCCGAGCCCATCCGGCGCGACGCGCCGCGCGGCACGAGGTTCGCGGCGACCATGTTCCAGACGCGCGCGCCGCAGTAGGGGCAGCGCACGCGCGGGTCGAGCTCGGCCTGGTGGCCCAGCAGGCAGGCCCGCGTCCGCGACCGCATGAACCACCGGAACACCCCGCGGTAGGCGCCGAGGTCGTCGTCCGCGCCGGGCACCGCGTGCTCGCACGGGTCGGACACGTACAGCATGTCGCTCCTGCACCGCCGCGACAGGAAGCTCCGCCCGGAGGTCTTGGAGAAGCGCGACACCCGCGTGAGGTGCCCCGGCACCGCCACGGCCGTCCCCGCGGCGCCGCAGCAGAAGGAGAGCAGCTTCGCCAGCGCCGGCCACCCGCCGCCAATGCGCCCCGGAGGCGGCGGGGCGGCTCCGACTCCGACCCCCGCGGCCGCCGTGAGCGACGCCACCATACGCGGCGCGCGCGAGATGCAGAGCTCCCGCCAGAGCACGCGCTCAGCGACGGCGCGGAGCCGGCGGTTGACGCTCGCCGCCGTGCAGAGCGCCTGCGGGTCCCAGTTGATGGAGCGGAACACCAGCGACAGCACCTGCTCGTCCAGGATCCCCGTGTTGACGCCCCTGTAGCGCGGGGACCCAATGCCGCCGTCGCCATCCCGGTAGCTCGCGCTGCCAATGCCACCCGTCCCGCCGCCGCCGCTCCACGCGCCGCGGAACTGCCGCGTGTTCCGCGCGCCCTCGCTCATCGATCGCACGGGTCGCTCCGCTCGTGGGCGTAACTTGGAACAGGCACGTAGCCAGTCCCAAACGAAACGGTAGTAGCGCTACTGGTGAGTGATGAGTAGCTAATGTGCATATACGAGGACGGAGATGACAGACGGCGGCGGGCTCCCTCTATATAGACGCGCGGCGGGCGCTTTCGTGCGTGCTCCCCGGAAGGGGTGGTGTCGGGGCAGGATCGGACCGGCCGTGTCGTGTCGCCGTGTCACGGCTGCCCGTTGGACAATTGGACCACTGACGCTTCGAGACCCCCGTAATCTGTTGCTGGCCTCGCTAGCTGCATTGCAAAAGTCATCTTGCCAAACAATTTTCACCTCCTCCCAAAGATACGCTACAGGATAGCGCCACAGTAAAATAAGCACGCCTACTTCACGGAGTACTCTGGATCAACGCGTCCTCGTGCATTAGAGTAATCTTGTGCATCGATCAGGACCACCGACCCCCTGCCCAAACTCGGGTACTGTTCGGCACTACTCCCTCCGTTCCGAATTACTTGTCTTGGATTTGTCTAGATACGGAGGTATCTAGCACTCAGTGCTAGATACCTCCGTATCTAGACAAATCCAAGACAAGTAATTCAGAACGGAGGGAGTACCTGACAATCATCTCGCCCTCACGACCAGCCCGTTGCCATTTCCATACGTGCCCGTCCATATTTTAGGGCCTGTCCGTATCAAAAGCTTGGATCGTTCACGCACGCTGCCGCGAGACAAGCGAGCGCACTACTTAATCCGTCGCCGCATTTCCTAATCCACCCACCTACGCCGGCTCTCCGGGAGCGCCACGAGGTGCACACGTGTCGCCCTGCAGCGCGTCCATCGCTGAAGAGGCGCCTCGCCGGCCGGCGCGTGGCCGTGGCCGGGGACGCGCGTCGGGCGTCCAGTCCAGGCGCAGCCGATCTCTCTTTCGAGCGCCTCGTGCGCGGCTGCCACTTTTATCGTTCTTTTTCGGCGGTGACCGCGGGCGCTTTTCCGGCGGGTCAGTCGTCAGGTGCCCTGTGCCGGGGATGGACACGGCGACGTCCGCTGCAGCGCCAGGTGTGGCGGGAAAAGTGCCCCCCGCGCGTGGTGTGGGATATTTCTGACTGGGTACGTGCCGCCGCGCTGATGGGTGGATCACACGTGTCGGGGCCCGAGGGGGTTCCTGTACGGGAATCACGTACGTGGCCACCTCGTGGAGGGACGCTTGGGCCTTGACCGGCGCTAGAAAAGCGCTCTAGGCTTGTTCAGTCTCCTACGTGGTCAGTTCGTCAGCACTTTTAGTTAAGGGCGCACGTTGTCCCGAGCGCCGTTAACTACGCATCTGTTGTTGACACTGTCAGTAAACGATCTAGATGATACTATCTGAAAAGGCCAGTCATGCCAAGTCCTAGGGGAGAAATGTCTAGTGGCTACATCTCACATCGAAACAGTACGGGTGTTTCTATTTTTGAAAAAAGAAATTTGCCACAAAAATGACATATATTTTGCCTTGCAAAATGTATTAAGTTTGCCATTTTTTTTAGAGAGAAGGCTCTTGACTGGTCTTAAATCGAGACCCTTACAAAGTCAAACAAAAGCCACGAAGGGCAAGGTACGAAGGTAAGCGACTACAAAATGTTCGACTGATCGCGGAAAGAAACGAAGTATGGATACAAGTCAAGAAGCTGATAAACCGTGTCATGTACGTTTTTGGGTCTAATTTTCCTTATTAACTGGACCAATTCTCTTCTTAATGCAATGCGGGAGCTCCCCGCCCTCTGACGAGATTCCGTCAAAAGAGGCCAATAAACGGCGACGCAACGCCGGCCGCAAGCCAAACAAGGGTGGTGGTCTCCCGAACACTCGGCCAAACAAGGGTGGTGGTCTCCCGAACACGGGGATCAAGGGACGTCGCCCAACCGATGGTGTCCCCTATCGCGATCGACGAAGCTCAATGCATTTTACCGATACCTTTAGGGCGAGGAGCTCTACGCTTCTTCTGTCCTTTGGTTTCGCCAGTAGCTTCTATAGCTGCAAGAAAGATGCCAATTTGTATAGCAGGTCAGCCGGATGTCGAAACAATTTCTTCTATGTCAAAGGTTTATTACTAGTGATCCACAGAGCCCATGTTAGTACCCCAAACCTAAGCCATGCCATCCTTCGGTCTCGCCCCGTTGTTCCTTGGATCAAGTGATGGAGGTCCGAGAACCCACTTGGGTTCCCACGGCCTCGCGGAGAGCACTCCAAGTAAAACGGATGACAATACACCGGAAAAACAAATGATCACGGTTCTCCACCTCGCGGCATCAAATGCGCTTGCCGTCTCTTGGACTGTGCTTCTTTTGCACGTCGCCGCTAGTAATACGGCCACGAGACACTTTTTTTTCGAACCGGGCATGACCCCTTTTCATTGCAAGCGAACGGAAATACAAAGTTCCGGGAAAACAACAGGAGGAAAGGAAAGAGGTGCAGCGAGTTCGGGCATTGCCAGGAAACCCACTGCGTTCGCCCGACATCGAAACGAACGCCATGGGGCGAAAACCTGACAACACCATAATCCCACAACCTGAACTACTACAGTCTATTACAACAAAAGCTCAACAGATGAGCCAAATATGAAACGGGTAGCAACAGGGGAACGCTAGCGGCAGCACTGAAATGCAGGCGAGATTGCAAGATCATTCTCCCTCGATCGGTCTTCTCGCCGCCTCGCACATCTTCATCATGCTCACAGTGCTAGACCTGACCATGGCCGCTCCGCTGCGCAGCTCCTTGACTCCATCGCCTTGCTGAAGACCTGCCCAATATATCAAAAAGGAACACATGGAAAACACAATCTCAAACGGCGTCTTGATCTGCTTTTTCTCAAATGTGGCTCGATTTCGAGCCAGCCAGATAGCCCAGCAAACAGCCGCGAGGCCAACCATATAGTATTTCTTCCCATAGGGAAGGAAAGTATGACACCAGGAGAAGTATTGCCAGTAATTATTAGGGCAGAGGTCAGTCCCTAGTGCCATTCCAACGCAGCGCCAGACCACTCTGGCCACCGGACAAGTGAAAAAACAAATGTCGGGAAGACTCAATATTGTCACAGAAGGAATATTTAGGATCCCTAGGCCATTTCCTCTCTTTCATAACTTGCCTAGTCAGAACAGCATCCTGAGATAACTGCCACAGGAAAATTTTGATCTTGAGGGGGATCTTGGCCTTGGCCACGAGACACTTGCCAAAGAAATATTTTTATTTTGGCACGCATTCGCGCCTGCCAAATCCCGACCAGATCGCATGGAGTAGCTAATTTGAATATTTCCTTATAGAGTGATCCCGTAGGGAACCCATTCCAAGCTTCTAGCTTCGAAGAGACCTCATCACGTCCATGAATAATTGGACGCCCTTTTAGCTTGACCCGCATGCCATCCCATTCTACTCCTTTAGTTGCCCCGAGCGACCTCCGGAAGCGCGGTTCCCATCTCTCATTTATCCACATGTCGACGACCTTGACGTTTAAATAAGAAAGGGTACGCCTCACACAAAGGTTGGTCGCCACACCATACATCGTGCTAGGAGGATGTTGCCTTTCCGTTTCTGACAAAAAAATCGTGCCTAACCTAAGGAGGTTTAGGACTTTCTTCACATCTTTAGCGAATTGGGGTAGCTTTACATTTGGTCGGAAATCCGTTCCCCTGTCGAAAAAATTTGCCATGTGAATGAGGATAAGAATTGCAATGCTAAATAGAGAAAATTGCCAAGTTAAAATGCAAACAATTGCCATGCACATGTGACTACAAGTGCCATGGACACTGATAACCCACAAGTATAGGGGATCATAACAGTTTTCGAGGGTAGAGTATTCAACTCAAATTTATAGATTCGACACAAGGGGAGCCAAAGAATATTTGAAGGTATTAGCGGCTGAGTTGTCAATTCACCTGGAGATTAATTATCTGCAACAAAGTGATCAGTAGCAAAGTAGTTTGATAGTTTTGATAGTAGTGACAGCAGCAACGGTGATAGTAACAGTGATAGCAGACGTTTTGTAGCAAGTGTAACAGTGATGATAATAATAGTAACTTAGCAGAAACAATATAAGATAAATTCGTAGGCATTGGATCGATGACTTGTTGGGTGATATTCATCATCTGACAGTTATAACCTAGGGCGATACGGCACTAGCTCCGGTTCATCGATATAATGTAGGCATGTATTCCGTAAATAGTCATACGCGCTTTATTAAAAGAACTTGCATGACATCTTTTGTCCTGCCCTCCCGTGGCAGCGGGGTTCATATTGGAAACTAAGAGATATTAAGGCCTCATTTTAATAGAGAACCAGAACAAAGCATTAGCACATAGTGAATACATGAACTCCTCAAACTACGATCATCACCGAGAGTGGGCCCAGTTGTTGTCACTCCGGAGTTGTCGGATCATAACCGTAGTAGGTGACTATAACTTGCAAGATCGGATCTAAAATATGGATATAATGATGAATTCATAAATTGTTCAGATCTGAGTTCATGGCACCCGGGCCCAAAGTGACAAGCATTAAGCATAGCAAAGTCCAACATCAATCTAAGAACATAGTGGATACTAGGGATCAAGCCCTAACAAAACTAACTCGATTACATGATGAATCTCATCCAACTCCTCACCGACCAGCGAGCCTACGAAGGAATTACTCACTCCCGGTGGGGAGCATCATGGAATTGGCGATGGAGATGGGTTGGTGATGACGAAGAACGAATATCCCCCTCTCCGGAGCCCCAAACGGACTCCAGATCTGCCCTCCTAAGGAAGAACAGGGCTTGGCGGCGGCTCCATCTCGTGGATCGCGATAATTCTTTCTCCTTGATTTTTTTATGGAAATATGTGATTTTATAGTATCAGAGGGGGTCTTCAGTGGGGCCACTAGGTGGGTACAACCCACCTGGGCGCGCCAGGAGAGGGGGGCGTGCCCTAGTGGATTGTGCCCAACCAGGGGCCCCTCTCCGGTGTGTCTTGGCTCCAGAAATTCTTATTATTTATATAAAAAATCGTCGCAAAGTTTCGTTCCATTCCGAGAACTTTTATTTCTGCACAAAAACAACACGATGGTAGTTCTGCTAAAAACAGCGTCAGTCCGGGGTTAGTTTCATTCAAATCATGCATATTAGAGTCCAAAACAAGAGGAAAAGCGTGAGAAAAAGTAGATACATTGGAGACGTATCAACTCCCCCAAGTTTAAACATTTGCTTGTCCTTAAGCAATTCAGTTGATAAACTGAAAGTGAGAAAGAAAAACTTTTACGAACTCTTTTGCTCTTGTTTGCATAAATAAGTTTAAACGACATCCAGGTTTTCAGCCAACATTATAACTAACCATGTCGACGATAACTCTTAAAGATTATAATGACTCATATCAATGACATAATCAGCTAGCGAGCAATAATAAGATATCTCAAACAACAACACGTCGTCAAAACAACCATGATATAATATGACAATAGTGGTATCTCGCTAGCCCTTTCTGAGACCACAAAATATAAATGCAGGGCACCTCCAAAGTTCAAGCAGTGACTAAACATTGTAATTCATGGTAGAAAAGATCCAGTCATGATGCACCCAACATTAGCTATACATAATGCATAAATCATGACAGATGTGCTCTACTCAATTTCTGGCGCTTGTTTTTAGAAGGTGATGACACAACATAAAAGTAAATAGAAAGTCCCTTCGCAGAGGGAAGCAGTGATTTGCAGAGGTGCCAGAGCTCAGCTTTTAAAACAGAGATAAATGATATTTTGAGACATGCACCCTTCTTATTCACTTCACGACCATCAGTTATCAACATCTTCCATGCTAAGCACGCTAGTGGCAGTTCTCAAGCGATAAAAGTAAAGGTTTTGACTTCACTGGGAGTTTTTGTTTGATTATTTCAGAAATGAACTCTTTTTCATGTTTGCAATTTGGGATTGGGCATCCCTATTACAGCCCATTTTCTCGTGCGATGGCGAGTGAATAAACACTCAACCTGAGAATAACCCGCTTAGCATGGAAGATGAAGGAAATATGCCCTAGAGGCAATAATAAAGTTGTTATTTATATTTTCCTATATCATGATAAATGTTTATTATTCATGCTAGAATTGTATTAACCGAAAACTTAGTACATGTGTGAATACATTGACAAAACAGAGTGTCCCTACTATGCCTCTACTTGACTAGCTCGTTAATCAAAGATGGTTATGTTTCCTGACCATAGACATGTGTTGTGATTTGATGAACGGGAACACATCATTAGAGAATGATGTGATGGTCAAGACCCATCCGTTAGTTTAGCATTATTACCATTGAGTTTTATTGCTATTGCTTTCTTCATGACTTATACATGTTCCTCTGACTATGAGATTATGCAACTCCCGAATACCGAAGGAACACCTTGTGTGCTATCAAACGTCACAACGTAACTGGGTGATTATAAAGATGCTCTACAGGTGTCTCCAAAGGTGTTTGTTGGGTTGGCATAGATCGAGATTAGGATTTGTCAGTCTGTGTATCGGAGAGGTATCTCTGGGCCCTCTCGGTAATGATCATCAATATAAGCCTTGCAAGCAATGTGACTAATGAGTTAGTTACGGTATGATGCATTACGGAACGAGTAAAGAGATTTGACAGTAACGAGATTGAACTAGGTATGATGATACCGACAATCGAATCTTGGGCAAGTAACATACCGATGACAAAGGGAACAACGTATGTTGTTATGCGGTTTGACCGATAAAGATCTTCGTAGAATATGTAAGAGCCAATATGAGCATCCAGGTTCCGCTATTGGTTATTGACCAGAGATGTGTCTCGGTCATGTCTACATAGTTCTCGAACCCGTAGGGTCCGCACGCTTAACGTTCAATGACGATTTGTATTATGAGTTATGTGATTTGATGACCGAAGTTTGTTCGGATTCCCGGATGAGATCACGTACATGACGAGGAGTCTCGAAATGGTTGAGAGGTAAAGATTCATACATTGGAAGGTTGCATATGGACTTCAGAATGGTTCCGAGTGATTCAGGCATTTTTCGGAGTACTGGGAGGTTACCGGAACCCCCCGGGGAAAGATATGGACCTTATGGGCCATAGGAGGGAGGCTAACCGCCCCACAAGGGGCTGATGCGCCCCCCACAAGGGAGGAAGACGAATTGGACTTGGGAAGGGGGCGCCACCCCCCTTTCCTTCTCCTACTCCCTTCCTTCCCCTTTTCCCCCTCTCGTAGAAGGAAAAAAGGGTTGGGGCCGAATCCTACTACGACCGGAGTCCTAGTAGGACTCCCCTCTCCCTGGCGCACCCCTTGTTGGCCGGCCTCCTCCTCCACTCCTTTATATACGGGGGCAGGGGGCACCCCAAAGGCACAACAGACAATTTTCTTAGCCGTGTGCGGTGCCCCCCTCCACAGTTACACACCTCGGTCATATCGTCGTAGTGCTTAGGAGAAGCCCTGCGCCGGTAACTTCATCATCACCGTCACCATGTCATCGTGCTGATGAAACTCTCTCTCGGCCTCAACTGGATCAAGAGTACAAGGGACATCACCGAGATGAACGTGTGCAGATCGCGGAGGTGCCGTGCATTCGGTACTTGGATCGGTTGGATCGCGAAGTCGTTCGACTACATCAACCGCGTTACTAAACGCTTTCGCTTTTGGTCTACGAGGGTATGTAGACACACTCTCCCCGCTCGTTGCTATGATTCTCCTAGATAGATCTTGCGTGATCGTAGGATTTTTTTTGAAATACTACGTTCCCCAATAGAAGATACCGACCACCTCCTGTCATTCCATGAACGATCCAGGCACACAAAAAGGATAATTTTTAGAAGTTTTTAGAGGTGGCACATGCAAATTTACTTAGGACGGCAGGGTAATACTGTATATAGGTAGGTATGATGGACTCCTCTGGAATAACTTTGGGTTCAAGGTTTTTGATGTACAAGAAGAATTCCCACTTAGTATAGGCGAAGGCTAGCAATTAAGATTGAGAAGCGGCTAGCTAGAGAGCAACAACGATCATAACCATGCATTGTGCATAAGTAACATTGGACACTAGCATGAGTAGGATATGAACACCATGAACATAAATATCATAGACGCTTTGTTAGTTTTGATTCAACTACATGCATAAACATGTGCCAAGTCAAGCCACTCGAACATTCAGAGAAGGATACCATATCATCATACTACATCACAATCATTTTAACGCTATGTTGATATCCAAGATAAATCATTATCAACTCCCAGCTACTTATGCATGGCATGAGAAACTATAATATCTAATTGTCATTGCAAACATGTTTAATCATAACGGGCTGAAGCATTGGTACTAGGTTAAACATATTTACACAAACAGAACAAGTCGAGTTCATACCAGTTTCTCTTTGCCATGGCTAGTTCATCGAATATCGTCATTATTACCTTTCACTTGCACAACCGAACGATATGGAAATAATAATAGTGCAAGAGTGCCGTGGACTAAGCTGGAATCTGCAAACATTTTATTCAATGGGAGAAGACAAGGTAAAATGTGATCTTATTAGTTCAACAGTTATTCATATGAGAGCCACTCAACATTTTCATTGTGGTCTTCTCCTCGGTACAACTCAAATAAAAAGGAAAAGAAATTCAGAGAAACACACTGAAATATTTTTGGAGTTTTTTATTTTCTTCAACAAGCAAACAAAAACGAGAAAAACTATTTACATGGGAAATATCCCAACAAGCAAAAGAAGAACAAGGAAATCGTTTTGGATTTTCTTTTTAGTACTACTACTAAGCATGCATAGAAAGTAAATTACTACAACTAACTTTTTTGGTTTTTCTAAAGTTTTTCAAACACACAAGAAGAAAGCAAGAAAATAAATTTCAGCATGGATGATACAATGAAAAAGTGTGAGCACCGACAAATAGAATGATATGTGAACATGAATGTAATGTCGGTGAGAACACGTACTCCCCCAAGCTTAGGCTTTTGGCCTAAGTTGGTAATCAATCAGTAGTCTGGAGGGTAGCAGTCAGCGTGGTAGCTCACAGAGGCTCTCTGTGCAGATGCCTCGGCATGCCGTGCCGCCACCACTGCTGCGTTATGAGCTCGGGCCTCGCTCTCAAGAAAAAAATATCTTCCCTTGTTGTTATAGTCAAAAAGAGCAGGCGCAGGCTAAAATGTGTCCACAACAAATGATAGGTTAAACATCAGATTATAAGTGAAGTCATGAATCTTTCCTTTAAGTATTTTATGCTCTTTTAAAGCATCAAAATCTAAATACCGAGTGGGTAAGATAGGATCAAAGGGCAAAGGTGAAACACCCAGCCCTCGTGCTAGATGTGTGGCATAAATTCCAACATAGAAGCAGCCACTTTTGGCGTTATGCTGAAGGTTATAATCCCTTTCACCAGTGAGAGCGGTGTGAATGAGGCTCAAGTCTGGCACACAAAGTATGCTACAGTCTTGCTTGCCTACTATGCATTTCCCGTTAAATAAAGCAAAATACTGAATTGCGGGAAAGTGAATGCTATTTATTCTTCCTTGTCTCACTCCCCTATTTTCACCGTAACAAAGGCTAGTCAAGAAAGATTCATACTCAGCCGTTGGTGGCTCATTAAGCTAAACCCAAAATGGAAGTTGTTGGGGAACATAGTAATTTCAAAATAAAAAATCCTACACACACGCAAGATCATGGTGATGCATAGCAACGAGAGGGGAGAGTGTCATCCACATACCCTCGTAGACCGTAAGTGGAAGCGTTATGAGAACGCGGTTGATGTAGTCGTACGTCTTCACGATCCGACCGATCCAAGTACCGAACGCACGACACCTTTGAGTTCAGCACACGTTCAGCTCGGTGACGTCCCACGATCTCCGATCTAGCAGAGCTTCGAGGGAGAGTTCCGTCAGCACGACGGCGTGATGACGGTGATGATGATGCTACCGAAGCAGGGCTTCGCCTAAGCACCGCTACGATATGACCGAGGTGGATAATGGTGGAGGGGGGCACCGCACACGGCTAAACGATTAACTGATCAACTTGTGTGTCTATGGGGTGCCCCCCTCCCCCGTATATAAAGGAGTGGAGGAGGGGGAGAGGCCGTCCCTCCTAGGCGCGCCCCAAGGGGAGTCATACTCCCACCGGGAGTAGGACTCCAACCCTTCCAAAAGTAGGATTAGGAGAGAGGGAAGGAGGAGAGAGGGGGAAGGAAAGGGGGGCGCCGCCCCCCTTCTTGTCCAATTCGGACTAGAAGGGAAGGGGGGTGTGGCTGGCCCTAGCCGCCCCTCCTCTTCTCCACTAAGGCCCAATAGGCCCATTACACTCCCCGGGGGGTTCCGGTAACCCCCCGGTACTCCTGTATTTGTCCGAACTTGCCTGAAACCTTTCTGAAGTCCAAACATAGTTGTCCAATATATCGATCTTTATGTCTCGACCATTTCGAGACTCCTCGTCATGTCCGTGACCATATCCGGGACTCCGAACTACCTTCTGTACATCAAAACACATAAACTCATAATACCGATCGTCAGCGAACGTTAAGCGTGCGGACCCTACCGGTTCGAGAACTATGTAGACATGACCGAGATACATCTCCGGTCAATGGCCAATGGCAGAACCTCGATGCTCATATTGGCTCCTACATATTCTACGAAGATCTTTATCGGTCAAACCGCATAAGAACATACATTGTTCCCTTTGTCATCGGTATGTTACTTGCCCGAGATTCGATCGTCGGTATCCTCATACCTAGCTCAATCCCGTTACCGGCAAGTCTCTTTACTCGTTCTATAATGCATCATCCCGCAACTAACTTATTGGTCACATTGCTTGCAAGGCTTATAGTGATGTGCATTACCGAGAGGGCCCAGAGATACCGCTCCGACAATCAGAGTGACAAATCCTAGTCTCGATCTATGCCAACTCAACAAGTACCACCGGAGACACCTGTAGAGCACCTTTATAATCACCCAGTTATGTTGTGACGTTTGGTAGCACACAAAGTGTTCCTCCTGTAATCGGGAGTTGCATAATCTCATAGTCATAGGAACATGTATAAGTCATGAAGAAAGCAATAGCAGTAAACTAAAACGATCAAGTGCTAAGCTAATCCGTAGTCCCTGTTTCGAGCTTTAGTAAGGTACACATCAATAACATGTATATCACATATACCTTTGTTCATCCTGCCATCCTTCTTATCCGCCAAATACTTGGGGCAGTTCCACTTCCAGTGGCCAGTCCCTTTGCAGTAGAAGCACTCAGTCTCAGGCTTAGGTCCAGACTTGGGTTTCTTCTCCTGAGCAGCAACTTGTTTGCCATTCTTCTTGAAGTTCCCCTTCTTCTTCCCTTTACCCTTTTTCTTAAAACTGGTGGTCTTTTTTACCATCAACACTTGATGCTCCTTCTTGATTTCTACATCCGCAGCCTTTAGCATCACGAAGAGCTCAGGAATTGTCTTATCCATCCCTTGCATGTTATAGTTCATCATGAAGCTTTTGTAGCTTGGTGGCAGTGATTGAAGAATTCTGTCAATGACACTATCATCCGGAAGATTAACTCCCAATTGAATCAAGTGATTGTTATACCCAGACATTTTGAGTATATGCTCACTGACAGAACTATTCTCCTCCATCTTGCAGCTGTAGAACTTATTAGAGACTTCATATCTCTCAATCTGGGCATTTGCTTGAAATATTAACTTCAACTCCTGGAACATCTCATATGCCCCATGACGTCCAAAACATCGTTGAAGTCCCGGTTCTAAGCCATAAAGCATGGCACACTGAACTATCGAGTAGTCATCAGCTTTGCTCTGCCAGACGTTCATAACATCTGGCGTTGCTCCTGCAGCGGGTTTGGCACCCAGCGGTGCTTCCAGAATGTAATTCTTCTATGCAGCAATGAGGATAATCCTCAAGTTACGGACCCAGTCCGTGTAATTGCTACCATCATCTTTCAACTTTGCTTTCTTAAGGAACGCATTAAAATTCAACGGAACAATAGCATGGGCCATCTATCTACAACAACATAGACATGCAAAATACTATCAGGTACTAAGTTCATGATAAATTAAAGTTCAATCAATCAAATTATTTAAGAACTCCCACTTAGATAGACATCCCTTTAATCATCTAAGTGATCACGTGATCCATATCAACTAAACCATGTCCGATCATCACGTGAGATGGAGTAGTTTTCAATGGTGAACATCACTATGTTGATCATATCTACTATACGATTCATGCTTGACCTTTCGGTCTCAGTGTTCCGAGGCCATATCTGCATATGCTAGGCTCGTCAAGTTTAACCCGAGTATTCTGCGCGTGCAAAACTGGCTTGCACCCGTTGTATATGAACGTAGAGCTTATCACACCCGATCATCACATGGTTTCTCGGCACGACGAACTTTGGCAACGGTGCATACTCAGGGAGAACACTTATACCTTGAAATTTAGTGAGAGATCATCTTATAGTGCTACCGTCGATCTCAGCAAAATAAGATGCATAAAAGATAAACATCACATGCAATCAATATAAGTGATATGATATGGCCATCATCATCTTGTGCCTTTGCTCTCCATCTCCAAAGCACCATCATGATCACCATCGTCACCGACGCGACACCTTGATCTCCATCGTAGCATTGTTGTCGTCTCGCCAACTATTGCTTCTACGACTATCGCTACCGCTTAGTGATAAAGTAAAGCAATTACATGGCGATTGCATTTCATACAATAAAGCGACAACCATATGGCTCCTGCCAGTTGCCGATAACTCGGTTACAAAAACATGATCATCTCATACAATAAAATTTAGCATCATGTCTTGACCATATCACATCACAACATGCCCTGCAAAAACAAGTTAGACGTCCTCTACTTTATTGTTTGCAAGTTTTACGTGGCTGCTAGGGGCTGAGCAAGAACTGTTCTTACCTACGCATCAAAACCACAACGATATTTAGTCAAGTATGTGTTGTTTTAACCCTCTCAAGGACCGGGCGTAGCCACACTCAATTCAACTAAAGTTGGAGAAACTGACACCCGCCAGCCACCTATGTGCTAAGCACATCGATAGAACCAGTCTCGCGTAAGCGTACATGTAATGTCGGTCCGGGCCGCTTCATCCAACAATACCGTTGAATCAAAGTATGACATGCTGGTAAGCAGTATGACTTGTATCGCCCACAACTCACTTGTGTTCTACTCGTGCATATAACATCTACGCATAAACCTGGCTCGGATGCCACTGTTGGCGAATGTAGTAATTTCAAAAAAATTCCTACGCACACGCAAGATCATGGTGATGCACAACAACGAGAGGGGAGAGTGTCGTCCACGTACCCTCATAGACCGTAAGCGGAAGCGTTATGAGAACGCGGTTGATGTAGTCGAACGTCTTCACGATCTGACCGATCCAAGTACCAAACGCACGGCACCTCCGAGTTCAGCACACGTTCATCTTGGTAACGTCCCACGGTCTCCGATCCAGCAGAGCTTCGAGGGAGAGTTCCGTTAGCACGACAGCATGATGACGGTGATGATGATGCTATCGACGCAGCGCTTCACCTAAGCACCGCTACAATATGACTGAGGTGGATTATGGTGGAGGGGGGCACCGCACACGGCTAAAAGATCAAATGATCAACTTGTGTGTCTATGGGGTGCCCCCCTCCCCCGTATATAAAGGAGTGGAGGAGGGGGAGAGGCCGGCCCTCCTAGGCACGCCCAAGGGGAGTCCTACTCCCACCGGGAGTAGGACTCCAACCCTTCCAAGAGTAGGAGTAGGAAAGAGGGAAGGAGGAGAGAGGGGGAAGGAAAGGGGGGCGCCACCCCCCTCCTTGTCCAATTTGGACTAGAGGGGGAGGGGGCGCGCGGCCTGCCTTAGCCGCCCCTCCTCTTCTCCACTAAGGCCCAATAGGTTAATTACACTCCCCGGAGGGTTCCGGTAACCCCCCGGTACTCCGGTATTTGTCCGAACTTGCCTGGAACCTTTCCTAAGTCCAAACATAGTCGTCCAATATACCGATCTTTATGTCTCAACCAGTTCGAGACTCCTCGTCATGTCCGTGATCATATCCGGGACTCTGAACTACCTTCGGTACATCAAAACAGATAAACTCATAATATCAATCGTCAGCGAACGTTAAGCGTGCGGACCCTACGGGTTCGAGAACTATGTAGACATGACCAAGACACGTCTCCAGTCAATAGCCAATAGCGGAACCTGGATGCTCATATTGGCTCCTACATATTCTACGAAGATCTTTATCGGTCAAACCGCATAACAACATACGTTGTTCCCTTTGTCATCGGTATGTTACATGCCCGAGATTCGATCGTCGGTATCCTCATACCTAGCTCAATCTCGTTACCGGCATGTCTCTTTACTCGTTCTGTAATGCATAATCCTGCAACTAACTCATTAGTCACATTGCTTGCAAGGCTTATAGTGATGTGCATTACTGAGAGGGCCCAGAGATACCTCTCCGACAATCGGACTGACAAATCCTAGTCTCGATCTATGCCAACTCAACAAGTACCATCGGAGACACCTGTAGAGCACCTTTATAATCACCCAGTTACGTTGTGATGTTTGGTAGCGCACAAAGTGTTCCTCCGGTAATCCGGAGTTGCATAATTTCATAGTCATAGGAACATGTATAAGTCATGAAGAAAGCAATAACAGTAAACTAAAACGATCAAGTGCTAAGGTAGCGGAATGGGTCAAGTCAATCACATCATTCTCTAATGATGTGATCCCGTTAATCAAACGACAACTCGTGTCCATGGCTAGGAAACTTAACCATCTTTGATTCAACGAGCTAGTCAAGTAGAGGCATACTAGTGACACTTAGTTTGTCTATGTATTCACACATGTACTAAGTTTCCAATTAATACAAGCATGAATAATAAACATTTATCATGATATAAGGAAATATAAATAACAACCATATTATTGCCTCTAGGGCATATTTCCTTTAGAAGTTTGCAATGATAAGCAAAATTCTCTAATGGAATAGTATATGGATTATCATAAAGCATAAATGACACCCTAGACTCACGTGAAAAATATTTAAATCCTTTGACACACAATTCAGTGAGAAGTTGGTACTGTTCACACTTATCTGAAGGGTAGGGACCGAGACCGACATTGTGAACATATTTCTCAAATTCCTCCTTAATGCCCACTCGCATCATATACTCATCGCAAGGCCATAAGCATGTTTTGGTAGCGGCACTTCGTGTAGAACTTTTAATTGGTTCAACATAAGACCGGTGGACAGAACTATCACTAGAAGATGCCCCCAAGGATCGCCTCCTCGAAGAACTCCTTCCAAATAAGTTCATCTTGTCCGCGTACAATTTTCTAAAAATAAAAATTTTGGGGTCACAAATAATTGTCAACAAAACTTTATAAAATTGATAGCAACTACTCATAGGGATACTCAGAGGCCATAGCAAGCATTCAAACTACTTAGAACACTAAGAATTGAACATGTAAGCACATCTACAGCAGCACCAAGAGTAGCTAATTATTCAAAGTATAAACCACAAAAGAAAAACTAATTGGACAAATGGTGGAGTCACATACCAAGCAACAATCCCCCAAAACAGTTTCGGAAACGGAGCTTCGAGCAAAGAGATCGAAATCCGCGGGTTTGAGCTCAAGGACATGGGAGAGAGAGCAATGCAGATTTTTTTTCTGGAGGTAAGTGATGATGTGGGATGAAGAGGTAAGTGAGGGAGCCCACGTGGGGACCACAACCCACCAGGGCGCGCCTGGGGGTCCTGGCGCGCCCAGTTGGGTTGTGCCCACCTGGTGCACCTCCCTCTGGTATTATTTGCACCAAAAATTCAGAAATAATCAGAAAAAATCGTATTAAGTTTTCAGGGCATTCTGAGAACTTTTATTTTTTGGGTCATTTTTTATTTCATAAAAAATTCAAAAAACAGACAAAACATGGCATTTTATTTTATTTAACTAATAAAAATAGAAAACAAGAGTAAGGACAAAAGGTAGTGCTTACTAAATTCATCAACTTCATACCGCTCAAAAATGATTTATTAATAAGGTTGATCAGATCTTATTAACAACCATTTTCCATTAGCATGAAACCGAAGAACTTTCGTAAATCACTAAGGTACCTCAATGGGGATATGAATGTCCCCAACAATAAGCATTTCATATTTCTTTTTGATAGAAGGTAGAGGTATTTGAAAACTTCCAATAGTGATTGTCGGAGATTTTTGAACAACATTAATACCATTCACTTGGAATTGTTTCTTCGGAAGGTGCACCGTATGCTCATTACCATTAATATGAAAAGTGACCTTGCTTTTATTGCAAGCAATAACAGCCCCTGCAGTATTCAAGAAGGGTCTACCAAGAATAATCGACATGTTTCGTCCTCGGGCATCTCAAGTATAACAAGGTCAGTCAAAATAGTAACTTTAGCAACAACAACGGGCACATCCTCACAAATACCGATAGGTCTGGCAGTTGATTTGTCAGCCATTTGCAAAGATATTTCAGTAGGTGTGAGTTTATTCAAATCAAGTCTTTTATATAAAGAGAAAGGCATAACACTAACACCAGCTCCTAAATCACACAAAGTAGTTTTCACATAATTCTTTTTGATAGAGCAAGGTATAGTTGGTATTGAAGGAAATATGCCCTAGAGGCAATAATGAAGTTGTTATTTATATTTCCTTATATCATGATAAATGTTTATTATTCTTGCTAGAATTGTATTAACCGGAAACTTAGTACATGTGTGAATACATAGACAAATGGAGTGTCCCTAGTATGCCTCTACTTGACTAGCTCGTTAATCAAAGATGGTTAAGTTTCCTAGCCATAGACATGAGTTGTCATTTGATGAACGGGATCACATCATTAGATCATGATGTGATTGACAAGACCCATCCGTTAGCTTAGCACGATGATCGTTTAGTTTGTTGCTATTGCTTTCTTCATGACTTATACATGTTCCTATGACTATGAGATTATGCAACTCCCGAATACCGGAAGAACACTTAGTGTGCTATCAAACGTCACAACGTAACTGGGTGACTATAAAGATGCTCTACAGGAGTCTCCGATGGTGTTTGTTGAGTTGGCATAGATCGAGATTAGGATTTGTCACTCCAATTGTCGTAGAGGTACCTCTGGGCCCTCTCGATAATGCACATCACTATAAGCCTTGCAAGCAATGTGACTAATGAGTTAGTTACGGGATGATGCACTACGGAACGAGTAAAGAGACTTTCCAGTAATGAGATTGAAGTAGGTATTGAGATACCGACGATCGAATCTCGGGCAAGTAACATACCGATGACAAAGGGAACAACGTATGTTGTTATGCGGTTTGACCGATAATGATCTTCGTAGAATATGTGGGAGCCAATATGAGCATCCAGGTTCCGCTATTGGTTATTGACCGGAGATGAGTCTCGGTCATGTCTACATAGTTCTCGAACCAGTAGGGTCCGCACGCTTAACGTTCGATGACGATCGATATTATGAGTTTATGTGTTTTCATGTATCGAAGATAGTTCGGAGTCCCGAATGTGATCACAGACATGAAGAGGAGTCTCAAAATGGTCGAGACATAAAGAATGATATATTGGACGATGTTATTCGGACATCGGATAAATATCGAAGTGCCGGAAGGGTTATCGGAACCACCGGAGAAGTAATGGGCCTTATTGGGCCTAGGGGAGAGAGAGAGGGGGGGGGCTTCCAAGGGCTGGCCGCGCGCCCCCCCATGGGCCTAGTCCAAATTGGACTAGGGGGAGGGGCGGCGCCCCCTCCTTCCTTCTCTTTCCCCCTCCTTCCTTCTTCTCCTAGTAGGACTAGGAAAGGCGTGAGTCCTACTCCTACTAGGAGGAGGATTCCTCCCCCTTGGTGCGCCTATGAGGGCCGGCCGGCCTCCCCCTCCCTCCTTTATATACGTGGGGAGGGGGGCAGCCTAGAACACATCAAAGTTGATCTTAGCCGTGTGCGGTGCCCCCCTCCACAGATTTCCACCTCGGTCATATCGTTGTAGTGCTTAGGCAAAGCCCTGTGTCGGTAACTTCATCAACACCGTCACCACGCCGTCGTGCTGACGGAACTCTCCCTCGGCCTCAACTGCATCAAGAGTTCGAGGGACGTCACCGAGCTGAACGTGTGCAGAACGCGGAGGTGTCGTGCGTTAGATACTTGATCGGTTGGATCACAAAGACGTTTGACTACATCAACTGTGTTACTAAACGCTTCCGCTTTTGGTCTACGAGGGTACCTGGACTGATAACCCACAAGTGTAGGGGATCGCAACAGCTTTCGAGGGTAAAGTATTCAACCCAAATTTATTGATTCAACACAAGGGGAGCCAAAAAAATTCTTGAGTATTAGCAGTTGAGTTGTCAATTCAACCACACCTGGATAACTTAGTATCTGCAGCAAAGTATTTAGTAGCAAAAGTGGTATGATAATAAAGGTAACGGTAGTAAAAGTAATGTTTTTGGGTTTTTGTAGTAGTTGTAACAATAGCAACGAAAAGTAATTAAGCGAAGAACAATATATGAAAAGCTCGTAGGCAATGGATCAGTGATGGATAATTATGCTGGATGTGATTCCTCATGTAATAGCTATAACATAGGGTGACACAGAACTAGCTCCAGTTCATCAATGTAATGTAGGCATGTATTCCGTAAATAGTCATACGTGCTTATGGAAAAGAACTTGCATGACATCTTTTGTCCTACCCTCCCGTGGCAGCGGCGCCCTAGCGGAAACTAAGGGATATTAAGGCCTACTTTTAATAGAGAACCGGAACAAAGCATTAGCACATAGTGAATACATGAACTCCTCAAACTACGGTCATTACCGAGAAGTATCCCGATTATTGTCACTTCGGGGTTGTTGGATCATAACACATAATAGGTGACTATAGACTTGGAAGATAGGATCAAGAACACACATATATTCATGAAAACATAATAGGTTCAGATCTGAAAATCATGGCACTCGGGCCCTAGTGACAAGCATTAAGCATAGCAAAGTCATAGCAACATCAATCTCAGAACATAGTGGATACTAGGCATCAAACCCTAACAAAACTAACTTGATTACATCATAAATCTCATCCAACCCATCACCGTCCAGCAAGCCTACGATGGAATTACTCACGCATGACGGTGAGCATCATGAAATTGGTGATGGAGGATGGTTGATGATGACGACAATGACGAATCCTCCTCTCCGGAGCCCCGAACGGACTCCGGATCAGCCCTCCCGAGAGAGATTAGGGCTTGGCGGCGGCTCCGTGTCGTACAACGCGATGAAACTTTCTCTCTGATTTTTTCTCCCCGAACGTGAATATATGGAGTTGGAGTTGAGGTCGGTGGAGGTCCAGGGGGCCCACGAGATAGGGGGGCGCGCCCTATAGAGGGTCGTGCCCCCCTGTCTCGTGGACAGGGTGTGGGCCCCCTGGTGTATTTCTTTCGCCCGATAATTCTTATTAATTCCAAAAAGTGCCTCCATGGATTTTCAGGACATTCCAAGAACTTTTCTTTTCTACACGTAAAACAACATCATGGTAGTTCTGCTGAAAACAGCGTCAGTTCGGGTTAGTTTCATTCAAATCATGCAAGTTAGAGTCCAAAACAAGGGCAAAAGTGTTTGGAAAAGTAGATACATTGGAGACGTATTAACTCCCCCAAGCTTAAACATTTGCTTGTCCTCAAGCAATTCAGTTGATAAACTGAAAGTGGTAAATAAAAACTTTTACAAACTCTGTTTGCTCTTGTTGTTGTAACATGAAAAGCCAGCATTCAAGTTTCAACAAATATTATGAACTAACCATACTCACAATAACACTTAGGTCTCACAATTACTCATATCAATAGCATAATCAGCTAGCGAGCCATAATAATAAAACTCGGATGACAACACTTTCTCAAAATAATCATAACATGATGTAACAAAATGGTATCTCGCTAGCCCTTTCTGAGACCGCAAAACATAAATGCAGAGCACCTTTAAAGATCAAAGACTGACTAAACATTGTAATTCATGGTAAAAGAGATCCAGTCAAGTCATACTCAATATAAACCAATAGAAATGAATGCAAATGACAGTGTGCTCTCCAGCGGGTGCTTTTTAATAAGAAGGATGATGACTCAACATAAAAGTAAATAGATAGGCCCTTCGCAGAGGGAAGCAAGGATTTGTAGAGGTGCCAGAGCTCGATTTTAAAATAGAGATTGAATAACATTTTGAGCGGCATACTTTCACTATCAATGCAACAACTATAAGATGGCTTTATCTTCCATACTACATGCATTATAGGCAGTTCCCAAACAGAATGGTAAAGGTTTATACTTCCCCAATCCACCAACAAGCATCAATCCATGGCTTGCTAGAAACAACGAGTGCCTCCAACTAACAACAGCCCTGGGGGAGTTTTGTTTAATTATTTTGATTTGCTTTGATCTTTTTGGATCATGGGACTGGGCATCCCGGTTACCGGCCCTTTCTCGTGAATGAGGAGCGGAGTCCACTCCTCTTGAGAATAATCCACCTAGCATGGAAGATATAGGCAGCCCTAGTTGTAACATGAGCTGCTCGAGCATACAAAACAGAATTTCATTTGAAGGTTTAGAGTTTGGCACATACAAATTTACTTGGAACGGCAGGTAAATACCGCATATAGGAAGGTATAGTGGACTCATATGGAACAACTTTGGGGTTTAAGGAGTTTGTATGCACAAGCAGTATTCCCGCTTAGTACAGGTGAAGGCTAGCAAAAGACTGGGAAGCGACCAACTGAGAGAGCGACAACAGTCATAAACATGCATTAAAATTAATTCACACCGAATACAAGCATGAGTAGGATATAATACACCATGAACATAAATATCATGAAGGCTATGTTGATTTGATTCAACTACATGCGTGAACATGTGCCAAGTCGAGTCACTCAATTCATTCAAAGGAGGATACCATCCCATCATATCACATCATAATCATTCTAATATCATGTTGGCACGCAAGGTAAACCATTATAACTCATAGCTAATCAAGCATGGCACAAGCATCTATAATCTCTAAATGTCATTGCAAATATCTTTACCTCATAATAGGCTGACTCAGAAACGATGAACTCATCATATTTACAAAAACAAGAGAGGTCGAGTTCATACCAGCTTTTCTCATCTCAATAAGTCCATCATATATCGCCATTATTGCCTTTCACTCGCACGACCGAACGATGTGTATAATAATAAGAGTGCACGTGCATTGGACTAAGCTGGAATCTGCAAGCATTCAACTCAAAAGAGAAGACAAGTAATATGGGCTCTAAGTTAAATAACAATCATGCAAATGAGAGCCACTAAGCATTTTCAATATGGTCTTCTCGACCCCCAAAGGAAAGAAAAGAAAATAAAACTATTTACATGGGAAAGCTCCCAACAAGTAAAAAGAAGAACTAGAAATCTTTTTGGGTTTTCAATTTAATTTCTACTACAAGCATGGAAATTAAACTAACTAATTTTTTTGGTTTTTCTTAAAGGTTTATAAAACACACAAGAAGAAAACTAAAAGAAGAAATTTAAACTAGCATGGATAATACTAGGGCTGGACCAAAAGCTCGTAACTCGCGAGCTTAATGAGCGCTAGATAGTTCGGCTCGTTAAGCTCGTAGCTCGCTTCTTAATGAACAGAGCCAATCATTGATTTCAGCTCCTTAAGCTTAACGAGCTTAACGAGCGGGCTAACGAGTTTCACGAGTAGCTCGTTAAGCTCGTTAGTAACAACACAACACATATTTTCATCTACGTGACAAACTTTTGTAGCACCTCAGCCATATATTCAATCTAATCAACATATGAGGTAACAAACTACTGCATTTCTTTTTATAGTCACCATATTTCGTCTTGGAAACCACACCTACACATTCATCATGTATATCGTAACACATTATAATCTGTTAACGAGCGCTAGCGAGCGCTCACGAGCTTAACGAGCTTCAAACGAGCCGAGCCGAGCAGGGTTTTCTGCTTGTTAATCATAACGAGCTTAACGAGCCGAGCCTTAATGAGCACGAGCTTAACGAATACGAGCTTAACAAGCCGAGCTTCTCATTAGTCCACCCCTAGATAATACAATGAAAGAGTATGAGCACCGACGACTAGTGTGTGAACATGAATGTAAAGTCGGTGAGAAATACGTACTCCCCCAAGCTTAGGCTTTTGGCCTAAGTTGGTCTAGTACCAAGGGCCGCCGCTACTCTCCCCGGTGTACTGAGAGGTGTAATCAGGATACCACTGGCTGGTCATCTCCGGATCCCACTGGACAGACGATGCACGATAAGGGTCCAGTTCAGGTTCCTGCTCAGGTTCAGGTTCTGGAGTAAAAGCTTGGGCTCGATGATTGTTCACCGCTTCTGGCATGACAAGAAAATTTTCTGCAAGCAAATGAAACAACAGAGGCGCAGGCAAAATAATAATCTCAAAGTGTTTCTTATTAAATCTAAGTTTATACAAGAGCATCCTCTCTTCGTTGTCAACAATAAACTTGTGTGCTACCGTGCTCTTGTAATCTAAAATGTGAGGAGGCAATTTTGTATCCTCTTTCTCATGGTGCCTAATGGGTATTGAAAAATGTCTAGCAAGACGTGAAACATAGATACCTCCAAATATGGGCCCTTTTGTACGGTTCAGGGCTAGTCGCTTAGCAATGACGGCACCCATACTAAAAGTATTGTCTCCAAGCAAGGCATGTTGAAGAATGATAATATCAGGAACACTAAGGTTTCCACTATTTCCACGACCAATCAAGCATCTACTAGCAAATATGGCAAAGTAGCGTAAAACAGGAAAGTGTATGCTAGAGACTTTTGCCTTGGAGCCCTTCTTTGGCTCCTCTACAGCTATAGTATTAACAAAGCCATCCACATCTTTACGATGGGGTTCCTCTAATTCTCCCTCATAAGGTATCCTACACACCGCGCAAAAATTACGTAAAGACATTTCTCTGAATTCATCATATAAGTGAAAAGATACTGCGGGCGGTGACTTCTTAGGATAATAATAAAAGTTTTGCACAAAAGTATTAGTGAGTAAGAGATACTGATCGATCCGGTCGTTGATGAAACCGGTGAGGCCTGCAGTCTCGATCAAGGAATAAAATCTTCATGAATTCCAGCTTCTTTCAAGAAATCATCACATGGCCATTCACACAACCGTACTTCCGCTAAGCGAGGAAGATTATACTTGGCCTTTTCCTTCTCTTTGGCTTGTTTTTCTTGAGAGCCTTGGCTAGAAGGGCCCCTCAAAAATTTCATTAACATTTTCTAAAAATTTCTGAAATTTTAGTAACTTCAAAATAAAAGTGAATAAAACTAAACAAGATTGGTAGCAACTACTCCTACAAGTGCCTAGAGCCTATATCATGCATTAGAATTGTTTGGACCTCATAATTTTAACATGCAAGCTCAAGAACATGGTCACCTGTGCAGCAAAAATTTGAAATGAATAAAGCACTAGAACAAAAACTAATTGGACCAATGGAGGAGTCACATACCAAGAAACAATCTCCCAAAGCAGTTTTGTGAATGGAGCTTTGAGCAAGGAGATCGAAAATCGCAGCAAAATGAGCTAGAACTCGTGCTTGAGCTGGATGGGGATTTTTTTGGGTAGAATATGAAGTGTGTGGGTGCTGGCATAAGTGGAGGGGGGCCACCAGGGGCCCATGAGACAGGGGGAGCGCCCAGGTGGGGTGGGCGTGCCCTCCACTCTCGTGGCCTGGTGCTTGCCCCTCCTGCAGTGTTTTCAGTGCCTAAAATCCTCAAATATTCCATAAAAAATCATACTAAATTTGCAGGACATTTGGAGCACTTTTATTTTCGGGATATTTTTTAATGCACGGATAATTCAGAAAATAGACAAATAATACTATTTTTGCTTTATTTATTCTAAATAACAGAAAGTAAAAAGAGGGTACAGAAGGTTGTGCCTTCTAGTTTCATCCATCTCATGATCATCAAAATGAATCCACTAACAAGGTTGATCAAGTCTTGTTAACAAACTCATTCCGAATAACACGGAACCGGAGAAATTTCGAACAACACTAGGTTACCTCAACGGGGATATGAAAATCCCCAACAATAAGAATATCATACTTTTTCTTGACAGTAGGGAGAGGAAATTCAAAACCTCCAATAATAATAGTTGGAACTTTTCCAATAGAATTGATGCTATGAACTTGAGACTGTTTCCTCGGAAAGTGTATCGTATGCTCATTACCATTAACATGAAAAGTGACATTGCCTTTGTTGCAATCAATAACAGCCCCTGCGGTATTAAGAAAAGGTCTACCAAGGATAATAGACATACTATCGTCCTCGCGAATATCAAGAATAACAAAGTCCATTAAGATAGTGACATTTGCAACCACAACAGGCACATCCTCACAAATACCGACAGGTATAGCAGTTGATTTATCAACCATTTGCAGAGATATTTCAGTAGGTGTCAACTTATTCAATTCAAGTCTATGATATAAAGAGAGTGGCATAACACTAACACCGGCTCCAAGATCACATAAGCAGTTCTAACATAATTTCTTTTAATGGAGCATGGTATAGTTGGTACCCCCAGATCTCCAAGTTTCTCTGGTATTCCACCCTTAAAAGTGTAATTAGCAAGCATGGTGGAAATTTCAGCTTCCGGTATCTTTCTTTTGTTTGTAATGATATCCTTCATATACTTAGCATAAGGATTTACTTTGAGCATATCAGTTAAGCGCATACGTAAGAAAATAGGTCTAATCATTTCAGCAAATCGCTCAAAATCCTCATCATCCTTTGACTTGGATGGTTTAGGAGGAAAGGGCATGGGTTTCTGAACCCATGGTTCTCTTTCTCTACCGTGCTTCCTAGCAACAAAATCTCTCTTATCATAACATTGATTCTTTTATTGTGGGTTATCGAGATCAACAGCAGGTTCAATCTCTACATCATTGTTTTTGCTAGGTTGAGCATCAACATGAACATTATCATTAACATTATCACTAGGTTCATGTTCATCACCTGATTGTGTTTCAGCATCAAAAATAGAAATATCATTAGGATTCTCAAGTATGTCTACAGTAGGTTCACTAGAAGCATGCAAAGTTCTATCGTTTTTCTTTTTCTTCTTTTTAGAAGAACTAGGTGCCTCTAAATTATTTGTCTGAGAATCTTGCTCGATTCTCTTAGGGTGGCCTTCAGGATACAAAGGTTCCTAAGTCATTCTACCAGTTCTAGTAGCCACTCTAACAGCAAAGTCATTTTTATTATTTAATTCCTCAAGAAAATCATTCTGAGCTTTAAGTACTTGCTCAGCTTGAGTAGCAACCATAGAAGTATATTTGCTAATGAGTTTGAGTTCACCTTTAACTCTAGCCAAATTATCACTAACGCGTCCTATCTCGAAAGCATTATTCTTTAACTCTCTACCAACGTAAGCATTAAAACTTTCTTGTCTAGCCATAAAGTCATCAAATTCATCTAAGCATGGGCTATGAAATTTAGTAGAGGGGATTTCAACTTTATCATATCTATAGAGAGAATTTACCTTTACTACCTGTGTCGGGTTATCAAGACAATATGGTCCTTCGACTGGCGGTATATTAAGACCATGTATTTCTTCAATAGGTGGTAAATTCTTAACGTCTTCAGCTTTAATACCTTTTTCTTTCATTGATTTCTTTGCCTCTTGCATATCTTCAGGACTGAGAAATAAAACACCTCTCTTCTTTGGAGTGGGTTTAGGAATAGGCTCAGGAGTTGGCTCAATTGGTTCAGGAATTGGCTCAGGAAGAGTCCAATTATTTTCATTAGTCAACATATTATTCAATAGTAATTCAGCTTCATCGGCTTGTTCTTTCCCTGAAAACACAACCAACACAACTATCCAAGTAGTCCTTGGAAGCATCAGTTAGTCCATTATAAAAGATATCAAGTATTTCATTTTTCTTGAGAGGATGATCAGGCAAAGCATTAAGTAACAGGAGAAGCCTCCCCCAAGCTTGTGGGAGACTCTCTTCTTTGATTTGCACAAAATTATATATATCCGGCAAGGCAGCTTGTTTCTTATGTGCAGGGAAATATTTAGCAGAGAAGTAATAAATCATATCCTGGGGACTACGCACACAACCAGGAGCAAGAGAATTATACCAAGTATTAGCATCACCCTTTAATGAGAACAGAAATATCTTAAGGATATAATAATAGCGAGACTTCTCATCATTAGTGAATAGGGTAGCTTTATCATTCAACTTGGTAAGATGAGCCACAACAGTTTCAGATTCCAGGCCATAAAAAGGATCAGATTCAACCAAAGTAATAATCTCAGGATCAACAGAGAATTCATAATCCTTATCAGTAACACAGATAGGTGAAGTAGCAAAAGCAGGGCCAGGTTTCATTCTAGCATTAAGAGACTGCTGCTTCCATTTAGCTAATAATTTCTTAAGATCGTATCTACATTGCAAGCAAAGATAGCTCTAGCAGCTTCTTCATTCATAACATAACCCTCAGGAACAACAGGTAATCCATAATCATTGGGAGAACCTTCATCATCACTATCATCAATAATAGCATCTTCAATAATTTCATTCCCCCTAACTCTAGCAAGTTGTTCATCAAGAAATTCACCTAATGGCAAAGTAGTATCACGCACAGAAGTAGTTTCATCATCCATAACAGAAGTGGCATCATCAATAACATGCGACATATCAGAATTCATAGCAGTAGCAGGTTTAGGTGTCGCAAGCTTACTAATAATGGAAGGAGAATCCAGTGCAGAGCTAGATGGCAGATCCTTACCTCCCCTCGTAGTTGAGGGCAAAATCGTAGTTTTGTCGTCTTTCAAGTTCTTCATAGTGATCAACAGATATAAATCCCAAGTGACTCAGAGAATAGAGCTATGCTCCCCGGCAACGGCGCCAGAAATTAGTCTTGATAACCCACAAGTGTAGGGGGTTGCAACAGCTTTTGAGGGTAAAGTATTCAACCCAAATTTATTGATTCGACACAAGGGGAGCCAAAGAATATTCTTGAGTATTAGCAGTTGAGTTGTCAATTCAACCACACCTGGATAACTTAGTATCTGTAGCAAAGTATTTAGTAGCAAAAGTGGTATGATAATAAAGGTAACGGTAGTAAAAGTAATGTTTTGGGTTTTTGTAGTAGTTGTAACAGTAGCAACGGAAAAGTAAATAAGCGAAGAACAATATATGAAAAGCTCGTAGGGATCAGTGATGGATAATTATGCCGGACGCGATTCCTCATGTAATAGCTATAACATAGGGTGACACAGAACTAGCTCCAGTTCATCAATGTAATGTAGGCATGTATTCCGTAAATAGGCATACGTGCTTATGGAAAAGAACTTGCATGACATCTTTTGTCCTACCCTCCCGTGGCAGTGGTGTCCTAGCGGAAACTAAGGGATATTAAGGCCTCCTTTTAATAGAGAACGGTAACAAAGCATTAGCACATAGTGAATACATGAACTCCTCAAACTACGGTCATCACCGAGAAGTATCCTGATTATTGTCACTTCGGGGTTGTTAGATCATAACACATAATAGGTGACTATAGACTTGCAAGATAGGATCAAGAACACACATATATTATGAAAACATAATAGGTTCAGATCTGAAATCATGGCACTCGGACCCTAGTGACAAGCATTAAGCATAGCAAAGTCATAGCAACATCAATCTCGGAACATAGTGGATACTAGGGATCAAACCCTAACAAAACTAACTTGATTACATGATAAATCTCATCTAACCCATCACCGTCCAGCAAGCCTACAATGGAATTACTCACGCACGGCGGTGAGCATCATGAAATTGGTGATGGAGGATGGTTGATGATAACGACGGCGACGAATCCCCCTCTCTGGAGCCCCGAACGGACTCCAGATCAGCCCTCCCGAGAGAGATTAGGGCTTGGCGGCGGCTCCGTGTCGTAAAATGCGATGAAACTTTTTCTCTGATTTTTTTCTCCCCGAACTTGAATATATGGAGTTGGAGTTGAGGTCGGTGGAGGTCCAGGGGGCCCATGAGATACGGGGGCGCGCCATATAGGGGGGCGCGCCCCCTGTCTCGTGGACAGGGTGTGGGCCCCCTGGTGTATTTCTTTCGCCCAATAATTCTTATTAATTCCAAAAAGTGCCTCCGTGGATTATCAGGACATTTCGAGAACTTTTCTTTTCTACATATAAAACAACATCATGGTAGTTCTGCTGAAAACAGCGTGAGTCCGGGTTAGTTTCATTCAAATCATGCAAGTTAGAGTCCAAAACAAGGGCAAAAGTGTTTGGAAAAGTAGATATGTTGGAGACGTATCATGGACACACTCTCCCGCTCGTTGCTATGCATCACATAGATAGATATTGCGTGATCGTAGGTAATTTTTTTGAAATACTGCGTTCCCCAACAGGTATTGCCGGATCTCCAAGTTTTTTAGGTACTCCATCTTTAAAGGTATAATTAGCAAGCATAGTGGAGATTTCATCTTCCGGTATTTTTCTTTTATTTGTGATGATGTCTTTCATATACTTTACATAAGGAGACATTTTCAAGATATCAGTCAAGCGAGTGCGCAAAAAGACTGGCCTCAGCATTTCAACAAAGCGTTCAAATTCTTCGTCATCTTTCTTTTTAGTTGACTTGGGTGGAAAAGCATAGGTTTTTGAACCCACAGTTCTCTTTCTTTACCGTGTTTCCTAGCCACAAAGTCTCTTTTATCATATATTTTATTCTTAGGTTGTGGGTTATCAAGATCAACAGGTGGTTCTATCTCAACATCATTATCTGGTACTTTATCATTATTTGTTTGAGTGTCTTCATGAACCTCATCATTATCTTTTTCATTATCACAAGGTGGATGTTCATTACCAGATTGAGTTTCAGCATCAGAGATAGAAGTTTCATTTTCATTATCAGGAGGTTTTTCTATTTCAGGTTCACTAGAAGTGTGCAAAGTCCTATCATTTTTCTTTTTCTTCTTCCTTTTAGAAGGACTAGGTGCACTAGTGTTATTTCTTTGTGAATCGTGTTCAATTCTTTTAGTGTGTCCCTCGGGATAAAGTGGTTCCTGGGTCATTTTACCTCCTCTAGTTGCAACTCTAACAGCAAAGTCATGCATATTATGATTCATTTCATCAAGTAATTCTCTTTGTGATTTAGCAACTTGTTCTAGCTGAGTTTGAACCATAGAAGCATGTTTTCCAACACCTCTAACATCATTTGATATTCTAAATAACAAGTCACTCAGGCGAGCAATCATATCAGAATTATACTTCAATTGTTTCATAACATTTACATTGAAGTGATCTTGTTTTCTAATATAGTTTTCAAGCTCAAAAAGGCATGGGCTAGGATGCATATTGTGAGGATTATCATTTTCATTGAACTTCATAAGATAATTTACCTCTACCACCTTAGGCAGTGGTGGTGTATTAAGCCCATGTATTTCTTCAATACGAGGTAAATTTTTAACATCCTCGGCTTTAATACCTTTTTCCTTCATAGATTTCTTCGCCTCTTGCATATCTTTGGGACTAAGATATAATATACCCCTCTTCTTCGGAGTGGGTTTACGCGGTGGTTCAGGAATAGTCCAATCATCATAATTTTTTGATATATTATTCAGCAATTCTTCAGCTTGAGCAATAGTTCATTCCCTGAAAACACAACCGGCACAACTATCTAGGAAGTCCCTAGAAGCATCGCTTAGTCCATTATAGAAGACATCAAGTATTTCATTTTTCTTAAGAGGATGATCAGGCAAAGCATTAAGTAATTACCAAAGCCTCCCCCAAGCTTGTGGGAGACTCTCTTCTTTAGTTTGCACAAAGTTAAATATTTCCTGTAAAGCACCTTATTTCTTATGAGTAGGGAAATATTTTTCAGAGAAGTAATAAATCATATCCTGGGGACTACACACACAACCAGGAGTAAGAGTATTGTACCAAGCTTTAGCATCATCCTTTAATGAGAAAGGAAATAATTTGAGAATAAAGTAATAGCGAGTTTTCTCATCATGAGTAAAAAGGGTGGCCATATCATTCAACTTAGTAAGATGTGCCACAACAGTTTCAGTTTCATAACCATGGAAGGGATCAGATTCAACCAAAGTAATTAACTCTGGGTCGACAAAGATTTCATAATCCTTATCATCAATAAAGATAGGTGAAGTAGCAAACGTAGGATCACATTTCATTCTAGCATTCAGAGATTTTTCTTTATACTTGCATAATAATTTCTCTAGATCATCTCTATCCTTACAAGCAAGAATATCTCTAGTTGTCTCCTCATTCATAACATAACCTTCCGGTACCTTAGGCAATTCATATCTAGGAAGGCTAGTTCTAGCAGGTGTTTCAGGAGTTTCAGTTTCAAGCTCATCATCAGATTCAACAACATCATGTTGTATTACTCTAGCAATTTTGTTCATCAAGAAAACCACCAAGTGGCACATCATCATTCTCAAGCAAGGTACTAGCATCATCATAAGCATTATCCATAGCAGAAGTAGCATCATCAATAACTTGTGACATATCAGAATTAATAGCATGTGGTGGTGTTGCAAGTTTACTCATAACAGAAGGTGAATCTAAAGCAGAACTGGATGGCAGTTCCTTACCTCCCCTCGTCCTTGAGGGAAATATCTTAGTCTTAGGATCCTTCAGATTCTTCATAGTGATAAATTGATAATAATCCCAAGTGACTCAACAAATATAGCTATGCTCCCTGGCAACGGCGCCAGAAAAAGGTCTTCATAACCCACAAGTATAGGGGATCGCAACAGTTTTCGAGGGTAGAGTATTCAACCCAAATTTATAGATTCGACACAAGGAGAGCCAAAGAATATTTGAAGGTATTAGTGGCTGAGTTGTCAATTCAACCACGCCTCGAGATTAATTATCTGCAGCAAAGTGATCAGTAGCAAAGTAGTTTGAGAGTTTTGATAGTAGTGACAGCAGCAACGGTAATAGTAACAGTGATAGCAGTAGTTTTGTAGCAAGTGTAACAGTGATGATAATAGTAGTAACTTAGCAAAAATAATATAAGATAAATTTGTAGGCATTGGATCGGTGACTTGTTGGATAATATTCATCATGTGACAGTTATAACCTAGGGCGATACGGCACTAGCTCCAGTTCACCGATATAATGTAGGCATGTATTCCGTAAATAGTCATACGTGCTTTATTAAAAAAACTTGCATGACATCTTTTGCCCTACCCTCCCGTGGCAGCGGGGTCCATATTGGAAACAAAGAGATATTAAGACCTCCTTTTAATAGAGAACCGGAACAAAGCATTAGCACATAGTGAATACATGAACTCCTCAAACTACGGTAATCACCGAGAGTGGGCCCGGTTGTTGTCACTCCGGGGTTGTCGGATCATAACCGTAGTAGGTGACTATAACTTGCAACATTGGATCTAAAACATGGATATAATGATGAATTCATAAACGGTTTAGATCTGAGTTCATGGCACCCGGGCCCAAAGTGACAAGCATTAAGCATAGCAAAGTCATAGCAACATCAATCTAAGAACATAGTAGATAATAGGGATCATGCCCTAACAAAACTAACTCGATTACATGATGAATCTCATCCAACTCCTCACCGACCAGCGAGCCTACGAAGGAATTACTCACTCCCGGTGGGAGCATCATGGAATTGGCGATGGAGATGGGTTGGTGATGACGAAGAACGAAGACCCCCCTCTCCGGAGCCCCAAATGGACTCCAGATCTGCCCTCCCGAGGAAGAACAGGGCTTGGCGGCGGCTCCGTCTCGTGGATCGTGATAATTCTTTCTCCTTGATTTTTTTCTGGAAATATGTGATTTTATAGTATCAGGGGGGTCGTCAATGGGGCCACTAGGTGGGTACAATCCACCTGGGCGTGCCAGGAGAGGGAGGCGCGTCCTGGTGGGTTGTGCCCAACCAGGGGCCCCTCTCCGGTGGGTCTTGACTCCAGAAATTCTTATTATTGATATAAAAAAATCCTCACAAAGTTTCGTTCCATTCCGAGAACTTTTATTTCTGCACAAAAACAACACCATGGTAGTTCTACTGAAACAAGTGTCAGTCCGGGGTTAGTTTCATTCAAATCATGCAAATTAGAGTCCAAAACAAGAGGAAAAGCGTGAGATAAAGTAGATACGTTGGAGACGTATCAGACACGTGAATAAAAAATGAGTATTTTGCCTTTAATGAGCTATGTGATTTTCATGTAGGATTATTCTTGTCTTTGTGAAAATTAAATGGACCCTGGGGTAGTAGCCAGCCATGGCTGAATGGCTCATCGATAATGTCACGTGGAATGCGACAAAATTGGACGAACTGAATTTAATTTGCCACTTGCTACCCCTACTGCAACATGTGAACGAAGGTACGAACCATGTGTATAACGCTATTTTGTCGGTGGTTAAAATTTGCATAAATTGCCATGTTGATTATATTGTTTCTCAATTCAGTCAAAGAAAAAGTAGATGAAATCAACAAACATACTGCCACCTTGATTACTGACCAACAAAAAATACTAACATTGTATGCGAGCACCTAATGGCTTGGAAGAGTTGGTGTGTGTGGGGCAGAGGGGGG
>NC_041385.1:593194245-593209705 GCF_002162155.2 Triticum dicoccoides | reverse complement strand
TAAGATATTAAACTTTGGAGGAGAAGTTGCATTAGAAAACTAATTGCCATAACAAACTGTTATAATTGATGTAAGAAGTGCAAAAGTAAGAAAAGTTAAAAAGAAAGGAAGGGTTGAAATTGGATCAAAGATCAGAGATGTTAGGTTTACTTTGTTAACCATGCACCATTGAGCCATCATGCAGAACTACGCTTGTTGTCATTTAGTAGTAATCAACTCTTCCCCTTCCACCTGGTACACCTTTCCTTCTCCCCTCTTGGTTCCTTCCAGCACCACTTAATCACTGTTCTTAGTAAACTTCATAGTAGTTTAGTTTCTATCGTTGTTCATAGGCCTACTACTTTTCATCCAGTTTGTCATCCTCCATGTCAAGAAAAGTGATTTGTCACTGTGTGATGTTTCAATTTGCCACTAGCATGTTATGTTAGTTTCCACGAGGGAAAATTGAGCTATATGAATGTTTGACGTACAAGCTTTTGAGAAATAGTTGTCATGCGTAACAGTGATTGCCATGTACATATTGTCTATCTTGCCAACTAGAAGAGTGTAATAGTTACCATATATACTACAAGTATAATTTTCAATTGACATGTGATGTTAGTTGCCAAAAGGGAGAGAGTGAGCTGCATGAATGGGTTTGGTCAACATTGGCAATCAATGACACTGATATTTGCCGAAAGGGAAAGAGCATCACTTTTTTTGAAAAATTTCTAGTTAGTCCCTCATTCATCTCATTAGTCACTTTCACAGATAACAATTCAATGAAGAAGGAGGTAGCCATCCTTCCATTTTATTTCTTTTCTCAATGCAATGGCCGTTGTTATCTTTAAGTTCAACAATAGAGTTATTTTTCTGGCTCTAAGTAGCTTTCCAATGGAAAATGTAGTGTTTTCATCTCCTTCTCTCAAACATGTGTCCGTCGTTCGCTGCCTCCACATGATCTCCTCATGGAATAGTTGTTCATCAAGATCCTTTGAGACACGCTAAATATTTCTATCTTTGTTAGCCAACGATAGTTGCTTCCACAGCTTTCCCAATTTCTTCATGAGTTTGCGTATTTTCCATTTAGCAGAACCAAAGTCCTTTGCCCATGATTGAAGCGGTTGTTGCATATTACCCATCTTATTCACTACCTCAGCCAAAATCCCAGTCTCGCCTCCACTGTTCCACGAATCTACAATATTTCTTTTGAGTGAGCTTACCCTCTCACACTTATGTTTATAGCCGAACGTGCATCACCCAAAACTCTTATACTGCTGTCCAACAATAGATAGGAAGAGCATCACATGGTTAGACCATGAGGACACAATATTTTTTTTGGAAAAGGAGGATAACCCCCGGCCTCTGCATCAGTGATGCATGCAGCCTATTTAGTGAATAAAAGTTTGAAAACAAAGTCTCAAGTTCTGTAAAAAGCTCACAGAAGGAGCATAAAACCAGCAAAAACCCAAAAAGTGCCACAACCGGCGAAAATAGGCCTAGATGACTAAGCATCTATCATGTTATTGGACCGCCATCCAAATCGGTTGTATATAACCCGTGTTACCATCTTGCATCGGTTGCACCCAATATCCAAAAGCTCCCTAGAGTCCGTATGAGTGAGTAATGACCACGTACGGATCCAAGCAATGGCTCTGTATATAACCTGCAAAAAATGATAATTTGTTTCCTGTTAAAGATAATATCATTTCTGCAGTTCCATATAGCCCAAAGTAATGCGCATGTCCCTATCCGAATCTGTCCCGCAGTATTTGATTCCACTCCAGTTAGCTATGTCCCAAATAACGTGTGAATGCTAATTGGAGGAGTAACATTAAAGGCTATATGTATCGTACGCCAAAGCATTTTGGCAAGCGGACATTCGAGAAAGAGGTGTTTTATGGTTTCATCCTGATCGCAGAAACAACATCGTGAACTACCCACTCATCTTCGCTAGATCAAGTTATTCTTGGTTAAAATCACTCCCTTGTGGACAAACCACATGAAGATTTTGATTCTTAACGGAACTTTAATCTTTCAAATGTGAAGTGGCCGCGTTATTGGCCCAGAGTTAACGAAGTCCAAGTACATCGATTTCACTGTGAAACTACCGTTCATGGTCAATTTTCATTGTATGGCATCTAGCTGGTCTGAAAGTTGAACATCCATCAACCTCCGTACCAGATGTAGCTAGGAGTGCCAACGTTCCCCAACCAAAGCCCTCCTGAACTGCATATTTAGTAGAGTCGACTCTAATACCATAACAACGTAAGCTTCCTTACGTTGTATGATATTATATAACGTGGAATATTGTAAGGCTAAGGGCGTCTCCCTTAACCATGTATCTTCCCAGAATCTAGTATGTTCCATTACCAATGTTCAACCTTACCCTCTAAAAAAGGTGTCTTTCGTCCTCATTAACCCCTTCTAGAAGGGCGAGTCATTAGGTCTTGCAATAACCTGGGCCAATGTCTTAGACTGTAGGTACTTATTACTCAAAATTTGTACCAACGTACTCTCGGTCTCAATAGACAGCCTGAATAGCCATTTGCTAAGAGGGCATCTATTTTTGACCTCTAAGTTCTCAACTACTAACCCTCCTTGGTCCTTGGGTCAGCATATTATATCCCATTTGGACAACCTGTATTTCTATTTTACTTCATCACATTGCCAGAAAAAATGAGATCGATAGAAATCTAATCTTTTTCGTACCCCTGCCAATACCTCAAAAAAAGATAAGAGGAACATCGGCATGCTAGTTAGAACTGAGTTTATCAACACTAGCCGACCCCCATATGACATAAGCTTGCCCTTCCAGCAGCTTAGTTTTTTTCTCAAATCGATCTTCAATGCATTTCCACTCCTTATTCGATAATTTCCGACGGTGAATTGGTATCCCTAGGTACGTGAGCGGTAGGGATCCCAATTCACATCCAAACAATTGTCTATATGCATCTTGTTCCTATTTGGCTCTCCCAAAATGGAACAATTTGCTCTTGTTAAAATTAATTTTCTATCCGGACAATTGTTCAAAAAGGCAAAGTATCAACTCCATATTTCTAGCCTTAGTGAGGTCATGTTCCATGAAAATAATAGTATCATCAGCGTATTGTAGTATGGATATTCTCCCATCCACCAGATGTGGGACTAGTCCTCCTACTTGGCCATTCTCCTTGGCCCTACCGATAAGCACTGCCAACATATCTGCTACTATGTTAAACAGAATAGGAGACATTGGGTCTCCCCGTCGTAAGCCCTTATGTGTCTGAAAATAATGACCTATGTCATCATTCACTTTGATTCGAACACTTTCTTTTTGAATAAAGGAGTCTACCTATTTCCTCCAGGCATCATCAAACCCCTTCATGCGTAAGGCCTGTTGGAGGAAGGGCCATTTGACCTTATCGTACGCTTTCTCAAAATCCACTTTGAATATAACCCCGTCAAGTTTTTTCGGATGGATTTCATGAAGAGTTTCGTGTAAGACAATAACCCCTTCTAGGATGTGTCTCCTCAGCATAAACGCAGACTGCGTTGGGTGTACCACCGAATGGGCAATCTGTGTTAACCTATTCGTGGCAACCTTAGTGAAAATTTTGAAACTCACATTGAGCAGGTAGATCGGCCTGAACTTCTCAATGCGCACAGCCTCCTCCTTCTTTGGCAACAATGTTATTGTTCTAAAGTTTAGGTGAAAAGGGTGTACGTTACCGCTAACAAATCATGGAACATAGGCATTAGATCATTCTTAATGATATGCCAACACCTCTTATAAAACTCTTCTGGAGACCATCCGGACCAGGAGCCTGTAGGAAACAGATCTTACTAACAAGGAGAAGTCACAGGTCGATCAATTCAAACCTTGATATTCCACATACCATGTTGTTTGTTATCATAGGACCTTGATATTTCATACGGGGTCTGCTAGAGATGCTCTTAAGAGGCGCGGGTAGGAAGAGGGGTATCCGATGGATCACGACAAATGGCTCGCGGCTTTTACATTTCGGAAAAAGTCCAAAACAAACCTCAAACTTGTAGACTAAAGCTAAATCGAACCCTAAACTTCAAACCCCAGAAATCAACACACCGAACTATATAAGCTCGGTCTATTTTAAACCTTAAGTGCCTTCCCAAACAAAGATCGTCCACGTTGCAGATCGAACCCGGGATGGTTGGCTGCGGCCAGATTGGGCCGGCCCATCAGGCAGGGCGAAGCGTGTGTTTTTTCTTTTTTGCAACATTTTTTCTGAACCGCGCCACATAAAAACGTTCAAAAAGAAGAGCCTTGTGAATCTAACTTCTGACCTAACGCTAGTACAGTGCTCCTGATAGCCACTCTAACTGATTCCCGTTGCGGACATAAGAAAGCGCGAAAATATTTAAACCAATGCAGTGTGTTGAATTGAAAACATTTTCTACAATTGTTTGAAACATTTTCTTGAAAATTGTCAACAACTTCGAAATCCGAATATTCTTGAAAGAAAAAAGCAATTTTTAAAATTCATTTTTTTAAAAAAAATTGAAGATTTTTTGGATTACGAGCAGTTTTAGAAAAACATGACTTTTTTTAAACATGAACCATTTTTTAAAGCCCCGAACATTCTTTAAAGTGTGAACCCTTTTTGGCAAAAAAGGGACAAATTTTTGAAAACACAAACAATTTTGAAACCTGAAAAAAATTAAAGTACGATTCTTTCCCCATTATTAAGTTTTTTAGAAAATGTTCACATTCTAAAATATTATACAGGATTCAAAATTTGTTCCTATTTTTTTCAAAATATGATTATGTTTAAAAATGTTTTCGAAAAATTGTTCTCAATTAAATATTTTGTTCAGGTTTAAAAATTGTTACTGATTTTAAAAAATCACGTTTAAAAATGGTTCATTTATAAAATATATTCAGGGATTTCAAAATGGTCACGTTTGAAAATTTGTTTGTGTTAAAAAAATCATAGTTCCGAAATTTGTTTACACTTTTGCAAAACATGTTTGAATTAAAAAAAACTGTTTTTTGCTTTTAAGAATATCCGGATTTCAAAATCGTTGATTATTTTCAAGAAAATGTTTAAAAAAAGTCTTAAATGTTTACAAATCTCGATGCTAATTACTCTGGTTAAATATTTCCACTGCTTTCATTTATCACTAACAGTTATTAGGTGGAGTGGCTACACGCTGAGTTTAGCAGCGCCAGATCTTAGGATTGATTCCCCATGAGTAATTTTCTTTTTGGTATTTTTAAGTCAAAAGAAAAACATGTTTCACGTTTGGTGGGCCGGCCCAGTCGCCAGCGATCCCGGTTCGACCAGCTGCCACGTCGACAATCCCTTCGAAAAAATGCCCAAGGTTTAATATAGACTAGGATTAGATAGTTCGGTGTGCTGATTTCAGGGATTTGAAGTTCGGGGTTCGATTTAGCTTAGGTCTACAAATTTAAGGTTTATTTTAGACTTTTTCCTTACATTTCTGTTTTACCTTTCCAGTAAACTTGTATCAGAGAGAGACCACCTATCGCAGCTGTGGAATCAATAGTGAGGACGAGTAGATCCTAACAAAAACATAGAGACGGTCGTGGCGGCAACGCAGCAGAGAGGCGCCTGCGCGCGTCGCAGCAACGGTGCCGCCGCTGTGCAGCAACGACGACAGGAGAGGGCAGCGTGGGCGGTGTCGTCCCGTCCCGTCCCGTTCAGCAGGGCTCGCATGTTACCCTCACGCCGTCAATCGTCATCAACTGGCCACAAAAGGGGAGCCGGCGGAGGCGAGCACGCGCACCGTGACTCGGCCGGAATAGAAAAACCCCATTCCCGATCCCGCCCGCGGATTCCCCGAGTCTCACTCCGCTCCGCCTCCCTTGGCCGCCTTGCCCAATTCCGCTGTCTGCTCTCCAAGCCCGAATGGCGGCGGAGGCCCGGGCCGAGGGCTCCGGGCCGCCCGCGCCCCCTCCGCTGCCCGTCCCCGAGAAGCGCCCGGCCCCGGTGGACGGCCGGGAGGAGGAGCGGCCGGGGACGAAGCGGCGCCGCGCGAGCGTCGCGGCGCTCGACGGCGTGCCGTGCGCCGCGGCCAAGGGTGGGGATGGCGAGGCGGACGGGAGCCGTGACGGCGGCTCGCCCTTCTCCTTTCAGCACGCGCGCGGCGGTTTCGTGGCGCTGGAGACGACGCCCAAGTTCGGGTCATTCAACCCGCCGGTGGCCGCCGAGCAGGAAACCCTCCACCCGGAAGGTTCACCGGTAGTGGAGGAGGAGGAAGATACGGCCTCGTCCACCGGAGTTGAGGACGGCAAAGACGGGAGCTCACAGTCAGTGGCGGCGGTGGACGATCAGGGCCGTCGCCATCCGGGAAGACAAACTGAATCGGAACGATGACTCCCTGGATTTGATCCGTTTCTTCTCCGCGACCGAGTTTAGATATACGTAGAACCAAACCTGCTGTTTTTTCTCGCATACAGAATGCACCAACTCTTCTTGCCAAGTGATCTGGAAACAATTGTGATTCCTTACTGCGCATGCTGGTGATAGATACCTATGAAATACTTACTCCCTAAGACCATTGTCGGACGGAGGGAGTAGTTAGTTCTAGGATTTGCTTAATTTAATTACCGTTTCCCTTTACAAAGTCAAATTTTCTTATCAACAAACTTGATGGTGTAGCTGCTCTTCTCATGTCAACATGGATTGAACAAAAATCCACACCTGTGTACCACAGCCACAAAACTGAGACCAAATACAGAACCTCACTCGGTCAGTCCATGACTGGTGCTGACTCTGACAGTGAATCTTCTTTGCTAAACGTGGCATTCGATGACATTGGTTCCCTGTACCACTCGTTCTCCTCACGAGTTAGAAAGCGAGCCTCTGCACCAAAGACATGAAGGGTTCAAAATTAGCATACAGGTTCCAGATTGTTTGCTTAACACTCCTTTTGTGTAATCGGATATTAGCAATCCAGTTTTGTCATGTGTTGAGCAATTCAGCTAAGCGTTTTGGCCGTGTATAGATGACAAACATAAATTTTATGAAATGCAACAGGCAGCATACCTGACACAAAAACATCCTTGTAGTCGTCATCGTCATACACAAACGCAGGTGGATCTGGGGAACCAATTCCAACTATTGTGCTTCCACTGCATGAAACATTCACAATGTTGTCCCCATTAAATAGTGTGACTATGAAATGCGGTTCCAAATTGCAAATGCACATGAGGGTCTATTAGCCCTGATTGTCACATCTTAAATACGATTTGTTTTCCTACTGAAATTCACAGAATGACAAATGACAGTGTTTAGGTGCTTCCATATCGATGCTAACTACAGAGCATAATTTCGTAACTGGAGCTCCTGAAAAGACTCCTCTAACCGACCCAAGAGTAAGGCAAGGTGTAATGTTCTGAAGGAAGCCAAATATAAACTGAGGGAAGAGAGGACTAATATGATGGTGGTTAACGCTAGAATAAGACTACTTTCGAATAACCAGGTTCTTCATAGTTTGGTAAGAGAATATGGCCTCTTACCTCCCTGACATAAAAACAGCACTGTAATCTCCCCTATTGGATGCAATAAATCGTTTCTTCAACTTCTTTAGTGATCGCAACACCTCAAAAGCTGGAGGCTCTGGAAAAAGAGAATGGGGAACATGAACCATTTCTACTAAATGTTATTCAGCAACATACAGAATAAAATAAAATAATTGAACATATATAGTGACAGTATATAATAGCATATTATAATCACACACTCCATACCTAGATCATTTACACAGACATCTTGTGATATCCCATTTTGCGTAATCTCCTTGAGCAAAGCCAAAGGATCAGCTTGACTAGTCTGATCTAACCGGAGTCGCTGCAGTATACGAAGCTTGTTAGGAAAAGCATGCACTTTAAATTAAGAAATTTAAATACCTATTACCTTGTAAACTTCAGCGGTTGAGCATGCTTCAGGTGGCTTTATCAGAACCATTGGCAGATTCTCTGGCAACAGGTTCGGAATATCTTGGACAATCTGCATACATTTAACTTCAAGGTTGTAGATTATAATCACCCACTTCAGCAGCAAGGTAAACATAGATCATGGATATACATTTCCATGTCAGTGTTTAGTTTATAATAATGAAAAACAAATCTTGGAAGCTGAAGGGAACCCCTCTACAAAAGTCAATATTTACTTGAATAAAGTCGAACAAGGCAACTCCTATGAATAAAAATCGGTGATGTGGTATGGCCCAATTGCAATAGTGTATCAGCCAAACCAATTATCTAAGCACTTGTCAATAAGTTGAAACAGGGTTCAGGTGAAATACTTCACTCTTTCTGGTCCAGAATATTGTAGATGTACTTGTAAGAAACTGAATGATGGATCTACTCCAGCCATATTAATGTGGCCTGGTTTTTCTTCTGGAGTTTTTTTTTCTCTAACATAGGACTTCACATATAAGAAACTGAAAAAGGTACTGAAGTTCTTTTTGAAGACCCAGATCGTGCTATCAGGATTGAAACAAAGAGTTTCATGACAGTATCACAGAAAATCATCACCCAATTTGCAGCAACTCCAGGAAAAGTTTTGGTGGATTCCACTCCGGGGACATTAAGCTTTGGATGTTGGCAGATGTGAAGGCGCTCCGGTGTCCCTGTATAGTCTTTTTGCTTTTCCTGTCATTAGTTGTTTTTGTTCCTTAGTAAGCTGCTTTGTATCAATTTCAGTTTTTGGTTTGCCTCCTACTTTGTATCGATGCCTTCTTATGATATACAATGACACACATTTTGGTCTCTGTTTGAGGGGAAAATGGACCGCACATGCCTTAATGGAGTAGGGATATTCACTGGGAAGGACTACAATTAGAAGCCATGATTCAAGGAAAATAATACTAGAACAGAGTCTTTCACATACCTCTCCCCTACCAGTACAATATGCTGCTCCTCGTGAAAAGAAGAAGGGGATATCTGATCCAATCTCACCAGACCATTCTTGAAGATCTTTTTCTGAAGCAATGCCACCACTAAACTGGTTAGCAGCCCATAGTGCAGTTGCAGCATTACTGCTTCCTCCACCAAGACCAGCACCAGTTGGGACCTTCTTATCAAGGTGTATCTGCACTTCAACAAGGACAATAGTAAACGATAAAATCTAAGCAAACATATCAAGTAAAACAAAATAACCTTCGCTCGCTTTAATGTCAAAACAATGTACAGTTTACATACCCAAAAGTGCTTATCAGTGCCAGTTTTCTTGCGGTAAAGATCAAGTGCCCTGATGATCTGTGGATGCATGAAATAAAAAAGTAACGTAAGGTAATAAAGATGATTCAGGTGTATTTGTTAGTCGATATAAGACATATCTACATCAAACATACCAAGTTACTCTCATCAACTGGGACACCTGCAACATTGGTTGATAGCCGATCTTTGCTCTTACTTGGCGACAGTGAGAATTTGATAGTATCACCCAAACTAACCACCTGGTTGATATATACGATTATCAAAAGTGATACAGCGCAGAACGAATCATAACCATATCAATAAGGAAGGAAATGAGATTACAACATAGGGCTAAGATCAGATCGGGCAACTTAATTTGCAGAAAGAATAACGTACATTGCAGAGCCAGTTGTTTATAACTAGCTCTAATTACCCGATGCACAAGAACTTAGGGGGAAACTGACATATTATTTAATAGAATGGCAATAGCTAGGCCAGAAAAGATCACACAGCTGATTAGTTTGTACATCTTACAGATTATGCGAATAAAAGCAACATCTCTACAGATTAATTTTTAATCTTCCACCTGCCGGATTTCCCCATAAAAAAACTATTAATCTTCCATATCACAACTCCATTAAAAGATGAATGGCACTAAAATTATAAAATCACCCTTTCCACATGTTCATGCAGACATCACTAAAACAGGCACAAGAAATAACTCACGTGAAACAGAGAAGCCAGGTCATGGAACCCGTCTGGTCTCTTCCCGGTTATCCTCAAGAAGACATTAATCTACAAGGTAAAATGCTATACAGGTATAAGTCAATGGGCAAAACAATAAGAACCAAATTTAACCTTTCCCTTGCTTATCAGAAACATAACAACATGTACATACTTTGCAAGGTGAGAACAGGTTGAGCCGTGTAATCCCCACATCCTTGTCAATCTGGTCCGCTAGCTGGTTAAACTTGGCTTGTGCGTCATACGTAAGCTTAACAAAAGAACACAGCTATAAATTAGAACACAAAATATGCAGGAGAAACAACAGCTGCAGTAGATTTTCTTAAATTGCCAAAACTGCAGGGCAGATAGTTTATGGCAGGCAGATATCGTGGCAGTATGTTACAGCAAGGAAAACAATGCATCACAACGGAGCTTGAAGCAATTCGTTATGTTACAGCCAAGACAAATGCTGTTCCCAGAGTGAAATACTGAATCAGTTGATACCATACAACTATGATGATACACTCGGTGCTTACTCTACAACACGAAGAGATGAAAGTCCATGACTGTTGTCCAGAATTATTTATTTTATTAATTTGCAGTAAGCATCATGGGATGGGCGGAGTCACATGAACCACGCAGGAAATTGCGCCAGTGACTAACTAATTGGAGGGGTCAGAAATCACAGATAACGCCCGGAGAGAGTGCAGAGCAATGAATTACCTCGATTTTCTTCCTCCCTTGGTCGGCCGACGCGGCGACTCTTACGCTTGGAGACCGTCGGCTCCTGGTGCTGAAGCTGGAGCTGACGCCGGCGGAAAACGCCGCCGCGGGTTGGGCCTGGAACCGGAGGTGCTTGGACGGGACCGGGCAGGAGCGGTGGGGTTGGTACAGGCTCTGCGAGAGAAGATGGGCGGAGCAAGCCATGGCTGCCGGCGGGCGCTGGCCGGAGTCGGAGCCGAGAAACGAGGAGGAGAAGCGGGCAAAGAGATAACGCGGTAGCTAGCCGGCCACTATGGCTCTGGCGGGGCGACGGGTTTGAGCAGCGGCCTCTCTGCCTCCGGTCAAAGAGGCCCTCCTCGTCCTCGACATGTGTTTGGAATTTTGGTGAACGTGAGATAGATAAGTCTGGGCGGCCTGACTAAACAAGTAGTGGTAGCAGGACAAAATGGCATCTCCCTGCCTCGCTCGCTGGCACGTTTCTTTTGTGCGACAACGCAGGAACGATCAAACTCTTCACAGATCCTCATCATCCTGTGATAATACAATTTCAGCTAGAACCGGTATACTTCACTACAGAATATAGTTCACTGCTCAGTAGACAGCTTACATTTACACACAGCTCCAGCCAACATAAGGTGAACTTACAGGCACCCATCACAGATTCATCATATATATATATAAACTCCACACCACGCATACAGCTTGGAGCAGGAACTCTGGGAGGGAGTGTCACGGGTCGTAGTGCCACTCGGAATAGGTTATCTGGCCAGGGTCGTCGTCGTAAACCGCAGGCCGCCCACCCCCGCCGCCTCCGTACTGGTAAGAGCTGGGACCGGGGCTCGACGACCCGAATGGCCAGAGGAACGAGAAAGGGCTCCCTCCATCGTCGTCGCCGTTCCTCGTGACAGGCGCAGGGTCGGCTCCGGCTCCGGCAACCCCGCGGCTCACGGCTTCGCCGGCGTGGGCCAAAGGTTGTGGGCGGGCTGCATTGCTGTCTGATCCTCGCTGCAGCGGCAGCGGGTGGCGGCAAACTGGGCAGGAGTTGTGCTGAACCAACCAAGGGATGATGCAACTGGCATGGTATAGGTGCTTGCACGGCATCTCCCTCGCCTCCGAGCCAACTTCAAATCTGTCCGTGCAGACTGGGCAGACTGGATCATCGCTCAGATGCCTGCGGGTTATCTTCACCACCGGCATGGAGTCGATTGCGGACTGCGAAGCAGGCGCTGGTCCTTGACGGTTGCCGGTCTGCAATAGCAGCTGCTCGAATAGAGCTTCGAGGCTGGTGCCGCCGACAAGGAAGCCGCTGAAGTTTGGACGGTCAGTGCCGATTCTGCGGCCTCCCCTGACAAGCACATTTACTCCGCTGTCATTGCTCCCCTGAGCAGGCATGCTGCCGCCGAATATCAGCCTAGGGCCAATTGGGGACGGCCTTCCTTGTGTGGTACTTGCCCAAGCTACATTAGGATCAAACACAGGATTGCTGCCCATTTCTGCCATCCGTCGACGCATGAGGGCAGACATAGCATCCATCATTCCAGATCGTCCATCTAGGCGATCATCGAAGCGTGGCCCAAACATACCGTAGTTGTTCAAAGCGCCTCCTAACTCACTGATCTCTTGTATGAAGCCATCATTGCAGTTGGGACAGATTATATCTTGTCCACGAAGACGAATTGGCCGACGGCACGCATAACACCAATGTGTGGCTCTGTTTGACATCTTGAATCTGTGACAGATTAAGCCCCCAGCATTAGCAGGAAGTTTCTATATTTTCTAGTACCGATGAAAAGCACCATTTGAAAACATATACTAGCACAAGTGAATAATAAGGTGAAAAGATAAGCAGAAAAATTGTACTTGATTAATATTACGCTTAACTCATCATTCATCAAATGGCAAGTTTGCTCATATATACATATGTCATGAAGCAGAATCAATGTGTTTAGCTGCAAATATCACCTCTATATTTCCTAATTTGGGTTTCTATTGTTCATGTGCACAACAATTAACTCAATGTAAATTCATATCAGTAAGACAACAAGAAAATGGTGTCAGAAGGTACTGTGCTACTTCAGTAATAATCTCTTACTCAATTTAAACAGATAGAATGCAATCCATTTTGGCTACACTATGATAAAAAGGGATAACTTTATCAGTCCAATTACATGTGATTTGTACCATATGCAGAGTAGACACTGAAATGCTTTTTTTAAATGTAATTTTTTTAAATGGCTGTAATCTGAAATGCTTACTTGTCTCCGCATTTCATTACGGTTAACACTTGAGGGCTATTGTACAGTTTGTTTTTCCAGTGGACTGGAAGGAAATAGCTCACGTTTCTCACTAGGACTTATCCCACTGCTTTGGAAGACTGCAGGCAGTGCTTATTGCTGCTTTCTCTACGCTGAATTGAATTAGTATCTTAGATTTATTTCGGGGATAAACCCTAACCCCCAGGGTACTACATGGAAAACTCACCACTTACAGTTGGTTATGTATGCTATCCAGATTTCATATGGTTGCCTGTGAGCATGCTACAGAATGGTGTACTCTGAATAAACAAAGTATCACCTCAGTTTCGAATTATACGACGCTTTGGATATTTCAATATGGACTACATACGGACTGAAACGAGCGAACAAACACACTAAAATGTGTCTATATACATCTGATTCAGAAAAAAGTTTGAACATCTTATAATATGGAACGGGGGAGTAATTGCCAGTGATTTCTTAGTGAACGATCCCACTTACATGATTACTGAGAATAAGGCTCATGAACCAATTATCCTACTAGACCAAAGTTCAGCATTATTTGCCTATTACACTGCCTACGCTATGCCTGTCGAAGCAACTACTACCAATTGTCCACCAGATGCACTATGATTCTGCTAAGACGTTAAGACGAGATACGAAACAGGGCGCACTTGCTAATAGGCTATCCAGCCTGTGTGAAAACCCCTATCTTGCTGCGTGGCTGCTGTGCTAAGTGGTGCAGGATGTGTATTTCGAACCGTTATGTCAGAGTGCTTTTGTTAGCAGTACCAGATAAAAATACTGCAGGTTCCAACAACTTGTTCCCCCGAATCCAAATCCAATTAAAAGGGGAAAGAAAGATCTTCGTGCCCGATCCACGCATTCGTCTCGTGCAAAGAGAGCAGTAAAGGCGACAGAACTCATAATCTCACACCTCGCGTCAAAAATCGGAACCAGTTCTTCATGACCCATAATCTCACAACAGGACTCAATTCGCCCCTGACAGGAAGGTAAACGAGAGACGAACAACGCCATGAATCATCCAATGCATGAATCTAGCAAACCGTGAGTACCCAATTCGGCGACAGTCCACCCCCGCCCCAAATCTCGCGCGGCTGGGCACGGAAAGGGGCTACCGAAATCGGCGCATGCAGAAACCCTAGGGATTAGCACGAAGAGCATCGAGGAAACAAGAGCATCGATCCGGGCTGACGGTACGGTACCTTTGATCCCGGCGGGGAGGAAGGATGGCGGAGGGGCGGGCGGTTGGGGCGCTGTGGGGAGTGGCGAGGAGTGTGTGCGTGATGTGTGACGGGGAGTGATCAGGCGGTGCGTCATATAGACGCGGCGGGGTTTGCGGCGAAGCGTGGCACGCCGGTGGCACTGATCGAATGAGCAGTGCGCCGTTCGCTGTACCGCGCGGGGCCCCATGGTTAGGTGGCGTGCGCAAGGGCTGGAGGAGGCGTGGCGCGCTCCAGCACCATTCGACCACCACGCTACCCGCGCCCCCTTGCTTCCGGGTCACCCCCAGCAAGCATGGGTCGGAACTCGTATTATATGAAAATAATATACTAATTCTGAATATCTAGGCACGTAAATGTCTTTGTCTTTCATATGTTTCTAAAAGTTCTTGAAAAAATATTGACATAAAAAGAACCAACATGTGATTGGATGGCTAGGAGGGTGGTTGTGTTGTGCGGCTTGTGCCCCTAACCTACTAGGGAAAAAACGGTGAGTTTACATGGATGTGGTCATAGGGATGAGTGCATGTGCGTGCATATAAACATCTACGTTTGTATTGTATTTCTCGCAAAAAAAAACTTGTTGTAGGCTAGATTTTACACCTGACATACAAATATTTTAATTCTTAACTTATTGGTTTTGAACTACCAAAAAATGATCATTCCTCATAAGTGCAAAAATGTTCTTTTGGTTATGAAGAGTTGGAAGGCACATAGTAGACATGAACGAATGTTTGCAAATGTTTATAGAGAATTTTGACATTTTAAACATTTCAACAAATTTAATGTTCATCGCATGGGAAGTCATTTTCGCATCTCTATGTAGTGGGTACTATCTTAATTTCCTTACATAGTTGTTATGGGGGTCGTGGTTATGGTCAGTTTTAAGTTTGGCAACTCCTAGTTAATCTTTACCATAAATCAAGCAAGTTGAATAAGTAATGCAATAGAGATTGATAACTTGATTAAAGTAAATAGTTGAGTGAAGATGATGAACATAGAGGGGCTTGAAGATGTTTTACCGAGGTTCGGATGGTTGCCGCTATCCTACTCCTTGTTGATGGAGGTTTTGAACCAAATGGTTCTAAGATTACAAGGACCTTAATTGCGACGCCTACCAAGCGTAATGTTCCACGATGGTCTATCGAACTTCAATTGTCAAGCCTTGCAAAGGGGTAGATCTTCATAAAGTAGGCGATTCCTTGCCTTCACAAACTCTTGGGTCCTTCACAAGTAGAGCGTGAATGTTGTTAAGAAACTCCCAACTATCAAGGAGGTGCACATCCTTCAAGAGTAACAACAAAGCAAAGTCACCGGGTATAACTACTCTAAAAGATCTTTAATCA
>NC_041385.1:593140129-593193992 GCF_002162155.2 Triticum dicoccoides | reverse complement strand
GCATGCAAAACTATATATAGAGCTCAGCAGAAATCTAAGCATTACTTGAAAAAAATAACTAGCTCAGAAGTTTCAAACTGGAGGAAAAAAATCTTTGGAACTTCAGAATACGTTCAAAATTTGAACGACCAGAACAATTCTTGGGAAACGTAGGATCATACAACACTCAAAAGTACCAGGATAAGAATAAGCGATCTGAAAGACCTGTTAGAGTTGTGTCGAATATTGTGTACAAAGAAGGTTACAGTTGGACTTGTAGTAATATTGTGTTTAGATAGGATATGGAGTCGTGCCCTAATAGGACACTTGTATCCTAGGCCTCTCATATATAGTGGGGGCAGATACACGATGTAACCTATGCCAACATAATAGCACAGGCGAGCAAGGGGGAGCCGACGGGGTGTGTCGGTGCCCGGGTGACCGGTGTGCGGTATTGTGATGGTGTCACGGGGAGGCACTACAAAAAAATACACTTCCGTGATGATAGGTGTTTGTCACAGTAGGTCACGTTTTTTTCATGCATGTACATCCATGACGATTTTATGACAGAATCAAGATAGTCATATCTGTGCTGTCGTAGAAGTGTTCCATGACATTACCAAAATTATCATCACGGAAGTGTCCATTTCCATGACGATAAATCACGCGTCACAGAAGTGCTTTCGTCAAGGGTGACCGACACGTGGCATCCACCATAACGGAACGCCATTAAGCTATCGGGTCCGGTTTTGGATCCGATAACCCGTTAACATCCCCGACCAATGGGGATTTTCCACATGTAAAATCATCATTGGTTGGAGTAAACACGTGTCATCTCACCATTGAGACAGATGTCATCCACTCATTGGACCGAAGGCGCCTATGATACGTCGACACGTGGCACGGCCCAACAGAGGCCCATTCCTATGAAAAGGTCAGCCCGTTTGACTTGGTCAAAAGGCGGCGGGCCGGCCCACGGAAAGCCTCTTAACGGCATGTTCGCATATAGCCCATTTATAGCCCGCAAACATAGGGCCCGTTACGGCCTATCCGAATTAGGCCCAGTAGCGTCATCTGGGCCGTCCAGTATGATTCCAGCCCATTTTAACTTCCGGCCTATGTATGCCCCATGACGTCTTTCGGCCCATATGAGGCCCTTTGTAACTCTTGGCCCATTAGTGGCCCGTGCTGAAACTGGCCCGTAATGAACAGTGTATCACTTTATACCCATTAACGGCCCATTATTCCATTGGGCCGTTTCCAGCCCATGTTATCTTTAGGCCTTCTCAGGGCCCATTTATTCTTGGGCTCATTTCCAGCATTCGGTTACTTACAACTCGTTACTGTCATTTTCTGCTTGTGGGCCAAATTCAGCCCGTTGTTACAGTCGGCCCGTTTGTGGCCCGTTAATACGTTGAGCCATTTTCATAGCGTCATCAAATACGGCCTATTAACGACGACCCGTTAAGGTCGGCCCATGAACGGATGATTCCAACTCTAGCCTGTTATGACCATAATGCGGTCTGTTATTGGCCCGTGTTTGGCGGATCGATCGTCCGGCCCATATAAGGCCCATTGATGATACGGCCCGTAGAAGGCCCATTGTGCCTACGGCCCGTAGAAGGCCCATTGTTTCTACGACCGGTAGGAGGCCTAGTGCCACTATAGTAAATATGTAGCCCATGGTTATTGTGGCCTAGTTTTAAAAAATAGGTTATTGCGGCCACTAGCAAACCGCGGAAAAAGAACTGCACTGACTACAAGCAAACAAATAAACAAGACAACAAGGAAATAAATAAGCAAGCAAGTTATGCTAGGCTATCACGGCTATTACACATATTACATCCACTTGGCATCAAAGTTCGCCACAGTGCAAATATAGGGAACAAAGCAGCTATAAACGCCGCAGCAAAACAAGTCCAGAACTGAAACCACTTCAGAAGAGCTCAAGAAACAATATTCTGGGTACCCATAATGTTGGCAATATGCTTAGCAAGCTTATTAACTTTCTCTTGTTTGGCGCTTAAATCCTCCAGCGCTTGCTGTTGCACAAGAAAGTACGCATCTGAATTCTGAAGGGACTTCCTTAGTCCTTTGGCTTCTTGCCGCGGCACAGCTGACTGATGCCTTTCAGCTTGTAGCTGAGACTGAAGAAGCCGAAGTGATTCAGGCAGCGAGTTCGAAGAGCTTGTGCCAGTGGTACTGGCCAGTAACTCGAACACTACATCAACGCAGGACTATGGGGTTTTCTCACTGTCTACAAGATCGTTTTTATCACCTTTCTTGGAGACCAACAGGGTTGTCTCACTATCTTGAACCTTATCTGCATTACTTTCTCTACCATTGCATAGTGGGGTGCTCTTCTCCAATATTATGTTTGCATAGTACAAGAGAAACAAGCAGACACATCACAGGTTTAGCTTGTAGTATACGAAACTCATTTTGGTAAACAGGTTCAGTAGTAAGGTGGACAGGATAACAGCATGAAACAAACATATATCTATGTACTATGGTCACTGTATTGTCCATATCATTCTAGTTTATGTTGCCTAATCAAGGTACAGACACAGTTCAACTCAAATATTTTTAAGACACAGCAGCATAGACAAAATATAAGTGTGAGAAACTACACAGCATTGGCAGCACTTGTAATGTGCATCACATGAGAACATAATTGTTTATACAACTTAAACTGAAATCAACATAGAGCAAGAAGTTAGAACAACAATCCAGTTAAAGAAATAGGTTTAAAACATACCTGTTGCGCCATTGGAGTTTCAATTGGATCCTTCAAATTCGAAAGTAGTTGGTATGAGTAAATACAATGATGCAACAACAAAGGAGTATGGACCATAGCTACGGAATCTGGCCTAAGAACAATTGATCTTCTGCTTTAAACGTGGAGTTTGGGTTAGCTGTGGTGGTCTTCATGCTTTGGGCACTGCAGTAGCTTTACAAACTGCTCGTGTGGGGGTACTCTGTGGTGGACGTGGTGCTTTGTCAACTAGAAGTGGGTTACTATCCGCTGGGGTTGCGGTTAGATGGGTTGTAGCTGGTTCTTTGCCCAATGGTGTAAGTGTGCAATCTGAAAGAGTCTCGATTATGTGTGGTGGGGCTAGTTTGTGGGCCAGTACAACCATGGTTCTATCTGCATCGACGGGTAGCACTGTCTTTTGTGAAGAACGTGTTTTTGCTCCCTTAGATACTGCCATCACCTCCTCCAAATCAAATGGCTGATAAACAAGAAAAGAAATTGAACGTACATACATGGTATGATAGACAGATGTGGTAATTCACATATATGTTGTCTAACCAAATAGGACAGCATGACACAATTTCATATATATAATGCCTAACTAAACAGGATAACATGACACAGTTTCAGATATATGATGGATAACTTAACAGGATATAATGGCATAATTCAACATATGATGAGTACCTAAACAGGATGACATGACAAAACTATATGATGTCTTTCTAAAATAGGTTGGGATGAAATAATTCACATATATGTTGTCTAAGTATACAGGATGGCATGATATAATTGACATAATTGATTCATATACTAAGCAGCTGGCACTCGCATGTATGATCTCTAAACTAAGCAGATGGAATTCAATATTGTGCATATGATGTCTAAACTAAGCAATGCAAGACACCATATGCATCATATGATAAATATAAACATTGCAACTTAGAGCATACACCTCAGGTGGGATATAGGACTGGTCATCTGTCTTTGAATCCTCCTATGACGAGCTCCCTGTAACCATCGAGATATATGCTTCAACAGGTACCATTGCCTGCTCTAAAGACCTTGTTTTCACTCCAGATTTTTCCATAACCGGCTCAAATGGCTGATACACATGAAGAGTAGTTCAATATACACAGATTGTCGACAAATGGAATACGTAATGAAAAAAAAGATGGCATGAGATAATGCACATGAAAAGGAGGCATTCACACAAAGCATGTCTAATCTAAGCAGATGGCATGGCAATGCAAGACACCATATGCATGATATGAGCAATATAACCCAGCCAAGTTAGAGCATGCACCTCGGGGGGGGGGGGATATGACTTGTCATCTATCTCTGAATCCTCCTTTGAGGAGCTATCTGTAACCAGCGAGAAATCTGCATCGACAGGTAGCACTGCCTGCTCAGAAGACCTTGTTTTCACTCCAGATTTTCCCATGACCGGCTCAAATGGCTGATGCACAAGAAGAGTAGATGAATGTATAAACATTATTGACAAATGGAATACATTATGGAAAAAAATATGGCACGATACAATTCACATATACGATGACTGGCTAAACAGGATGGCATTGCATGATTCACGTATATGATGCCTGGCTAAAGAAGATGGCATTGCATAATTCCCTTATACTCCCTCCGTTCCTAAATATTTGTCTTTTTAGAGATTTCAAATGGACTACCACATATGGATGTATATAGACATATTTTAGAGTGTAGATTCACTCATTTTGTTCCGTATGTAGCCACTTGTTGAAATCTCTAAAAAGACAAATATTTAGGAATGGTGGGAGTATGATATAGAAACCAAACAGGTGGCATTCACACAAAGCAAATCTAAACTAAGATGATGACATATAAAATGTATAATGTAAGCAATGCAAGGCGCCATATGCATGATATGACCAACATCAGCATGCTAGGTTAGAGCAAACACCTCAGGTGGTAAACAGGCGTGGTCGGCTCCTTCTGAATCCCCATCTGAACAGTTATCTTCCTTTGGAATACAATCTGGAAATGCAGGAGGGGGCCCACTTCGCCCACCATGGAACGGTGTCTGCATGACATTATATTCCCATGCAACGGTCTTCTCTTTTTCTCTACATGTTCAGTACGATTGTGTACAATATCTGACATGCATAATAAAAAAATAGTTAGATTTTGTAAGGCCTAAGGGGTGCATGCAAAAATCAAGGCTGATGGTAGCAAATGAGTGGATGGATCCAAAACTAATGATAGCAGGTAGATTATAGCTTCAGTTTAAAAAGATAGACAATGGATCCTCTATTGTTTGTTTCCCACCCAACATGAACCACATAGAAGACCCTAGATGAACCAGATAGTAGACATATACTATTCGTTGCTGGCTTGATATGAGACCCATGGGCATTTCAAAACTCAAGTTTGAATGATAAAGTAGCAGGTAATAATAACCGATGTATAACGTAAGCAAACACAAAAGATTGCGATCTCTCTTCCGGAACTGTGTAGTCCTCAATTTCATCTGCTCAGTCGATGATGGTAATGCAGTTGGCATGGCTGCCGGCAACTGGGAAGATGATCTGAGGCGGCGAAAGAAAGTCTGCAGGGGGGATCTCTGCTGCAGTGAACGCTTCTGTCGATGGTGCACCTCAGGTGGGGTGGATGACGACACGGCAGGAGCAGGACATAACACACATAGTTTTCTTTAACGCCTATCTGAAAATGAAGTAAATCTGTAAGGGCTCCTTAGAATTGGAGGATTCTATAAACGCAGGGACAGGAAAAACACAGGAATAGGATAGGAATGCACGTACAAAACAGACCATTTGGAAACATAGGATTTCAGCCAACCTGGGTGTTTGGTTCACATGAATTGGAAGAACACAGGAATGGAGAAACGTGGTCAAATTAAAGTCAAACCACGTGAAAATGAAAAAATAAGAATCTTATTATGCCAGTAATGCAATTAGTTCTATTCTTCATACATATTAATTTGGAAAGGACGTCCAAGTGAATAAAATTCCTACGTTTTTTCTTCGAAAGAGACACCAAAAGAAAAAAATCCTCCAGTTTTGCTTTGCTCCACTCCTTCTAACAGATTTGCATGAATAGTAGTTCCATAGCAAAGGATCCCTGAGGGATCGACATGAATGCAGAGTAACAAAGTGATGTGACGAGTGTACAACCTCTTTGGCATAGCCTTGTGGACCTCAGCATCATTGGGTTGGACGTGGAGGATGGTGATGCTGGTGTGACTGTCGGAGGCGGGGAAGAAGATCCGAGGCCTCTGGAAACGGCGCCGAGGGTACTTCTCCACTGTGATGGACGGTTCCGTCGTTGGAGCAGCTCCGGTGAGGTGTACGGCGACGAGGCTGAAGCAGGAGAAAACATAACACATTAATCTGAAGTGGGGCCCTAATATCATCTGCAATAGATGATGTAAAATACATCACCAAAAAGTGCTAGATGTAAAACGCGTCAGCCGTGCCACGGCCGCTCCAATAGATGTTGTAAGTACTGTTCACTCTGAACTTAACTGAAGAAAATGAACTTTACAGTCGAAACTGAATTTTACTATCGAAACTGATTGAACTAGTAGCAGAGCATTGCATTAGATGTTTAGGGCGTTCGAGCACTAGTAGCAGAGAAGCAGTGATCTAAATCAGCAGGCGCTCGAGCAGGGAATGCACTAGCAGAGAGCAAGTCGTGCAGTAGCACCGCGAGCGAGTGCTAAAGCAGCAACTCCTGTAGCTGCCGGAGGTCGTGCAACAGCAGCAGCACCGCAAGCGAGAGCAAGAGCAGAGCAGCAGCACGAACGAAAGCAAGAGCAGTGCAACAGCATGACTGACAACAAGAACAGAGCCGCAGTGCGAGCGAGAGCCGGAGCAGCTGCAGCTAGTGCCGTTGTGGAAGTCGCCGCCGAGGAAGCAACAACATGGGGGAGAGACGTCATTGATGATGTGGCCGACGACGGCACCGTTCATGGAGACCCACCATGTCTGCTCGGTATCGAGCACAGGCAGCCCCGTGAGATCCAATAAAAGATAAAATGCAGCGGTGAGTGCAGAACCTCCTTGGTGGCACCGAGTTGGCCTCGGCTTCATCGAAGGAATTGGTGAGGATGCTGCGGTTCCGGTGGGGCAGGTCAAGACGGCACTGTGGTGATTGATGTGGCGCGATAGACGAGCGAACATCGGGGTAGCTCCTTGGAGGTGGAGGACAGGGCGGCTGATCCGGCAAGACGACGAGATCGACGACGAATCCTCATATGGTGCGGTGGATGAGAGACGGCGAGCTGTTGCGGTGGACGATGTAGTCGGGGAAGAGTCTCCAGCTGGGCGGCGGTCGGGAGGCCGACGGAGGATCGTGGGGTTTCGCGGGTTTTGGCAGCCTCGGTGTATGAATGGGGGAGCTTCATTTCCGACTGAGGGGTAGAAGGGGGATTTCACGTGTTTGAGCTGCGGGACCGATTTCGGATGAGGAGGGAGTTTTCGCGCGCGTCGAAATTTCAGGATAACAAGGCGCGGCGCGGGTTGAAGAGGCGGGAGTTTCAAAGCAGGTGAGACAAAAGATACTCGAGCTTGAAAATTTCGGGATAACAAGGTGCGGATTCCTTGTTCGGCAGAACAAACTTAAGGTGTAAAAAAACAATTCATACAAGACACAAGAGAGTCATGTCCCCTTTTACTATATTGCTATAGATGCCATTGGAAAAACTACAAGAAAATGTAAAAAAAATCGGGAGAACAAGATTACCCTGCACAGTACCAAATCGATTCGCACTTCCCTCAACAACAACAAAAAACAAATCAATTCCCACCAAAAGAAAGAGTAATGTCCCTTTTTATATGATTACAAATGCCAGGATCTCGAATTTCAATTTTTGAATCCATGTTATGTTGAATTCGGATATATCGTTAGGTGACCTTGCGGTTTATAATTGATGTAGTCGTACATTTTGATCTTCCATTATATATGAACATTTTACTCCACCATGTGAACATATATATTGTCGTCTACCATATGGACTAAATCTGAATCAATTTTCCTTATTTGAATACGATTGTTGTCAAGTTATACAATAATTTAAATATTATCTTGATAACAAAAAACATGCATATAGCAGTAATCATATTTCACTATGAACTACATGTACCATACGCTCTCCAATTCAAATATTTGTATCCATTTTATGTTGAATTCAAATCATAGTACATTATTGGTCTAGGTAGCATGATGTTCAGGATAATCTAAACCATGTTTTCATATGTATAATTTTTGGCTGAATTGGGACAAGTTTTGGTATAAGCTTCTTGCAAAACCGGAGATTCTCTCAACAAGCCTCGTGGTTCCGAGAGGGAACGTGTCACCTTTGTGTGCAAAACAATATACGCTGCCTCCCCACTGATTTTCTTTATAGAGGCAACATAGAACTATATGAGTGTCCTGTTAAATTTTGGAATTATTTCGGGTTTGTTTGGACTTTTTATACATTAATTGAGTTTCTGGACTTTTAATGTGCATAATCTAAATATGAACTGCATGCACATGCTCCGGTGCACCAAAGTTGGTTGAAAAATCACATGTGTGTCCTTGGTTGAATTTCTAGGTCCCATGGAAGAAATGAGAATGAAATTCAAACATCTGGGCATCGTGACTCGGCCGAGAACATCGAGAAACTTAGATTTTAAATTCATGTAAATCCAAAACTCGCCTGGAAATCATGAAACTTGGCATGGTGTCATGTCATGGCACTAACATGTTGTGGTAAAAAATTGGGCCGATTTGGAAGCTCGTGGTTCTAAGAGGGAACGTGCCACCTTTGAGTGTGAAACGATATACGTTGCCCCCCCCCCCTTGAGTTTCTTAACAAAGGCAACATAGAACTACATGAGTGCCCTGTTAAATTTTGGAATTATTCCGGGTTCGTTTGTCGTTTTTTATACATTAATTGAGTTTCTGGTCATTTAATGTGCATAAGTCAAATTTGAACTACAAGCACATGCTCTCGTGCACCAAAGTTGGTTGAAAAATCACATTTGTGTCCTCGGGTGAATTTCTAGGTCCCATGCAAGAAACGAGAATAAAATTCAAACATCTGGGCATCGTGGCTCGTCCGAGAACATTGAGAAACTTGGTTTTAAAATTCTTGTAAATCCAAAACACGTCTAAAAATCATGAAACTTGGCATGGGTGTCATGTCATGGTACTACCATGCCGTGGTAAAAAAATTGGCCGAATAGGAACATATTTTGGTATAAGCTTCTTGCAAATCGAAGCTTCTCTCAAGAAGGCTCGTGGTTCTGAGAGGGAACATGCCACCTTTGAGTGCGAAACGATATACGCTGTCCCCCTTGAGTTTATTTACAAAGGCAACATAGAACTACATGAGTGCCCTGTTAAATTTTGGAATTATTCTGGCTTCGTTTGGCCTTTTTTACACATTAATTGAGTTTTTGGTCATTTAATGTGCATAATTCAAATTTGAACTACAACCACATGCTCCCGTGCACCAAAGTTGGTTGAAAAATCACATTAGTGTCCTCGGGTGAATTTCTAGGTCCCATGCAAAAAATGAGAATAGAATTCAAACATCTGGGCATCGTGGCTCGGTCGAGAACATTGAGAAACTTGGTTTTAAAATCATGAAACTTGGCATGGTGTCATGTCATGGTAGTACCATGCCGTGGTAAAAAAATTGGCCGAATAGGAACAAATTTTGGTATAAGCTTCTTGCAAGTCGGAACTTCTCTCAAGAAGGCTCATGGTTCTGAGAGGGAACATGTCACCTTTGTGTGCATAATTCAAATTTGAAATACAAGCACATGTTCCAGTGCACCAAAGTTGGTTGAAAAATCACATGTGTGTCCTCGGGTAAATTTCTAGGTTCCATGCAATAAATGGGAATGAAATTCAAAATTCTGGGCGTCATGGCTGGGCTGGAAACATTGAGAAACTTAGTTTTTTAATTCCTGTAAATACAAAACACGCATGAAAATAATGAAACTTGGCTTGGTGCCATGACATGGCACCAACATGCTGTGGTAATTTTGCAGTCCGATTTGCAAAGGCACACACATTAACAATCAACAAAGTCATTTTGGAACAAGTGCTGTCACGTTACAATCGGAAACACAAGTATTATTGAAACCGTGGGAGTTCTATTTACTACCATTTACGTGTCGCCACGCATCCCCATTTTTTATTAGCTAGGAGGCACCGTGCATGGTAGCTATTTGAGTACGAGAGGCGTGCGATCAAACCCGTGCGCGTGCTTATCGGGAGGAGAGCCCTTTGACCTCCATCTGCCGTCCACCTCTCTCCCAAGGTCTCCATTAATGGCGTCCGAGCCTCTGTTTAATGGCGTGGCTATGTCTCACTCAACTGAGATTTAAGAGAGAAAAAAGAAAATCCGAAAGCACGGATCTTGATGTAAGATCCGACGGACCTATATAGCATCTACTGCGACTTATAGCAAGACTGATGAATATATAAGGACGATTAATTGTCTTACATAATTAGAAAGATAATTAAAAAATCCACATGCGGCTACGCCCGAAATACACAAGGCCAAAAGAAGAAGGAAGACAAGGATCTGGCTCGCTGATCTCTACTTTCTTGATGCGTTGCTGCAGGCCGCGGAAACTAGTCTCCACGGTGAGTGGCGATGAGCTCTTTCGTGTCCTCAAGATGCTGCTTGAGAACATCCATGGATTCCTCCACCAGCCTTTGGCGCTCGATACAGAGCATGTCATTCTCGTCCATAAGTTTCTTGACAATGACACCGATCCTCTTCAACAAGGCATTGGTCTCCTCCTGCTGGTCTGCACTTCAGACGATCTTCGCCCTCAGCAGGTCGCACTCGGCCTGGAGCCTCTCATTGCCCTCCCTTAGTTGTCGGATGACGCCGGTAGCCTGTTCAAACGAGGCTTTCATGTCGTCCTGCAACCTCGCCCAGCCGGAGATCTGATCCATCTGGCTATGGACGATCGCATGCATGCACCTGTAACAGTCGTCGCCTGCCCGCGAGAAATTTTCCCAGGCCGCCACGGCGCGGCGGGACATCTCTGCTGCTTCTGCGGCGCGGCTGGACTAGTCTGCTGCATCGACGGTGCGGCGGGACCTCTGTGCTGCTACTTCCGTGCGGCGGGACATGTCGGCTGCTTTCGTAGCGAGGCGAGACATCTCTCGTGCTTTCACTTCCATGCTCGCCTCTCCCTGGTGGCAATCTCTTGACCCAGAACTCACGCTAGCCATGGTAGACGCAAGGGAAGGATGCTGAATGACTTGTTTGTTTTTGTGGATGAGGAGTTGAGGAGGAATATGCAGTCATCTTGGCATACTAGTATTTATAACCGAGTACTAATACACTCATAAGTGGGAAACCGTTTAGGTTGTGATCGGTGTGAATAGGTTTGCAATTCAATATAGCATGGTACTAATACGCTCCTAAGTGGGAAACCGTTTAGGTTGTGATCGGTGTGAATAGGTTTGCAATTCAATATAGCATGGAGTAATTTGGAATGTGACGAGACCTAAGCTTAAAATTTATTGAAGGTTCTAGTTTTGAAGTGCGGCACTATTCTCGAATGGCGTTACGTGGGCACGTGTTCTCGCCCGTGGTGTAGCATATGCCATGGTAGTTCTTTTTCTACTGTTGTGTACGTGCAATAACTGACACCATCGCATACATATCTTATGGCTAATGGGGTGTTCGACAGGAATAGCCGCGTGGCGAGCTATAGGCTAGTCTTTTTTCAGACGCATTAAACCTATCTCTCGGGACTTCTCACACGCACCATCATGCCACCCATAAAAACTTGTACTCTGAGTTTAGTACGTTATACAGGAAGAGAAGAGGTGCACGCACGCACTCGTCCTCTCACACACGCGTCTGTTTTTCTCGAAAAGGAGGATGATGACCCCCGGCCTCTGCATCTGGGAGTCACACATGCATCTGTAGCTACGAATTGTAGTGTTCTCAACCATCCGATTGGCTCTATCATGGATGTACCTATATACTAAAACATGTCTAGATACATCTATATTTTGACAAATGGAAGGCATGTATTGTGGAACGGAGGGAGTGCTTGTCATCAAAATGGATAAAAAGGGATGTATCTAGAAATAAAATACGTCTACATACATCTCCTTTTATCCATTTTGATGACAAGTAGTACTTCTTACCCAAAGGAACTTTATATCCAACAGACACAAAATATCCGTTCAACTATTGGAAATTACTGATCTGATGTCGAAGTAATTGCTGCATCGCCACCAAAACCCACCATTTCTTAAGCTAAAGTAGACCGAGGTAATCCCTATATTAGCATATTACTAAGATAAATAGAAGGCATTGTAGAAACATTTAGGACGTGAGCTTGTCAATCTGAATGTGAAGGGACACCAGCTTAGCCCCGGCCAGCAGCTTGGGCGAAACTATGAAGAAGGTCAGCTCCTGCACGTCGACGTCACCGAGATCCTTGCTGCTTGTCACCTCCATTTCCACCTTGACGGCGTCGGTCGTGCCTTTGGGCTCCCCCGGCAGGCCGTTCGCCCATAGCTTGGCCACGTAGTACGGCAGTGGGGACGCCCCCGCTCTGATGCAGACGACCGGCATGGCGATAGGCGCGCCGATGTAGAGCATGCCACCGACCAAGAAAAACGCGCGGCCGTCCTCCTCTGCGAATAGCAAGAGTCGTGGCTCCGACAGTGGCACTTGCAGCTGGAGCACCTTGTCGTACTGGATCCCGTGCACGGGCATGGGATGCGCGGTGCTGATGTGGTGGTAGAGCGCCGGTGGCGGGCCTTCGTAGCCGCAGACGGGCACGGGGCATTTGCAGGGCGCGAGCGAACACACGCTCTGGTGATCGGCAAGCTTGTGGTAAGTGACGTAGAGCCCACAGCCTTCGTGCGGGCACTCCACCCTCAGCGACGAAAGGACGTCGTCCACCGCCGTGTTCCGCACGTCGAAGCCACCGCCACACTTGCACTTCTAGCACTGCCGCTGGTTCCCAGGGCGCTCGACGCGGCAGTCTATGCAGGCCAGGTGCCCTCCCTTATACTGTAGAAATCAATCGAACAACACATCAATCAAGAAACCTGCACCTTTCTCAATCAGCCGAACGGACGAGGTGTATTCGAACCTCACACACTAGAGGCGTCAAGGGGCGGAGGCACAAGGGGCAGTGGAGCACGGTGAGGTCCATCGAGACCTTAGAGAGCTCTATCGTCGGGTCCTGTTCCGTCTGCATGATCTCGCCCTCCTCGTGGACAACCATCTCTCGCTTGGGCCGGGGCATTACAAAGCTTTACCGTCACATATTTTATACTACTTCAAGGTGCATTAAATCAACACATGCAAGTATCAAAAGGAGAGTCACGACATGTATGCATGCATTGTAATTAATGCATCGGTAAACACAAATTATTGAAATATATCGAGTGCAGTGCTTTGATGTGTCGCGTCAACTCGTACATCAACGAGAAGTTTGATTATCCTCTCCCTCGCGGACTTAACTGCACCTGCCTTTGGCTGTATGACAGGTTGGCCACCCACCTGTTGGGCCCACCTGTTATACACGCAAAGGCAGGAGCGTCCCTCCCTCACCCATGAGCGTGGTGGCTGGCAAGACTAGGAGAAGCTTTCGCTACACACTCTCCCTCCCGCACGCGGTGGACATGCAGCAGTTCAATCGGTGTCAGATGGCCAGAAGCATACTGTAGTACTCCTCCAGTGCAGTAGTACTCCATCATTGTTCGACTTCTCGAAGAGGCGAAGAGCCAAGCGTAGCCCGGACGCTCGTGTGGCAGTTTCATGTGTAGAGTAGTCTTGGATAGCGTGTATCGTGCCTATAAGCTTAAAATCGTTGGGGTCGGTTCCATGTTATGTGGCCGTCTCAAAGTTTAAAATAATAATTAAAATAGTCTTCTGGCCCTTCCTGTCACCCTGGTGATTGTAGTTTGCATGCTCATCTGGTCAAGACAGGAATATATATTTTAATTTGTGGTGGGTAAATGTTAGAGGTTGCCGCAAATATATTGTACACTGCGGGTCTTTCAGCCAAGTTTAGAGGCAAGCATGTGGGGCCAGTGCTATGAGGTGTCACCTCAACTCATACAACAAGGAGAAGCTTGATTTTACTACTACACGCCTTCTCCCTTGCCCATGCGCGCGGTTACTCACAAATGAGTACTTCTACAACAAGCTATCCCTCCCGCTCGCGGTGGACAGACATGCAGCAGTGGATTCGACACTGTAGAAGCAGTAGTAGTAACATCATTGTTCGTCTTCTCGAAGAGGCGAAGAGCCAAGCGCAACATGAGCGTGGCAGTTGCGAACATTGGAGCACGCATATAGCCAGGCTCTTGCATGAGACAAAATTGCTATGTGAGCCCACTATTGTACTACTACGTACAACTACTTGCTAGTATAGCCCTGTAAACAAGAAAGGAGTATTTGCCCTTCTAGAGATTTCAACAAGTGACTAGACTACACCGAGACGGAGTACATATGGAGCAAAATGAGTGAATCTGCACCGTAAATAAATACATAGTTCTATCATTTTCCTCTTCGAGGTGCACAATATTGAGTATACTGACTAGTCTCTTTTTGACACGCATTTACGTTTTTTGACATAGTACAGACGCAAGCGCTCATATACACGCGCATACACTCACCCCTATGAATGCACACACACGCATGGCACTATCATCTTGAAATTTACGAAGTCACCATAGGCACCTCGTCGTCGACGGGAACGTCTCCTGACACGCGATAGACGCGAGTGGCAGTCGCCTCCATAGGTGCTTGAATGCCAAGGAGGGAGAGGGTAGCGGTTCCCGAGACGTTGAACGGTCAATGATGCATCCTCAATTACATGCAGAGGGAATTAATTGGAGAAGCAGAATAGAGCTAGCACGATGTGAATGCAACAAAGTTTGGACTCTCATATAAAGGCACCCCACCACTCCAATCCATCTACTCCCAAGTCTTTGCGCAACACTGCTCACTCCAATCCAAGACCAAGTGACCAGAAGCCACAAGCACCTATGGAGGCGATGGACGCGAGCGGCAGTCGGCTGTGCCAAATCATCCAAGGCGCCGGCCTGCAGCCCCGCACCGTGCAGTGTTTCCAGACGGTGCTGGTAACTGCCGGCATCGTAGCCCTCGCCGACGGCGGCTTCGCCTCTCGCATGGACGACATGATGGTCAACTCCATCCGCAAGTTCACCACCGTCAAGAAGCGCGCAGACGACCTTGCCATACTGCTCCAGCCCGCGCGCCTAGGCTCCTCATTGCCTGCCACCCTCATCGGCCTCCATGGTGACGAACTCTTTCAAGCCCTGGTGGGCCCTGCAGGTGCTAGAAGTCACGACAAAGAATGTGCACCTTGAGGCCGCGCTCACCGCGCAGCGCCTCACCATGCAAGAAACCGTCGACCTGCATATCCACGTCTACGAGGAAATCGTCTACATAGGCCACTACAAGGCAAGCGAGGACATAAAGACGTTGGCCTTCTTCCAGCGGCTGGAATCTTTGGACGCCATTGTTCCAAAGCACGTCGACCTGGCCACGAAAGCCGCTGCTACTTAGGCGCCGTTCGGTGGGCCGGCGCCCTGAGTCGAGGAGGTGGACATCGTCGATGGATGAATCTCTTCTTCTTGCCTCCTGTAACCAGCACTGCATCGCCTCATGGCCTTAATGTTTTATTAGTATAGTACTCCCTCCGTTCCCAAATATAAGTCTTTCTAAAGATTCCAGCAAGTGACTACTACATACGGAGCAAAATGAGTGAATCTACACTCTAAACTATGTCTACATACATTTGTATGCTGTAATCCATTTGAAATAGTATCTAAAAAGGCTTATATTTAGGAACGGAGGGAGTATATGGCATTTTTATTCCAGTCGTAACGTTTTCACTGTGAGGTGGGGCCGCAGTTGAACAAACCCACCCTGCCCACCGGGCGTCGGCCGAGTTTAGAATTAGAAGAGATAAACGAGGGAGGAGAGCTAGCTGTAGCACGGACGCTGTTGTCAGATGGGACTCGTGTTGATAGAATAGGAGTACTGAGCACTCGTGCCTCTTTTTTTAGGGAAAAATTAGTCGTATGTCTAGTACCACTAGTTGGGTGCGTGCGACCTATAGCTGTCATCACCTTTGGTCTCCTTTTCGAGCCGCAACTACGCTTCACACTACATATTTTTCACGCATTTATCCTCCTATATGTACTCCTAGGCTATTTCCACGTGCTCCCATTCGCCGACATGTGGGACATAGAGCATCTGGGTCGTAGTGCATGCACAACTCGGAGCATATGTCGGGGTACTTTACATTTCAGACCTCACGAATTACATGCAAACCCCCCGTAGAAGAATAAATAAATAAATGAATTACTACATGAAACCGGATTATTTTCATAGAAACCGGAGCACGTTCATTAAATTTTGGACATAACACATTTATAAAAAATGATCAGACCTAAACCAATCTAAGGTCCTCTTTGATTTTTCCCACAAAAAGGGCCTCTTTGATTCGCAGGATACTGAAAACACAGGAATGGGGAAAGTATGATGGCGATGAACCGAGATGAGGAGAACTCTAACTCAGTTAGAGGTTAGAGTTAGATTCTAACCCTGAACTAACTCTAAACTAAAGAGGTGTATGGATGGCAGGGTTAGATTGACAATAAATGCTCTTTGTCAATCATTTGACTACTTTGGACCCTATTTCCTGCCGGATTTGGTGTGGCCGGCTCTTCTGTGGCCTCCTTCAGCTCACAATTGACATAAACGAACCATCTTTACAAATCAAGCATGCAAAACATGATAATTTTTACTTTGTCCATACAAATGAGATATCCCACTTAAACATACAAGTCGTCAATCAAGCTTCACAAAAAACACTCCATGAAACAAAGCATGAGCTAACTCATCACAGAAGTCATTCACTATAGGGAGGGAGCCCGGAGCTCCTCACGCACCGAGGGAGGAGCTCGCCATCATCACTCTGGAGGAAGGCTCCATAGAGCCCAAGCCCCGGGAACCCCTCTGACGCCGGCCCTTGCGAGTTGAGGTCGACACCGGCATGGGTAGTAGGGCCGCTTGCCGCCGACTGGGAACTTAATCTTTGGGCCTCTAGAAATAATGCAAGCCTGAAACTAAAATACCTAAAAAGGTGAACTGACTCTTTGGGCCTCTAGAAATAATGCAAGCCTTAAAGTAAAATACCTAGAAAGGTGAACTGAATCTTTGGGCCTCTAGAAATAATGCAAGCCTGAAACTGAAATACCTAGAAAGGTGAACTGAATCTTTGGGCCTCTAGAAAGATTTATTACCTCCTCAAGCAGCATCAAACAATTCCATGTGTGCACCACAAATCTATACCAAGTTTGATCAGGATCTACTTTTCCAAATTAGAATTAGTGCTAGAGCGAGCAAGATCAATGATATGGCTGTGAGACAGAGAAGAAACAGACAAACTCACTCCTCTCGCGACCTCCTTGGTAGATGCGCCGCCGCCGCGCACGACAGAGGGAGAAAACGACTGGGAAGGGGGAGCGGGGCGACCTTCGAAGGCCGGAGTGTTGGGGAACGCTGCAGAAAATAAAAAAAATTATACGCTTCACCAAGATCAATCTATGGAGTCATCTAGCAAAGATAGAGAGGAGTGCATCTACATACCCTTGTAGATCGTGTGCGGAAACGTTCAAAAGAACGGGGTTGACGGAGTCATACTCGTCGTGATCCAAATCACCGGAGATCCTAGCGCCGAACGGACGGCACCTCCGCGTTAAAGACACGTACGGTTGGGGATACTTCTCCTCCTTCTTGATCCAGCAAGGGGAAAGGAGAGGTTGATGGAGATCCAGCAGCACGACGGCGTGGTGGTGGATGCAGCAGCGATCTCGGCAGGGCTTCGCCAAGCTTCTACGAGAGGGAGAGGTGTAGCAAGGGGAGAGGGAGGCGCCAAGAGCATGGGTGCGGCTGCCCTCCCTCCCCCCTCTTTATATAGGCCCCCTAGGGGGGCGCCGGCCTTAGGAGATGGGATCTCCAAGGGAGGGCTATGGACAAGGGGGTGGCTTGCCCCCCAAGGCAAGTGGAGGCGCCCCCCACCCCTAGGGTTTCCAACCCTAGGCGCAGGGGAGGGCAAGGGGGGGCACACCAGCCCACCAAGGGCTGGTTCCCCTCCCACTTCAGCCGATGGGGCCCTCCGGGATAGGTGGCCCCACCCGGTGGACCCCCAGGACCCTTGCCGTGGTCCCGGTACAATACCGGTAACCCCCGAAACTTTCCCGATGGCCGAAACTTGACTTCCTATATATAGTTCTTTACCTCCGGACCATTCCGGAACTCCTCGTGACATTCGGGATCTCATCCGGGACTCCGAACAACTTTCGGGTTACTGCATACTCATATCTCTACAACCCTAGCGTCACTGAACCTTAAGTGTGTACACCCTACGGGTTCGGGAGACATGCAGACATGACCGAGACGCCTCTCCAGTCAATAGCCAACAGCGGGATCTGGATATCCATGTTGGCTCCCACATGCTCCTCATTGATCTCATCGGATGAACCACAATGTCGAGGATTCAAGAAACCCCGTATACAATTCCCTTTGTCAATCGGTACGTTACATGCCCGAGATTCGATCGTCGGTATCCCAATACCTCGTTTAATCTCGTTACCGGCAAGTCACTTTACTCGTATCGTAATGCATGATCCCGTGACCAGACACTTGGTCACATTGAGCTCATTATGATGATGCATTACTGAGTGGGCCCAGAGATACCTCTCCGTCATACGGAGTGACAAATCCCAGTCTCGATTTGTGCCAACCCAACAGACACTTTCAGAGATACCCGTAGTGCACCTTTATAGTCACCCAGTTATGTTGTGACATTTGACACACCCAAAGCACTCCTACGGTATCCGGGAGTTGCACAATCTCATGGTCTAAGGAAATGATACTTGACATTTGGAAAAGCTCTAGCTAAACGAACTACATGATCTTTGAGCTATGCTTAGGATTGGGTCTTGTCCATCACATCATTCTCCTAATGATGTGATCCCGTTATCAATGACATCCAATGCCCATAGTCAGGAAACCATGACTATCTGTTGATCAAGGAGCTAGTCAACTAGAGGCTTACTAGGGACATGTTGTGGTCTATGTATTCACACGTGTATTAAGATTTCCGGATAACACAATTATAGCATGAATAACAGACAATTATCATGAACAAAGAAGTATAATAATAACCATTTTATTGTTGCCTCTAGGGCATATTTCCAACAGTCTCCCACTTGCACTAGAGTCAATCATCTAGTTACATTGTGATGAATCGAACACCCATAGAGTTTTGGTGTTGATCATGTTTTGCCCTAGGGAGAGGTTTAGCCAACGGAACTGCTACATTCAGGTCCGTGTGTACTTTACAAATATCTATGTCTCCATCTTGAACATTTTCACTAATGGAGTTGAAGTGACGCTTGATGTGCCTAGTCTTCTTGTGAAACCTGGGCTCCTTGGCAAGTACAATAGCTCCAGTGTTGTCACAGAAGAGTGCGATCGGCCCCGACGCATTGGGTATGACTCCTAGGTCGGTGATGAACTCCTTCACCCAGATTGCTTCATGCGCTGCCTCCGAGGCTGCCATGTACTCTGCTTCACATGTAGATCCCGCCACGACGCTTTGCTTGCAACTGCACCAGCTTACTGCCCCACCATTTAAAATATACACGTATCTGGTTTGTGACTTAGAGTCATCCAGATCCGTGTCGAAGCTAGCGTCAACATAACCCTTTACGACGAGCTCTTCGTCACCTCCATAAACGAGAAACATATCATTAGTCCTTTTCAGGTACTTCAGGATGTTCTTGACCGCTGTCCAGTGTTCCATGCCGGGATTACTTTGGTACCTTCCTACCAAACTTACGGCAAGGTTTACATCAGTTCTGGTACACAGCATTGCATACATAATAGACCCTATAGCTGATGCATAGGGGATGACACTCATCTTTTCTCTATCCTCTACCGTGGTCGAGCATTGAGCTGAGCTCAATTTCACACCTTGCAACACAGGCAAGAACCCCTTCTTAGACTGACCCATATTGAACTTCTTCAATATCTTATCAAGGTATGTGCTTTGTGAAAGACCTATGAGGCGTTTTGATCTATCCCTATAGATCTTGATGCCTAGTATGTAAGCAGCTTCTCCAAGGTCTTTCATTGAAAAACACTTATTCAAGTAGGCCTTAATGTTGTCCAAAAGTTCTATATCATTTCCCATCAAGAGTATGTCATCTACATATAATATGAGAAATGCTACAGAGCTCCCACTCACTTTCTTGTAAACGCAGGCTTCTCCATAAGTCTGCATAAACCCAAACGCTTTGATCATCTCATCAAAGCGAATGTTCCAACTCCGAGATGCTTGCACTAGCCCATAAATGGATCGCTGGAGTTTGCATACCTTGTTAGCATTTTCAGGGTCGACAAAACCTTCCGGCTGCATCATATACAATTCTTCCTTAAGATGGCCGTTGAGGAATGCCGTTTTGACGTCCATTTGCCATATCTCATAATCATAGTATGCGGCAATTGCTAACATGATTCGGACGGACTTTAGCTTCACTACGGGAGAGAATGTCTCATCGTGGTCAACCCCTTGAACTTGTCGATAACCCTTAGCGACAAGTCGAGCTTTATAGATGGTAACATTACCATCCGTGTCCGTCTTCTTCTTAAAGATCCATTTGTTTTCTATCGCTCGGCGATCATCGGGCAAGTCTGTCAAAGTCCATACTTTGTTTTCATACATGGATCCTATCTTGGATTGCATGGCTTCAAGCCATTTGTTGGAATCTGGGCCCGCCATCGCTTCTTCATAGTTTGAAGGTTCACCGTTGTCTAACAACATGATTTCCAGGACAGGGTTGCCATACCACTCTGGTGTGGAACGTGTCCGCGTGGACCTATGAAGTTTAGTAGTAACTTGATCCGAAGTACCTTGATCATCATCATTAACTTCCTCTTCAGTTGGTGTTGGCATCACAGGAACATCTTCTTGAGCTGCGCTACTCACCGGTTCAAGAGGTAGTACTTCATCAAGTTCCACTTTCCTCCCACTTACTTCTCTCGAGAGAAACTCTTTCTCCAGAAAGGACCCGTTCTTGGCAACAAAGATCTTGCCTTCGGATATGAGGTAGAAGGTATACCCAATGGTTTCCTTAGCGTATCCTATGAAGACGCATTTTTCCGACTTGGGTTCGAGCTTTTCAGGTTGGAGTTTCTTGACATAAGCATCGCATCCCTAAACTTTTAGAAACGACAGCTTAGGTTTCTTCCCAAACCATAATTCATACGGTGTCGTCTCAACGGATTTAGACGGTGCCCTATTTAAAGTGAATGTAGCTGTCTCTAGAGCGTATCCCCAAAAAGATAGCGGTAAATCGGTAAGAGACATCATAGATCGCACCATATCCAATAAAGTGCGATTACGACGTTTGGACACACCGTTACGTTGAGGTGTTCCAGGCGGCGTGAATTGTGAAACGATTCCACATTTCCTTAAGTGTGCCCCAAATTCATGACTTAAATATTCTCCTCCACGATCTGATCGTAAGAACTTTATCTTTCGGTCACGTTGATTCTCTACCTCATTCTAAAATTCCTTGAACTTTTCAAAGGTCTCAGACTTGTGTTTCATCAAGTAGACATACCCATATCTACTCAAGTCGTCAGTGAGAGTGAGAACATAATGATATCCTCCACGAGCCTCAACGCTCATTGGACCGCACACATCATTGTGTATGATTTCCAATAAGTTGGTTGCTCGCTCCATTGTTCCGGAGAATGGAGTCTTGGTCATTTTGCCCATGAGGCATGGTTCGCATGTGTCAAATGATTCATAATCAAGAGACTCTAAAAGTCCATCAGCATGGAGCTTCTTCATGCGCTTGACACCAATGTGACCAAGGCGGCAGTGCCACAAGTATGTGGGACTATCGTTATCAACTTTACATATTTTGGTATTCACACTATGAATATGTGTAACATCACGTTCGAGATTCATTAAGAACAAACCATTGACCATCGGGGCATGACCATAAAACATATCTCTCATATAAATAGAACAACCATTATTCTCGCATTTAAATGAGTAGCCATCTCGTATTAAATGAGATCCAGATACAATGTTCATGCTCAAAGCTGACACTAAATAACAATTATTGAGGTGTAAAACTAATCCCGTAGGTAAATGTAGAGGTAGTGTGCCGACGGTGATCACATCGACCTTGGAATCATTCCCGACGCGCATCCTCACCTCGTCCTTCGCCAGTCTTCGCTTATTCTGCAGCTCCTGCTTTGAGTTACAAATATGAGCAACGACACTGGTATCAAATACCCAGGAGCTACTATGAGTGCTGGTAAGGTACACATCAATAACATGTAAATGACATATACCTTTGGTGTTGCCGGCCTTCTTGTCTGCTAAGTACTTGGGGCAGTTCCGCTTCCAGTGACCACTTCCCTTGCAATAAAAGCACTCAGTCTCAGGCTTGGGTCCATTCTTTAACTTCTTCCTGGCAACTGGCTTACCGGGCGCGGCAACTCCCTTGCCGTCCTTCTTGAAGTTCTTCTTACCCTTGCCTTTCTTGAACTTAGTGGTTTTATTCACCATCAACACTTGATGTTCTTTCTTGATCTCTACCTCCGCTGATTTCAGCATTGAATATACCTCAGGAATGGTCTTTTCCATCCCCTACATATTGAAGTTCATCGCAAAGCTCTTGTAGCTCGGTGGAAGCGACTGGAGGATTCTGTCAATAACCGCGTCATCCGGGAGATTAACTCCCAGCTGAGTCAAGCGGTTGTGCAACCCAGACATTTTGAGTATGTGCTCACTGACAGAACTATTTTCCTCCATCTTACAACTGAAGAACTTGTCGGAGACTTCATATCTCTCGACCCGGGCATGAGCTTGGAAAACCATTTTCAGCTCTTCGAACATCTCATATGCTCCGTGTTGCTCAAAACGCTTTTGGAGCCCCGGTTCTAAGCTGTAAAGCATGCCGCACTAAACGAGGGAGTAATCATCAGCATGAGACTGCCAAGCGTTCATAATGTCTTGGTTCTCTGGGATGGGTGCTTCACCTAGCGGTGCTTCTAGGACATAATCTTTCTTGGCAGCTATGAGGATGATCCTCAGGTTCCGGACCCAGTCCGTATAGGTTCTGCCATCATCTTTCAACTTGGTTTTCTCTAGGAACGCGTTGAAGTTGATGGTAACGTGGGCCATTTGATCTACAAGACATATTGTAAAGATTTTAGACTAAGTTCATGATAATTAAGTTCATCTAATCAAATTATTCAATGAACTCCCACTCAGATTAGACATCCCTCTAGTCATCTAAGTGATACATGATCCGAGTCAACTAGGCCATGTCCGATCATCACGTGAGACGGACTAGTCATCATCGGTGAATATCTCCATGTTGATCGTATCTTCCATACGACTCATGTTCGACCTTTCGGTCTCTTGTATTCCGAGGCAATGTCTGTACATGCTAGGCTCATCAAGTTAACCTAAGTGTTTATGCATGTGTAAATCTGTCTTACACCCGTTGTATGTGAACGTTAGAATCTATGACACCCGATCATCACGTGGTGCTTCGAAACAACGAACTTTCGCAACGGCGCACAGTTAGGGGGGACACTTTCTTGAAATTATTATGAGAGATCATCTTATTTACTACCGTCGTTCTAAGTAAACAAGATGCAAAAACATGATAAACATCACATGCAATCAAATAGTGACATGATATGGCCAATATCATATAGCTCCTTTGATCTCCATCTTCGGGGCTCCATCATCATCTTCGTCACCGGCATGACACCATGATCTCCGTCATCATGATCTCCATCATTGTGTCTCCATGAAGTTGCTCACCAACTATTACTTCTACTACTATGGCTAACGGTTTAGCAATAAAGTAAAGTAATTGCATGGCGTTAAATTATTGACACGCAGGTCATACAATAATTAAGACAACTCCTATGGCTCATGCCGGTTGTCATACTCATCGACATGCAAGTCGTGATTCCTATTACAAGAACATGATCTCATACATCACATATATATCATTCATCGCAACTTTTGGCCATATCACATCACAAGGCATATGCTGCAAAAACAAGTTAGACGTCCTCTAATTGTTGTTGCATGTTTTACGTGGCTGCAATATGGTTCTAGCAAGAACGTTTTCTTACCTACGTGAAAGCCACAACGTGATATGCCAATTTCTATTTACCCTGTATAAGGACCCTTTTCATCGAATCCGCTCCAACTAAAGTGGGAGAGACAGACACCCGCTAGCCACCTTATGCAACTAGTGCATGTTAGTCGGTGGAACCTGTCTCACGTAAGCGTACGTGTAAGGTCGGTCCGGGCCGCTTCATCCCACGATGCCGCCGAAGCAAGACAAGACTAGTAGTGGCAAGAAAATTGACAACATCTATGCCCACAACAAGTTTGTGTTCTACTCGTGCATAGAAACTACTCATAGACCTAGCTCATGATGCCACTGTTGGTGAATGTTGCAGAAAATAAAAAATTTCTACGCTTCACCAAGATCAATCTATGGAGTCATCTAGCAACGAGAGAGAGGAGTGCATCTACATACCCTTGTAGATCGCGTGCGGAAGCGTTCAAGAGAATAGGCTTGAGGGAGTCGTACTCGTCGTGATCCAAATCACCGGAGATCCTAGCGCCGAACGGACGGCACCTCCGCGTTCAACACACGTACGGTTGGGAAGACGTCTCCTCCTTCTTGATCCAGCAAGGGGAAAGGAGAGGTTGATGGAGATCCAGTAGCACGACGGCGTGGTGGTGAATGCAGCAGCGATCTCGGCAGGGCTTCGCCAAGCTTCTACGAGAGGGAGAGGTGTAGCAAGGGGAGAGGGAGGCGCCAAGAGCATGGGTGCAGCTGCCCTCCCTCCCCTCTTTATATAGGCCCCCTAGGGGGGGGCACCGGCCCTAGGAGATGGGATCTCCAAGGGGGGGCGGCGGCCAAGGGGGTGGCTTGCCCCCCAAGGCAAGTGGAGGCGCCCCCCATGCCTAGGGTTTCCAACCCTAGGCGCAGGAGGGGGCCAAGGGGGGCACACCAGCCCACCAGGGGGCTGGTTCCCCTCCCACTTCAGCCCATGGGGCCCTCCGGGATAGGTGGCCCCACCCGGTGGACCCCCGGGACCCTTCCGGTGGTCCCGGTACAATACCGGTAACCCCCAAAACTTTCCCGATGGCCGAAACTTGACTTCCTATATATAATTCTTTACCTACGGACCATTCCGGAACTCCTCGTGACGTCCGGGATCTCATCCGGGACTCCAAACAACTTTCGGGTTACTGCATACTCATATCTCTACAACCCTAGCATCACCGAACCTTAAGTGTGTAGACCCTACGGGTTCGGGAGACATGCAGACATGACCGAGACGCCTCTCCGGTCAATAGCCAACAGCGGGATCTGGATACCCGTGTTGGCTCCCACATGCTCCTCGATGATCTCATCGGATGAACCATGATGTCGAGGATTCAATCAACCCTGTATACAATTCCCTTTGTCAATCGGTATGTTACATGCCCGAGATTCGATCGTCGGTATCCCAATACCTCATTTAATCTCGTTACCGGCAAGTCACTTTACTCGTACCGTAATGCATGATCCCGTGACCAGACACTTGGTCACATTGAGCTCATTATGATGATGCATTACCGAGTGGGCCCAGAGATACCTCTCCATCATACGGAGTGACAAACCCAGTCTCGATCCGTGTCAACCCAACAGACACTTTCGGAGATACCCGTAGTGCACCTTTATAGTCACCCAGTTACGTTGTGATGTTTGACACACCCAAAGCACTCCTACGGTATCCGGGAGTTGCACAATCTCATGGTCTAAGGAAATGTTACTTGACATTTGGAAAAGCTCTAGCTAAACGAACTACACGATCTTTGAGCTATGCTTAGGATTGGGTCTTGTCCATCACATCATTCTCCTAATGATGTGATCCCGTTATCAATGACATCCAATGACCATAGTCAGGAAACCATGACTATCTGTTGATCAATGAGCTAGTCAACTAGAGGCTTACTAGGGACATGTTGTGGTCTATGTATTCACACGTGTATTACGATTTCCGGATAACACAATTATAGCATGAATAACAGACAATTATCATGAACAAAGAAATATAATAATAACCATTTTATTATTGCCTCTAGGGCATATTTCCAACACGGAGGGAGAGGGCGGCCGGAGTAGGGTGGCGGAGGCCGGAAGGAGAGGGCGGCCGAAGGAGAGAGAGGGCGAGCGGCGCTTGGGCGGGCGGCCCTATGGGGAATAGAGAGGAGTCGTGCGAGAGGGGGGGGGAGCGATCTGGTGCGGGTAGGGAAGATTTTTTTTAGTTCTCTTTTAGTGGGCCCAAGGATAACTAACCCAATTAGAACCTCTCCACCGGGCTAGTTTTTTTAGCTAGGTTAGAGCAAACTAGCTCAAACTAACCCCTCGTGTTTCGATAATTTGAGGCTATTTCAACCCAAACTAGCTCTAACTCAGGGATCCAAACAAAGAGGAGTGTTACTGTACATGCTACAGTGTGGACCGTAGCACATTGTTTTTTATGGCCATATCACCACATTCTTTTCTACTGCTGGTTCACTGGGCTACCGTGGTTCACACTGCTGGTTCACTGGGCTGTCGTGGTTCGCATTGCTGGTTCACTGGGTTGCCGTGGTTCGCACTCCTCCGACCTGAGTAGTAGTAGTACTAGTATATACCACATCATTCTTTGCTCCTTCTTACTACTCCGACATGTGGGAGAGCCAGCATCCGGGTCAACGTGTCATGCACCAAATTACAGCGCGGAACGGAAGGGGGGCATCACCCCGGTCGGAGCGCCAGTAATTCATGACTATGGTGAGTGGTCATGTCACAAGTCTTTCCAGCAGTAACGCACCGTCAAATCGCACAGCCCGACCTTTCCAGCAGTATGTTTGAGAATCCGCCACTCGCTCACCCTCCTCGTCTCTCTGTCAAACTGCCACGCGTACTGCCCGGGAAAAGCCCCGCCCTCAACTTTTAACTACGTGAAAATGTCAAATCGCACAGCCCGACCTTTCCAGCAGTATGTTTGAGAATCCGCCACTCGCTCACCCTCCTCGTCTCTCTGTCAAACTGCCACGCATACTGCCCGGGAAAAGCCCCGCCCTCAACTTTTAACTACGTGAAAATAGTTTGAGCTTGTTCATTCTATATAAATACTTACTGTATGTTTATTCACCTATGGGGTTGTTCAATGAATGGAGGGCGGGGAGCACAAGTGAACAATACTAGTACTACTAGTAGTAAGTAGGAGTCGTAAAGTGGTCACCTTAAATAGAGAGTTTCTTTTTTTAATGCCACGTACACAAATTGAAACGCTTGTTGTGGAGAGAAAAAGATAATCACTCCACTATATATGTATGCAGGGGCCTGAGCACTTGCTTTACTAGGGTTGCTCTCTTCATTCTCGCATCCTCTCCAGATATAAACAAGACAGCGGTACCGACATTTTCTCTCTGCTCACCGCTGGTCACAGATCCGGCCGGATCCCTTCGGCCGGTGTGTGTAGAGGACTAAAAGGTGCATCGTTCACGCGGTCATCACCGCCGAGGGAGGAAACCCACAGCTGCCGGAGGGGCCCGATCCTCTGCCTGTGCCGTTCTCTCCGACACAGCGTCGGCTTGGGAGGTCCTCTGACTTCCTCCCTGCCGTATTGTCCGCTGATCCGACCTGCCGCCACCGACATCCCGGCGACCCTCAGGTATAAGTTCTTCGAAAGCGGCCTTGCTCTACTGCCCCAGCTCCCCACGTGTCTGCATGTGCATCTTTTTCTACTCCCATCAGCTCTTCCAAAGCCACCTAAATTTTTAGTATTATTAGAAGTAAAGCTACTTCATGCATTCGAATCTAGGGCTTTGTTCAAACAAAGAAGAAAGGGGGAAAGTTGTAGCATGAATCTAGGACTTGATTCAAAGCGGAAATAATATGGTGAAAGTAGTAGAGACCGGATACCCAACCGGTCTCTTAGTTGAAAAGGGAAATAATGGGAAAACGCAGTACAAACTGGATAAGGAATAGATCTATTATTGGTTGAAAAAAGGACAGAGAGTGGTGGCTGGTGGACAAGTCAATAGAGTATGTCCAAGATTAGATTTGCTGCCCTCACATAGTAAAAGGTCTCCAGGATTAGAATTATTGCCCTCACATAGTAAAAGGTCTCAGGATTAGATTTGCTGCCCTCACATAGTAAAAGATCTCCAGGATTAGATTTGCTGCCCTCACATAGTAAAAGGTCTCCAGGATTAGATTTGCTGCCCTCACATAGTACAAGGTCTCCAGGATTAGGTTTGTTGCCCTCACATAGCATGAACAAACTCGGCATCACCACTTTATGCCTCCTTGTAGGTACATTGTGCTGATGCGTCCACTGTCGCATGTCCTTATACCAACCTTTTGCTTTTGTTAATGTAAGGGCACATGTAAAATGAAGCGATCACAGTGTTACCTTAGGGACATATCTAACCAGTGTTATTGTTAATCTAATGCCTCCAGTGATAAGATGCAATTAAACTGTGTTACAAATGGCACTCCTGCTGTTTTCCCCAGTATGATAAGTAACTTGCTCCTTTACGCTGCTGAGTGTCCTGGTGTCCCCACGGTCCCATGCCCTTAAACTAACTCTTTAGCTGCTGTTGATTTACCGTGTCTGGTAAACAAGCAATGCCACCATTAAAGTAATCCCATATTTGAGGAATCTCATTGTTGATCGTAATGCTTCTGGTAACATGAAGCATTGCTGACGTTTTAAAATTTTAATTGTCCTTGCGTGATTGCCATGAACATAATTAAGATGCTTCTTTTCATTTTGTATATGTTTCGTATATTCTTATTGAGCAGCAACTGTTTATTTTCTATCTTTTTGTGCAGATAGGGATATCCATTTCACCTTGTTGCTATTGTGACCTTTTGGTGAACTGCACAAAACACTTTTTTTTTGGAATGAGTGTCTTGTGCAGTTCAACTAAAATCTCATGTGGGCAACATCTCTCAATTTTGGTGGAACTGCACAAAATGGTGATTGGAGTTTCCAAAATCTCTGTCAAGTTCTGCTGGTAATCTCGTGCAACATTTTATTAGCCTTTGCAAGATGAGCCGTCACTGTCACCACAATGGCACTCTATTTTAGTGGAACTGCACAAAAGGATAAGAAAATTATAGTTGCACCTTACATGAGCTGGATAGCCAACCTTAATGTTCCTCAATTTTGGTGCAACTACTAAAGAAGAACCTGCCAGCTCACGAGAGCAAGTACTTCTTGCTAGCTAAATGATGCAATCCTTGCTTCATTTCAGGTGAACTGCAAAAAAAAGGCGCATGAATTGAATCATGGAGCTGGAGGTTGACCTCATCCTAGTGGAGCTGGAGGTTAACCTCATTCTAGTGGAGCTGCAGGTTGAGTTCAAGGAGGCCACTATTAAAGTGAAATCATGCTCTTCTTGTTTGTGTTGTGCAAACAGGAATACTCAACTACAGATGTTGTGACTGTCAAGAGCATTCGCCAAGTTCTTCGATTGTATGACATGGCTAGCCAAGATGGATTTAATCCCGATATTCACTTTATCAAAAGGCTCTAATGGGTTGGTTCTGAATCTTGCAAGCTGGGAATCAATGAGATGTGTAGGCATCTTTGTTGTACTTATTATTTGAATCTTATTTGTTGGTTCTGAATCTTGCAAGCTGGGAATCAATGAGATGTGTAGGCATCTTTGTTATACTTATTATTTGGATCTTATTTGTTGGTTCCGAATCTTGCAAGCTGGGAATCAATGAGATGTGTAGGCATCTTTGTTGTACTTATTATTTGGATCTTATTTGTTGGTTCTGAATCTTGAAAGCTAGGAAACACGGCATGATGATGCAGAGGACAACAACGATAACAAACAATTCAAACTTGGTAGTATTATCTTTGTGAAAGTGCGACAAATGTGTTGATCGTGTGCGGCCTGAGAATAATAATTCTAATTGTTGTGCATGTTGATCCTGTGGCACTGATAGAACGAGCCAATGCATTGCTTGTTTTAAGTATAAATTTCTATTAAAGCTAATTAAATTTAAGACCACTAACTCCTATTATTACAGTACCAATACAGACCCGCTCGTGAACCAACGTGTGGCCGGCGTAGGTTTCTTAATGGAGGCGTTTGAATGCGCCGAGGGTGCATCTTCTGCCGGGCGTGCAACGGACAAGGGAGGGGTAGTAACTGTTGTCGCTTGTACACACTCAGCTTACTGTTGAATCCAGTTCCCCAAGAGCTGAAAAACGAACTGCTGCCGCCGCCTACACACTCGTTCACTTGAAGAGACTCCAATGGCGATCCGAGGGGTGAGCCTGCTGGATATGTACTTCAGCAAGGAGTTCCCCTTTGACTTCGTCGTTCAGTCCTATGGCTGCACCAAGTTGAATGTGATGTACACCAACAATCCGGACTCGGTGAAGCTCTGCCTCACCGACTTCAAGCAGTACCTATAGGACGAGAAATCACAAGGTTGCAGGACTAGACCTTGTGCCCATCCATTCGTCTCCTGACAGGGACCAGCGGATCGCCGTCGCCCAGGTATGTGTGCGGGATGAGGTTCTCATCTACCACTTCTGTAGGGCCACTAGAGGTTCTGGAGCATTCGCCCGTTTCATTGGCAGCTCCAACTGCACCTTCACTACGGTGGAGAGAAGGAAGAATGCGACGATTCGGCCATCTGGTGCAACAAGCTTGTCGACATCCAGAAGCAATACAAGATCATCAGCAACGGGCAGGAGAAGGACTCCATGGTTGACCTCGCCGAGACCATCATCGACCCCTGATACGCCAACATGAAAGAAGACAACGATACCAAGGACTTGAACACGTGGGAGGTACCTCTGAATTTGGCCTACATAACCTACGTGGCCAAGGACGCATACACATGCTACGACATGTACATGCACATCTTGGACATGAGGGTGTGTCTGCTTCCCGTAACCGACGAGTACACGGACAGTCGCAGCGTCATGATCAAGCGTGCCAGGAAGGTCTAGATGTTGTACTTTATCTATTTATAATCACCTTTATCATATGAGTGTTACATGCATTAGCCTATGTGTCGTAATTATCTGTTTTGTCCAAAATATTTCCTTTAAGAACCCATTAACATGATTGCTTTTTAGTGGCTATTTGCTTATGTATGTAACTAGTTGACTTGTCCATTAAAAAAAACTAGTTCACTCGGCTGCCATGCTTTGAATCTCCTTCCTCCCAACATATTCCCCTCCTCAGGTGGACCCAGCAGGTCTCTGAATTTTCTCCCACTTTCTTTTTTGATGTAAACTGAGTTTTCTCCCAGTACTTTTCCCTAGAACCAACTCAATTGTCCCATGTCTAGCCTAAAAAATAATAATACCCCACACACTATTAACTCGTCAAATTTAAACAATATTTTATTTTGTAAGTTGAAAGTTCTTACAAAATAATAATAATAATTGTTTATATATAACTTGGCAAGTTAACTCCTAGTGATTTCATACATAAGCTTGCAAAGATTTTACTGACCAATGCAGTAATAGACATGTAATCATGTGTTTATGTTTTTATAACTTTTCTCCGTCTAGCCCAACATGATATTTTCACCCAGCCCAGCAAGTCCGCGGATTTTGAGAAAAATGCAAATGGGATTTAAATTCTACCATATATATAAAAGGGATGTATAGATGCTACATCATTGTTTCACCCGGCCCACCAAATGGACTAAAAAACAAATGGACTGGCTGACATGTGGGCCAGTAGGTCGAAGCCTAAGAAGGTGTTGGATTTACATCCAACGGCCGGCATTCTTCTTCAATCTCTCATCTTCTTCCCCCAGCGCTGCCGGGACCGCCTGCTCCAGCTTTCGGCGTCCAGCGGCGTTGTTTTGCGCTCCTCAGTGAAACGCTACCCCGCCGACGGCCAGGCCATCCCTCCACTCCGCACCTCATGTTATTCTCTGCCGAGTGTAGGCCCACCCCGCACCCGAACCAGTCAAGTTTCCAACTCCTCTCCGTCTGCGACTCCACTGCCGCGTCTTCCCCATCTCCGGGTCATTCCAGTCTGGGGCCTCGCCGTCGTCCACCGCCTCGGTGCGCTCGGCGCGGCGTGGTCAACATACGAGAGTCATCGAAAGAGGACTGTACGTGGAGAGCCTGACGGCTGGGACCCACGAGGTCCATGGTCGCATGCAAGGAAAGTTCCTCCTTATTACGCACTGTACGTGGACTGTACATGGGAAGGGCTTCTGTATTTCACGAAAAAAACGTTCCCCCCGCTGACAGGTCGGACCCACCAGCTATATCTTCGCACGCAAGGAAGTGCCTCCTTATTACGCACAAAAAAATGAATACCCCCTGCTAGCTGGGACCCACCATAGTGGGTGGCTGACTTGTGGGCCTACTAAGTTGACGGGGATGGAGGGCTTTGTCAACTTAGTCAATATGAACGATTCTAGCTCCAGTGATCGTACGATGTCCATCCAACGGCCATAGTGCTTCTTCAACCTCTGGTCTTCTTGCTCCAGCCGCCCAAAGCAGCACCGGTCGTGCAGTGTGCTCCTACCTCTCATGGCTGGTTGTGATGCCGTGGAGGCCTCACCACCCCCTACTACTCCCACCGCTGGCCCAGGGCATCCCTCTACTCACCCACACCCCATGTTATTCTGCGGCGATGGCAACCTCACGCCGCAGCCGAACCAGTGAACCCTCATACTCCTCTCCGCGTGGGCATCCACTACCGCGTCTTCCCCGGCTCCTTGTCGTCCCCTTCCTAGGCCTCGTCGTCGTCCACCGCCTTGGTGCTCTCGCCGCGGCGTGGTCAATGTGGTCAACAATCGACTTCCATCGGAAGAGTACTGTACGTGGAGAGGCTGACAGTTGGGTCCACGGCCGCAGCTGGGTCCACGACCACAACCCAGTTTTTTTGTGATTTGCCAAGTAAGTCGCTTTGTCAGGCCTGTTGGGCTGCAAATCTTTCAAGGCGAGGAGAGCTTCATTCGGCTGGCCGAGAAAATGGCCTATCAGTAATGAGAAATGGGCTATACATTTTTAAAACACATCAAACCAGTGATTAGTTTCAAATTTATTTTTTCATTTCAAGATTTTAAATTGCATTGATTTTTATGCGTGGACAATTTGTTGGATTTTATATTGATATACATTTATTTTTAAAATCAGTTTGAATGTGACTCGAAATTTTGGGATTAAAAATAGTTCGGACCGCACCGAAATATGCAAAAATTCGTATACTTTTTTAACCGTGGCCACAATATGGGTTGTAATGCTAACAAAAAGAATATGGGCTCCAAAAAAACCTTAAGAATTAGCAAATGCACTGTAAATTATTAGAAATAATGGCAGATGGGTTGTATGTTGTTTTCCACAGATTTGAGGCTTTCCTAAAAAAAGGTTGACGCACAAGCAGTGAATGTTGGATTTCCATCCAACGACCATCGTGCTTCTTCAATCTCTGCTCTTCCTGCTCCAGCCGCTCAAACAAGCACTGGCCGGACTGCCTTCTCCCTCCTCCCCGCAGTCGGCTATGCTGCCGCGCAGGCCTCACCGCCCCACCGTACTCCCATCACTGGCCTTGCCATCCCTCTACTCACCCACACCTGATGTTATTCTCCGGCGATGGCAGACGAACCAGTAAATCCTCGTACAGTCGTACTCCCCTCCGCGTGGGAAACAACTGCCGAGTCTTCCCTGACTCCTGTCATTCCCTTCCTAGGCCTCACCATCATCCACCGCCTTGGTGCTCTCAGCGCGGCCTGGTCAACGTGGTCAATGACCGACATGCATCTGAAGTGGATTGTACGTGGAGAGGCTGACAGCTGGGTCCACGGCCGCACGCAAGGAAATGCCTCCTTATTACGCGCAAAATAATGATTCCTCCACCTGACATGTGGGACCCACCGAAAGGGCCTCTGTATTTCGCGAAAAAATGTTACCGCTGCTGACAGCTTGGACCCACCAGCTATATCTTCGGACGCAAGGAAGTGCCTCCTTATTACACAAAAAAATGAATACTCCCCTTGCTAGATGGGACCCAGTATAGTGGCAGGCTGACTTGTGGGCCTACTAAGTTGACAAGGATGGAGGGCTTTGTCAACTTAGTCAATATGCACGATCCTAGCTCCAGTGACCGTACGATGTCCATCCAAGGGCCGTAGTGCTTCTTCAACCTCTGGTCTTCTTGCTCCAGCCGCCCAAACCAGCGCCGGTCGTGCATCACGCTCCTGCCTCCCGTGGTCGGCTGCGATGCGGCGGAGACCTCACCGCCCCCTACTACTCCAACCGCTGGCCAGGCCATCCCTCTACTCACCCACACCCCCTGTTATTCTACGGCGACGGCAGCCTCACACCATAGCGAACCAATGAACCCTCATACTCCTCTATGCGTGGGCATCCACTAACGCGTCTTCCCCTGCTACGCGTCGTCCCCTTCCTAGGCCTCGCCGTCATCCACCGCCCTGGTGCTCTCGGCACGGCGTGGTCAACGTGGTCAAGGAACAGCTTCCATCGGACGTGGACTGTACGTGGAGAGGCTGATAGCTGGGTCCATGGATGCAGCAAGGAAGTGTCTCCATATTACGTGCAAAATAGTTATTCCTCCACCTGACAGCGGGGACCCACCGGACGGGCCACCGTATTTCGCGAAAAAATGTTTCCCCTGACTGATGGGACCCACCAGCTACATCTTCGCACGCAAGGAAGTGCGTTCGGGCAAAAAAAACGATTCGCCCCCTGACTGCTGGGACCCACCAGCTACATCTTCGCACACAAGGAAGTGCCTGACAGTCGGGACCCACCTGGTCGAAGCGTACGTAGCGTTGTCATTCTGGTCGCGAATGTGTACGTACATACTGGTCGATGTAGAGGCGTGCCCGTGTCGTAGTAGAGGCTCGCACGTAGCATGTACACGTACGTATAGCGGCCAGGGTGCAAGAAAGTAAATACGGCCACGTACGTACATACGGGCGGGGTCTCAAACGCCTACTCACGCGTATGTATGGCCAGGGCTCCTGTACATGGCTGGGTCGGAACGGAGAAACGGCGTCTGTTGGGGAACGTTGCAGAAAACAAAAAATTTCCTACGCTTTCACCAAGATCAATCTATGAGTTCATCTAGCAACGAGAGAGAGGAGTGCATCTACATACCCTTGTAGATCGAGCGGAAGCGTTCAAGAGAACGGGGTTGAGGGATTCGTACTCATCATGATCCAAATCACCGGAGATCCTAGCGCCGAACGGACGACACCTCCGCATTGAACACACGTACGGTTAGCGTGACGTCTCCTCCTTGTTGATCCAGCAAGGAGGAAGGAGAGGTTGATGAAGATCCAGCAGCATGACGGCGTGGTGGTGGATGCAGCAGGGATCCCGGCAGGGCTTCACCAAGCGTCTGCGGGAGGGAGAGGTGTAGCAAGGGGGAAGGGAGGCACCAAGTGCAAGGGGTGCGGCTGCCCTCCCTCCCCCTCTATATATAGGGTCCCCAGGGAGGGCGCCGGCCTTAGGAGATGGGATCTCCTAGGGGGGCGGCGGCCAAGGGTGGTGCCTTGCCCCGCAAGGCAAGTGGAGGCGCCCCCTCCCCTAGGGTTCCCAACCCTAGGCGCAGGGGGGGCCAAGGGGGGGGGGCGCACCAGACCACCAGGGGCTGGTTCCCCTCCCACTTCAGCCCATGGGGCCCTCCGGGATAGGTGGCCCCACCCGGTGGACCCCCGGGACCCTTCCGGTGGTCCCGGTACAATACCGGTGACCCCCGAAACTTTCCCAATGGCCGAAACTCGACTTCCCATATATAATTCTTTACCTCCAGACCATTCCGGAACTCCTAGTGACGTCTGGGATCTCATCTGGGACTCCGAACAACTTTCGGTTTGCCGCATACTAATATCTCTACAACCCTAGCGTCACCGAACCTTAAGTGTGTAGACCCTACGGGTTCGGGAGACACGTAGACATGACCGAGACGGCTCTCCGGTCAATAACCAACAGCGGGATCTGGATACCCATGTTGGCTCCCACATGCTCCTCGATGATCTCATCAGATGAACCACGATGTCGAGGATTCAAGCAACCCCGTATACAATTCCCTTTGTCAATCAGTATGTTACTTGCCCGAGATTCGATCGTCGGTATCCTAATACCTCGTTCAATCTCGTTACCAGCAAGTCACTTTACTCGTACCGTAATGCATGATCCCGTGACCAGACACTTGGTCACTTTGAGCTCATTATGATGCTGCATTACTGAGTGGGCCCAGAGATACCTCTCCGTCATACGGAGTGACAAATCCCAGTCTCGATCCGTGTCAACCCAACAGACACTTTCGGAGATACCCGTACTATACCTTTATAGTCACCCAGTTACGTTGTGATGTTTGGTACACCCAAAGCACTCCTACGGTATCCGGGAGTTACACGATCTCATGGTCTAATGAAAAGATACTTGACATTGGAAAAGCTCTAGCAAACGAACTACACGATCTTGTGCTATGCTTAGGATTGGGTCTTGTCCATCACATCATTCTCCTAATGATGTGATCTCGTTATCAATGACAACCAATGTCCATAGTCAGGAAACCATGACTATCTGTTGATCAACGGGCTAGTCAACTAGAGGCTCACTAGGGACATATTGTGGTCTATGTATTCACACATGTATTACGATTTCTGGATAACACAATTATAGCATGAATAAAAAAGACAATTATCATGAACAAGGAAATATAATAATAATCCTTTTATTATTGCCTCTAGGGCATATTTCCAACAGTCTCCCACTTGCACTAGAGTCAATAATCTAGTTACATTGTGATGAATCGAACACCCATAGTGTTCTGGTGTTGATCATGTTTTGCTCGCGGAAGAGGTTTAGTCAACGGATCTGCGGCATTCAGATCCGTATGTACTTTGCAAATATCTATGTCTCCATCTTGAACATTTTCACGGATGGAGTTGAAACGACGCTTGATGTGCCTGGTCTTCTTGTGAAACCTGGGCTCCTTGGCAAGGGCAATAGCTCCAGTGTTGTCACAGAAGAGAGTGATCGGCCCTGACGCATTGGGTATGACTCCTAGGTCGGTGATGAACTCCTTCATCCATATTCCTTCATGCGCTGCCTCCGAGGCTGCCATGTACCCCGCTTCACATGTAGATCCCGCCACGACGCTCTGCTTGCAACTGCACCAGCTTACTGCTCCACGATTCAACATATACACGTATCCGGTTTGTGACTTAGAGTCATCCAGATCTGTCTCGAAGCTAGCGTCGACGTAACCCTTTACGATGAGCTCTTCGTCACTTCCATAGACGAGAAACATGTCCTTTGTCCTTTTCAGGTACTTCAGGATATTCTTGACTACTGTCTAGTGTTCCTTGCCAGGATTACTTTGGAACCTTCCTACCAAACTTACGGCAAGGTTTACATCAGGTCTGGTACACAGCATGGCATACATAATAGATCCTATGGCTGAGGCATAGGGGATGACACTCATCTCTTCTTTATCTTCTGCCGTGGTCGGGCATTGAGCCGAGCTCAATCTCACACCTTGCAATACAGGCAAGAACCCTTTCTTGGACTGATCCATATTGAACTTCTTCAATATCTTATCAAGGTATGTGCTTTGTGAAAGACCTATGAGGCGTCTCGATCTATCCCTATAGATCTTGATGCCTAATATGTAAGCAGCTTCTCCAAGATCCTTCATTGAAAAACACTTATTCAAGTAGGCCTTTATGCTGTCCAAAAGTTCTATATCATTTCCCATCAGAAGTATGTCATCTACATATAATATGAGAAATGCTACAGAGCTCCCACTCACTTTCTTGTAAACGCAGGCTTCTCCATAAATCTGCATAAACCCAAACGCTTTGATCATCTCATCAAAGCAAATGTTCCAACTCCGAGATGCTTGCACCAGTCCATAAATGGATCGCTGGAGCTTGCATACCTTGTTAGCATTCTTAGGGTCGACAAAACCTTCCGGCTGCATCATATACAGTTCTTCCTTAAGATAGCCGTTAAGGAATGCTGTTTTGACGTCCATCTGCCATATCTCATAATCATAGTAGGCGGCAATTGCTAACATGATTCGGACGGACTTCAGCTTCTCTACGGGAGAGAAAGTCTCATCGTAGTAAACCCCTTGAACTTGCTGATAACCCTTAGCGACAAGTCGAGCTTTATAGATGGTAACATTACCATCCGCGTCCGTCTTCTTATTAAAGATCCATTTATTTTCTATCGCTCGCCGATCATCGGGCAAGTCTGTCAAAGTCCATACTTTGTTTTCATACATGGATTCTATCTTGGATTGCATGGCTTCAAGCCATTTGTTGGAATCTGGGCCTTCCATCGCTTCTTCATAGTTCGGAGGTTCACCGTTGTCTAACAACATGATTTCCAGGACAGGGTTGCCATACCACTCTGGCGTGGAATGTGTCCTTGTGGAACTACGAAGTTCAGTAGCAACTTGATCTGAAGTACCTTGATCATCATCATTAATTTCCTCTCCAGTCGGTGTAGGCACCACAGGAACATTTTCCTGAGCTGCACAAGTTTCCGGTTCAAGAGGTAGTACTTCATCAAGTTCTACTTTCCTCCCACTTACTCCTTTCGAGAGAAACTCTTTTTCCTGAAAGGATCCATTCTTGGCAACAAAGATCTTGCCTTCGGATCTAAGGTAGAAGGTATACCCAATGGTTTCCTTAGGGTATCCTATGAAGACGCATTTTTCCGACTTGGGTTCGAGCTTTTCAGGTTGAAGTTTCTTGACATAAGCATCGCATCCCCAAACTTTTAGAAACGACAACTTAGGTTTCTTCCCAAACCATAATTCATACGGTGTCGTCTCAACGGATTTAGATGGAGCCCTATTTAAAGTGAATGTAGCTGTCTCTAGAGCGTATCCCCAAAATGATAGCGGTAGATCGGTAAGAGACATCATAGATCGCACCATATCCAATAGAGTGCGATTACGACGTTCGGACACACTGTTACGCTGAGGTGTTCCAGGCGGCGTGAGTTGTGAAACGATTCCACATTTTCTTAAGTGCGTACCAAATTCGTGACTTAAATACTCTCCTCCATGATCTGATCGCAAGAACTTTATCCTTCAGTCACGTTGATTCTCTACCTCATCTGAAATTCCTTGAACTTTTCAAAGGTCTCAGACTTGTGTTTCATCTAGTAGACATACCCATATCTACTTAAGTCATCAGTGAGAGTGAGAACATAACGATATCCTCCACGAGCCTCAACGCTCATTGGACCGCACACATCAGTATGTATGATTTCCAATAAGTTGGTTGCTCGCTCCATTGTTCCGGAGAAAGGAGTCTTGGTCATTTTGCCCATGAGGCATGGTTCGCATGTGTCAAATGATTCATAATCGAGAGACTCTAAAAGTCCATCTGCATGGAGCTTCTTCATGCGCTTGACACCAATGTGACCAATGCAGCAGTGCCACAAGTATGTGGGACTATCGTTATTAACTTTACATCTTTTGGTATTCACACTATGAATATGTGTAACATTACGTTCGAGATTCATTAAGAATAAACCATTGACCATCGGGGCATGACCATAAACATATCTCTCATATAAATAGAACAACCATTATTCTCGGATTTAAATGAGTAGCCATCTTGCATTAAACGAGATCCAGATACAATGTTCATGCTCAAACTTGAAACAAAATAACAATTATTGAGGTTTAAAACTAATCCCGTGGGTAAATGTAGAGGTAGTGTGCCGACGGCGATCAGATCGACCTTGGAACCATTCCCGACGCGCATCATCACCTCGTCCTTCGCCAGTCTCCGCTTATTTCGCAGCTCCTGCTTTGAGTTACAAATATGAGCAACAACACCGGTATCAAATACCCAGGAGCTACTACGAGCACTGGTAAGGTACACATCAATTACATGTATATCACATATACCTTTAGTGTTGCCGGCCTTCTTGTCCGCTAAGTATTTGGGGCAGTTCCGCTTCCAGTGACCCTTCCCTTTGCAATAAAAGCACTCAGTTTCAGGCTCGGGTCCATTCTTTGACTTCTTCCTGGCAACTGGCTTACCAGGCGCGGCAACATCCTTGCCGTCCTTCTTGAAGTTCTTCTTATCCTTGCCTTTCTTGAACTTAGTGGTTTTATTGACCATCAACACTTGATGTTCCTTTTGATTTCTACCTCTGCTGACTTCAGCATTGAAAATACTTCAGGAATAGTTTTCACCATCCCCTGCATATTGTCATCACAAAGCTCTTGTAGCTCGGTGGAAGCGACTGAAGGATTCTGTCAATGACCGCCTCGTCCGGGAGGTTAATGTCCAGCTGGGACAGGCGGTTGTGCAACCCAGACATTTTGAGTATGTGCTCACTGACAGAACTATTTTCCTCCATCTTACAACTATAGAACTTGTCGGAGACTTCATATCTCTCGACCCGGGCATGAGCTTGGAAAACCATTTTCAGCTCCTCGAACAGCTCATATGCTCCGTGTTGCTCAAAACGCTTTTGGAGCCCCAGTTCTAAGCTGTAAAGCATGCCGCACTGAACGAGGGAGTAATCATCAGCACGTGATTGCCAAGCGTTCATAATGTCTTGGTTCTCTAGGATGGGTGCTTCACCTAGCGGTCCTTCTAGGACATATGCTTTCTTGGCAGCTATGAGGATGATCCTCAGGTTCCGGACCCAGTCCGTATAGTTGCTGCCATCATCTTTCAGCTTGGTTTTCTCTAGGAATGCGTTGAAGTTCATGTTGACATGAGCTTGGCCATTTGATCTACAAGACATTTTTTGCAAAGATTTTAGACTAAGTTCATGATAATTAAGTTCATCTAATCAAATTATTTAATGAACTCCCACTCAGATTAGACATCCCTCTAGTCATCTAAGTGTTACATGATCCGAGTCGACTAGGCCGTGTCCGATCATCACGTGAGACGGATTAGTCATCATCGGTGAACATCTCCATGTTGATCGTATCTTCCATACGACTCATGTTCGACCTTTCAGTCTCTGTGTTCCGAGGCCATGTCTGTACATGCTAGGCTCCTCAAGTTAACCTAAGTGTTTTGCATGTGTAAATCTGTCTTACACCCGTTGTATGTGAACGTTAGAATCTATCACACCCGATCATCACGTGGTGCTTCGAAACAACGAACTATCGCAACGGCGCACAGTTAGGGGGAACACTTTCTTGAAATTATTATGAGGGATCATCTTATTTACTACCGTCGCTCTAAGTAAACAAGATGCAAAAACATGATAAACATCACATGCACTCAAATAGTAGTGACATGATATGGCCAATATCATATAGCTCCTTTGATCTCCATCTTCGGGGCTCCATGATCATCTTCGTCACCGGCATGACACCATGATCTCTCCATCATCGTGTCTCCATGGGGTTGCTCGCCAACTATTACTTCTACTACTATGGCTAACGGTTTAGCAATAAAGTAAAGTAATTACATGGCGTTAAATCATTGACACGCAGGTCATACAACAATTAAGACAACTCCTATGGCTCTTGCCGGTTGTCATACTCATCGACATGCAAGTCGTGATTCCTATTACAAGAACATGATCTCATATATCACAATATATCATTCATCATTCATCACAACTTTTGGCCATATCACATCACAAAGCAATTGCTGAAAAAACAAGTTAGACGTCCTCTAATTGTTGTTGCATCTTTTACGTGGCTGCAATAGGGTTCAAGCAAGAACATTTTCTTACCTACGAAAAAGCCACAACGTGATTTGTCAACTTCTATTTACCCTTCATAAGGACCCTTTTCATCGAATCCGCTCCAAGTAAAGTGGGAGAGACAGACACCCGCTAGCCACCTTATGCAACTAGTGCATGTCAGTCGGTGGAACCTGTCTCACGTAAGCGTACGTGTAAGGTCGGTCCAGGCCGCTTCATCCCACAATACCGCTGAAGCAAAATAAGACTAGTAGTGGCAAGAAAGTTGACAACATCTACGCCCACAACAGATTTGTGTTCTACTCGTGCAAAGAGAACTACGCATAGACCTAGCTCATGATACCACTGTTGGGGAATGTTGCAGAAAACAAAAAATTTCCTATGGTTTCACCAAGATCAATCTATGAGTTCATCTAGCAACGAGAGAGAGGAGTGCATCTACATACCCTTGTAGATTGAGCGGAAGCGTTCAAGAGAACGGGGTTGAGGGAGTCGTACTCGCCGTGATCCAAATCACCGGAGATCCTAGCGCCGAACGGATGGCACCTCCGCGTTCAACACACGTACAGTCAGCGTGACGTCTCCTCCTTCTTGATCCAGCAAGGAGGAAGGAGAGGTTAATGAAGATCCAGCAGCACGACGTCGTGGTGGTGGATGCAGCAGGGATCCCGGCAGGGCTTCACCAAGCGTCTGCGGGAGGGAGAGGTGTAGCAAGGGGGAAGGGAGGCGCCAAGTGCAAGGGGTGCGGCTGCCCTCCCTCCCCCCTCTATATATAGCGTCCCCAGGGGGGCGTCGGCCCTAGGAGATGGGATCTCCTAGGGGGGGTGCCGGCAAAGGGGGTGCCTTGCCCCCCAAGGCAAGTGGAGGCGCCCCCTCCCCTAGGTTTCCCAACCCTAGGCGCAGGGGGGACCAAGGGGGGAGGGGCGCACCAGCCCACCAGAGGCTGGTTCCCCTCCCACTTCAGCCCAATGGGGCCCTCCGGGATAGGTGGCCCCACCCGGTGGACCCCCGGGACCCTTCCGGTGGTCCCGGTACAATACCGGTGACCCCCAAAACTTTCCCGATGGCCGAAACTCGACTTCCCATATATAATTCTTTACCTCCGGACCATTCCGGAACTCCTCGTGACATCCGGGATCTCATCCGGTACTCCGATCAACTTTCGGTTTGCCGCATACTAATATCTCTACAACCCTAGCGTCACCGAACCTTAAGTGTGTAGACCCTACGGGTTCGGGAGACACATAGACATGACCGAGACGGCTCTCCGGTCAATAACCAACAGCGGGATCTGGATACCCATGTTGGCTCCCACATGCTCCTCGATGATCTCATCAGATGAACCACGATGTCGAGGATTCAAGCAACCCCATATACAATTCCCTTTGTCAATCGGTATGTTACTTGCCCGAGATTCGATCGTCGGTATCCCAATACCTCGTTCAATCTCGTTACCGGCAAGTCACTTTACTCGTACCGTAATGCATGATCCCGTGACCAGACACTTGGTCACTTTGAGCTCATTATGATGATGCATTACTGAGTGGGCCCAGAGATACCTCTCCGTCATACGGAGTGACAAATCCCAGTCTCGATCCGTGTCAACCCAACAGACACTTTCGGAGATACCCGTAGTATACCTTTATAGTCACCCAGTTACGTTGCGACTTTTGGTACACCCAAAGCACTCCTACAGTATCCGGGAGTTACACGATCTCATGGTCTAAGGAAAAGATACTTGACATTGGAAAAGCTCTAGCAAACGAACTACACGATCTTGTGCTATGCTTAGGATTGGATCTTGTCCATCACATCATTCTCCTAATGATGTGATCTCGTTATCAATGACATCCAATGTCCATAGTCAGGAAACCATGACTATCTGTTGATCAACGGGCTAGTCAACTAGAGGCTCACTAGGGACATATTGTGGTCTATGTATTCACACATGTATTACGATTTCTGGATAACACAATTATAGCATGAATAAAAAAGACAATTATCATGAACAAGGAAATATAATAATAATCCTTTTATTATTGCCTCTAGGGCATATTTCCAACAGCGTCTCCGCCGTGTTCATGGGGAGGCAACAGAATGCGTCATGTTCATCGGGAGGCAACGGAACGCGTGGGAGCCAACTGGCTTGGACGGAACAGACGATGGAAATGAGGCCTAGCGTACCATAGAACGGAGGAAACGGCCTTGTGTTCGACTGGCCACATTCGAAACGGGATCCTGTTCATCAGGAGGGGTCTGACGTACCACAAAACGGAGGAAATGGACCTCCTACGGTCGAAACGGGGGTCCTATTGATCGGGAGGGGTGTGGCGTACCGCAAAACAGAGGAAACAGACTTGTGTTGGAGCGCTACGGTCGAAACAGGGGTCCTGTTCATCGCGAGGGGTGTGGAGTACCGCAAAACGGGACTCCACGGGATATTGTTCATCTCCACCGTCGACCCCCTCCAGCCTCCACGGGCTACTGTTCATCCACCATCGACCTCCTCCAGCCTCCACCTGTGACTGTTCATCCACGGGCTCCTGTTCATCCAGCCTCCACCGCGTGCTACTCCACCGGCTACTGTTCAACCACCCCTCTCCAAGGGCTCCCATTCAACCACCCCTCCACGGGCTACTATTTATCTATCCCTCCACCGTCTACTGTCCATCTAGCTCTCCACGGGGTGGTCCTATTCATCCTGCCCTCCACGGGGTCCTGTTCATCCAGCCCCAACCGGCTCGATCGATCGGGGTCCTGTTCATCCAGAGGCAACACCACGGGGTCCTGTTCATCCCCCCAGCAATGCTCACTGTTCATCTAGAGGCAGCATCGATCGACTACAGTTTGCAGCAGTAGCGAAGGAATCGCTCGATCGAGTTCAGTTAACAGCCATCGATCGATCGCTCAGGTTCAGTAACGCGTAGCCTGCAGTGCAATTGCTCGGGTTCAGTTAGAGCCCAACGCCTCGCTCGGGTTCAGTTAGAGCCCAACGCCTCGCACCCACGCGCATGCGTGTACGAGAGAAACGCGCATCGCTCGGCCCCGACCACCCACCGTAACCGGGAACACCCCGATATTTTCCTCGCCCTTGAGTCGACCACGGTTTTTTCCATCATGAACGGCCCAAAGAATGTCATGCATCTGTGTCTCTGGCCTGCCCAGGATGAAAAAATCATTTTTTGTCATGATTTTGTTTCATAGAAGTAGGACCCCACCACATCTATGATGATATCGGGTTTTGTCAATTATCGTCATAGAAGTGTCATAAGTATGACAAAAAAAAATCGTTCGACCCAAAATGTCACGGATGTGTCTTTTTTTTGTAGTGAGGAGCGCCCGTAGTCAGGCCCCGGGGATGTATACATATCGGTGAACCTCGTTAACAAATCTCGGTGTCGTGCTCATGTGATTGCTTGGTCCTCGGATGATCGACGAAGTGCCTCGGATTTATACTAACAAGTGGTATCATGAGCTAGGTCGTTCGGATGCCGCGGATCGTTGATTTAGAGGAAGAAGAAGCGTCGACATAAATATGCGGGAAGCGATTGTAATACGGGATGAATATCATCGGCGAGTTACGATCCAGGCAGACCGGTCGTGTTGTGTTATCTTCGAGCAGTAATCAGATCGAGAAGCAGATGCTTGAAGGCACGCGATTTGTTTGTGGAATTTTTTTGGCACAAAGACCAGTCAAGACCGGGATGCTATCAAGAAAGAAAAAAAGAAGATAAGTCCAATAGCTATATACATGTGGTGTTCACACGGGAAGGCTGTGAGGGATTTTGATATGGTTTTCTTTGCTGGTACACTTCTGTGTATGGACGGCGTTGGTTACGGTGAAGGCTTGAGGAGTCTGGAGCGTGTCGTTGCAGCCGGACAAGGGCGGTTGGGTCAGACTTGCCAGTCTGACGGATCGACTCAAGTCAGTTGGTACAGAAGATGGTGTAGGTCGGCGACGGTGACATAGGAGCGTGATGCTGATGGTGACCGATTTCTGGGGCGTGGAAACATGTGGCGCAGGCCCCGAGGGCTTGTGGGCTTCAATAAGACTATGACGTGGGGTTGATTCAAGGTGATGTACACATGGAGCTTGAAGTCGACGGGGCGCGTGGGTGGACTAATCATCTACCATGGAGTCATGTTGAAGGTGGAGCTGGATTGAGGGGCTACGACGTAAGTGCACAGAGAGTCGAAGCCTATTCAGCGAGAAAAAAGTGAGGGACACGTAGTTCAGACTGGAGCCTAGTGGTCTGATGGAAGCGTGATACTCGTCATCGGTCGATGATGATCGGTGGTACTTTGCAGTGGGGGTTGAGTGGTGTGGGTTCGCGACCCTTGAGACTCGACCAGGACAGCGGAGGCTCGACGCGATAATAGCAGCGAGGCATGCAGTATGCATGGGACATGGAGACGGGTCAGGACTCTAGTGGTCACACGTGTGGTGAGACAACTGCAAATTTGACTAGGGATGAATACAAGCAACGGTGAAATTCCTTCAAGCTTCAGACAGACGGTCAAGAAATGAGCGGTGATGTTGAGTTCAGGTAACTCTTATGTGTGATGCCCAATATGTGAGTTGTTAATTTTCACGCAGGTCAGTGATCAGTGTGTGATGGCGTTGGACTGATACTCTGGAAGTTGGGAGCACAAACTAGAGTAACAAGGAACTTAATTTTGCTCGAGTGTTGAATGTGGTCAAGAAAACAAGGGACTACAAGTTACACGTGGAGTCATATGGAGTCTTTGAAGTAGCAGCGGTACTCATGGGATAAGCTCAAGCCCAATGTACATGGAAGTTTGACGCATTGACAAATTCAGGGTGGTGGAGAATATGCGTCAAGGTGGAGTTTGTTAGAGTTGTGTCGAATATTGTGTACAAGAAAGGTTACATTTGGACTTGTAGTAGTATTGTGTTTAGATAGGATATGGAGTCGTGCCCTAATAGGACACATGTATCCTAGGCCTCTCATATATAGTGGGGATAGACACACGATGTAACTTATGCCAACATAATAGCACCGGAGCGTAGGGGAAAAGCCGGCGACATGTGCCGGTGTCCAGGGCAACCGGGTGCGGTACTATAGCGGTATCATGGGGAGGAGCGCCCATAGTCAGGCCCCGAGGATGTAGCCATACCGGTGAACCTCGTTAACAAATCTCGGTGTCATGCTTGTGTGATTGCTTGGTCCTCGGATGATCGACGAAGTGTCTCAGATTTATACTAAGGGCGTGTTCGGGAACTCTCCGTGGCAGGAAAATCTTCAACTCCAGTGCCACAAATACCGCTCCAGCTTCTCACCATCGATCCCGGAGTCAGCGATACGTTCGGCGTGATGGCTTCTCCCTCGCATGAGGGAGCGAGCTCGAAGCCCATAAAATCACCCCTTTGTGGCCCATCAGGAGCAGGCTGACAGTCCAAAAGGTTTGGAAAAGATGGGCTGGGCCATAGGCCTGGTCGGGGAGAGACTGCTGGTGGCAAGAGAGAGGACCTGGGAGCGAATCGGTACGTGATGATCGAGCGAGCGAGTCACTTGGCGGTAGCAGGGCAATGTAATTTTCTTCAACTCCTGCTTCCTAGTTTTGGTGGAGCTCAGTTTTCCCAACTCCTCCGATTCTGAAAATTTGCACTACGCCAATCGCCAGCTTCTGTCTCGTATAACCAGGAGTTGACCCGTTCGGGTGTGCTCCGTCATGGAGCCAAGGATTTGAGAAGCCAGAGAGATGACGAACACGCCCTAACAAGACCAAAATGTGGCTTTTTGCATGTGGAGAACTAACTCGGAAGTGCCGGGTAAAACAAACTGCTCTGTATACCATAGTAGATGAAAAAGTTCTCAAACAAGGATCATCCATAAAAGTCCGGGTCACAACTCGGAAGTACCGGATGAAAAAGCTCAAAGGTACCGGGACTTGTATTGTGAACATATAGAGAAGCAACAGAAAGGAGTTCAGAAGTGTCGTGTAAAAATTTAAATTTCAAACATGCCATTAGCACAAGAACCACGTATAAACAAACACATCATGTTAAAAAAATAGACTTTTATTGATGGGCGGGGGTATAGTCTCGAATATATGCATATGTGTTGCAGCAACAGTGTTAGCTACTGCCTATAAGATGCATACTAGTATCTCTATGATGGTACTCCTAAAAAATGAGTTTAAACTTAAGATTTTGGAACCCTCCTAAACTAGATTGTTTCTCTTCTACTTAATGAATATCCAGAGATTTTATCTCGAGTGTACACTGCGTTACTATTATGGAAACACTAACGCCCACACGTGTGGGCGTTATCCAACTCGCCCACACGCCTCGATCGTCGTCCAATGTCTTTTGCACGAATCTTGGCACGAAAAGGTTGATTTTATGCGCCACGTAGGACGGGGCTGGTGTGTGGGCGTTGAAGAGTTTGCCCACACGCTAGCACCACGCTGTTTGCCAGCTGCGCTGTGTGGGCGAACTAGTTTCTGCCCACACAGCCAGCCACCTAGTTCATGCGCGTGTGGGCGAATTACTTTTCACCCACACGACACTCCTACGTTGCGGATGGCAACTGTAACTAGACGAATGTGGCAACTAGGTAAACAAACATGGCAACTGTGATTTTTTGCTAGACGGTAACTGCAGTTGCGCGTACGTGGCAACCCGATAAACACACATGGCAACTATAGTTGGACCACACATGGCAACTAGGTAAACACACATGGCAACTACTGTTTGACTATATGTGGCAAGTAGTTAATCACACACGGCAACTATGGTTGGACCACACGTGACAACTAGGTAAACACACATGGCAACTACTGTTTGACCATATGTGGCAAGTAGTTAATCACACACGGCAACTAGGGTTTGATTACATGCGGCAACTACCATAAATTAGACATGGCAACTATAGTTAACCAAAACAGATAGAGTTGCCATGCTTTTACAACTACACTTGCCATCCCCGATAACTACATCTGCCGACCAGGATGGCAACTAAATCGTTATTCTGTGGTGTACCTAACGTATTAGCGCCAGGACGTGTGGGCATTTTTGCTTCGTGCCACACGCGCGGGGTGGATATGAGTAGTGCTTGTTGGCGTGTGGCACAAAGCAGCCACGCCCACACGTGTGGGCAATTCTAATATCCGCCTACACACAGCCCGTGTGGGCTACCTCCTGCTCACACCACACACGGTGTGTGGGCGCATATCGAATACACCACACGTGTGGCAGTTATCGGCGTCCTACTATTAATTGAAATATCTGCTAGCACAGTTGATTTAACTTGAATTAACTATTTTGTTTCTTGGTTTCCAAAATTTTAAAAACTTTCAGAAAATTGTGCTTACAATTTTGCAACTAATGATTGTTATTTGTGTATATTGAATGATATTGTTATAACTCGAAGACTATTTATAAAATCCGAGATCTGTTATTGGCTCAAATAAGCAAATCATGATGGTAGAGTCATTTTAGTGAAATAACAACTAGCCATGTTATCTTCTCATATAGTGTAGCTTCCATGTCGTAGCTTTGATCTTGAAGAAGAAAGGGATTCTGTTTGTTTGGCCAGTGACTGTCATACTTCTTAAGTGTTGTAAATTTTATTCATTCCTCTACAACTTCAATAATAATTATTATTATATTTATTTAAAGTTGGCCAACTAAATAGACCCTTACTAAACCAACCCATGTTTTGTCAGATTTACATTTACTAGTAAATGCGCATGTGCAACACACGTTAATATTTAGTCAATATATTAATTGCATGCGGATATTAGGTACGCTATTATTTGTGTGTTAATTCTATGATTAGTGCAATATTTGGTATAATATTAATTACATATTAAACACGTTGAACGCTCGTCATTGGAGCACTCTACGTCGTTGGATTGACTTAGTTTGATGCCCGAGATCAGTTAGATCTGCCTTTTTGGATATTTTTATATTGATATAGATGTGTCAATGCGCTCACAGAAACACGAAAATGTATATTAGGAAGCCATCACGATAAACATATAGATATTCTGTAATGTAAAAATATTTCTTAAAATACGAGCACATGGCATAAACTACTGCATAATAAATTAACAACATAAGTGTATGAATCATTTATAAATATCTTGGACATGAAATAGATTTGTAAGTGGATTGAATCATCAGACTACAATGTTACAAACAGTTGTCTTTAGAGCATGAAGATTGCAGAAAGTACAAAATAACTATTGTTTAGTTTTCCGGAGCACTCATACTCCCTCCATTCCATAATGTAGTGCATATACATTTTCTGCAAAGTCAAAATTTACAAATTTTGACCATGATTATAGAGAAAATTATTTTTATCTACAATACCAACTATATACAATATGAAAGTATGTCTTATTATGTATCTAGGGATATGTATTTGATATTCTAGATGTATATGTTTTTCTCTACAAAATTGGTCAAAGTCTATAAAGTCTGACTTTTCAAAAAATCTATAGGCACTACATTGTGGAATAGAGGGATGGTTACATGTAGATGACATCATCATCTTACAATGTTACACGCGGTTGTCTTGAGCCCCAAAGTTCTCACAGATGAAAATTGTTTAGTTTTCTGGCTCACTCATATTATTTGTGCTTCTTATCTCTTTGGATGCAGAAATGATATATTTGAAAAAGAAGTTTATCAACACTTAGAAGATACTTTATTTTAGGTGGAAACAATTCTAGAACTATTTGATAGTTTAACTTGTTATTCTTGTTGGCATGAAGTACCCATCATGATCTTTTAGAATGAGTACTCGCCTAGAATCATCCAATATTCTTGGTTGTTATTCTTTTTTGCACTTGCACCAAGTAGTCAACATATGCTCTATCTTTCCTTTTTTCTGTCCGCATGCAAGCTACATGCCATATGAACACCACATTTTATTTCATGTGTCGTTTTCCTAATGCATTAATAAAAGTGACTATGGGTTTTTGTAAAATTTATTTCGTGTTTGTCTTTGTCCTTTTCTTTTCTTGCGTTCAATATCATGTTTTATTAATATGTTTTTGCATGCAAAAATATATTCAGCATCCCCAAAGTTGGCATAAGTATCAACAAATGTTATGTTTAAACATATTTTTCAATGTGCCTAACATAAGCTAGAATATCACAAAGTATTTTTTTCAAATATTTTCCTAACTTGACGGTTGAAACACACGTGGTCCATAAATAGGACAAATACTCATTAGTTGTATTGTTGATGGTTTTCTTGTGTGTGGAAGCAATGCGACTGGCATAGGTAGCTCAATTGGTCTAGCATGGGTACGAGTCAATTAGTCCCCTCTCATTCTCCATTTCATCTATCGGCCCATCTGTGCACGCTTTTGCAACCTAAAACAAACGCCGAACATCAGTATGTCTACATTTCATTCTTATTATGTGCCATTTTGCCTGAAACAGGTGGGCCAACACTACTAGGTTAGCAAGACAAGGTATATCATGGTATTTTGATACTAAATTAGTTGCATTGGTGAGAAATACGTTTAAATTAATTATTCTCTGCCCGTGATGCCATTTAGGTATAATTTGAGTGCGGCTAATCTGCACCCGGGCTCAGCTACACCCACGCTTAGAAAAAAATTCAAAAAAAATACTAGAAAAATTCAAAAAAATCCATTTTTTGTGTGGTGGTAGATAATTTGACGCGTGAGGTGCACCCCAAAATTCAACTCATTTGAGCATCTGAGAAGCTCTCGGCAAAAAAGACAAAATCAGAGTGTGTAAAAATGTTTACTGTTTACGCACTGTTTTGACCCGATTTGTCTTTTTTGCCGAGAGCTACTCAGATGTCCAAATAAGTTGAATTTTGGGGCGCACCTCACGCGTCAAATTATCTACCACCACAAAAAAATTAGAATTGTTTGAATTTTTCTAGTATTTTGTTTGAATTTTTTACTCACCCACTGATCTGTGGACCAACCGCCAGCTGTCACGCCACACGGAGAGCAAATACGGTGGCATACGGGACGGAGGCACCATATATACACCGTGCGACAAGTTGTAGCACCACTTTTGTGTATTTACAAGTTTAGACACTGAACTGACCGCAACGGACAAGTTTAGGCACACTCTTAGCTCATCTTCACCGTTGCAGCACTTTGGAAAGCACAGATAATGCTGGGTCACACTTACTATTAGCTCCATCCAATACAAACACAACAAGTACATTACAAACCGAACACTTCAGAACAGAAGTATAATCAGCAAGACCTTGATAGGGTGTCTCGCTTCCACACTTCTGCTCCCAGCCACCATTTATTCATGCAGGCTACTCCGTATATGAAAGGGGGGAAAAGACCGGCAAGCCAAGCCATTTTCTATCTGATATTTGGGTACAAAGAACTTCATCCAATTATGCAGGAGAGTTCACGAAGCTGGCAACAGCGTCCACCACTTCAGGAACACCAAGTTCTCCTGAAACAATACCACCGCCATCGATCTCGCAAGCCTCCCAGGCCGCTGGCACCTCAGCACTGCCAGAATCAAAGCATGGTGCTGTCGGTTCTGCAGCAGTGCTGACGACAGAGCCGAAGCTGCAACGCTCCTCGAACGGCAGGCCGCCGATCTCAGCCGCATCGATTTTGCCTCGGACATCGAGCAGGAGGCCCGTCAGCCTCGCCACCTCGGCCTCCAGGGCAGCGTGGCCCTGCAGCCGCCTCAGGAGCTGCTGGTTGGCGGCGCGGAGCTTCTTGACCTCCTCCTCAAGGAAGGCTGCGTGAGCTTTCTTCTTCTGCCGGTACTTGCGCACGGCCTCACGGTTCCCCAGAGGCTTCCGGAGATTCCTCAGCTGGTCATGCTCCGCGTGATCTTCGCCGGAAGCTATGACTTGGGTGTGCGCGTGGAGGCACGTGTGAGCGTGCGCCGCGGCCGACCATGATAGACCGTTGCAGGTGTGTGTGTGAGTACACGCTAGGAACTCATCGAAGCCGTGGGAGATCTCAGGATATGGAAACAGAAGGTGGTTGGGGATCGGAAGGTATAGTCCGTCGTCCATTGTCACAAAATGTGCCAACAAGCTAGATTCTCCTCCTATGATTAGTAACTGGGGAAGTCGGACAAAAGCGCCAAAAAACAGTTCAAAAACTCGAGAACTTGTTACCCTAGCTTGCTCCATAAAAGCTTATTACCGATTCAGCATGATCTTATTAGAGGCAAAATCAATTCGAAAGAAATTCACGTAACCCCTATATTACTACTACCTCTGTTTTTAAACTGCCAACACGTCTTATATTTAGAAACAGAGTGTGTACTTATTAGTGATTGAATGGTCAAAAGATCATGTAGTAAGTACCAAATTTGCATGATGGCCAGGAGCATGAACATGTCAACTATTCTCACCACAATCGCAAAACCTCACAGGATTCAAGTTAGGACACCAACGTTCCTGCATGTGAATACATGGTAAACAACATCAGTATATTTGAATTTTGAATGAGGAGTCAGACTGAATCAACAAAAGTAGATTGTGAGTGCAAAATACCTAGACTACCGAAGTGCATCAAAACGGTATGGACTTGATGTGTAGACCTGTCAACAACGGTTGCTCCTTGCAACTGCAAACCTCTTACTGTTGCCTCTCTTTCTTTCTTTTTGCCTACACCTTTTGCTCGTCACCTCTCCATCAATCTTGTGTTGGTGTTCTCCTGCCCCCTCTCCTTTTATTTTGGGTATCTCGAAGGAGGAGAGACCTAGAGGGAATGAAGCAAGCGGTAGACAGCGATGTTATTGGATCGGAGAGTGGATAGGATAGAAAAGGTGGAGAATCCTAGTTCTTGCTAATGTTCTTCGTTTCCCCTTTCCGATTATGCTGGCCACTATTCATGGACTACTATTTTCTCCACATGATTTTCTTCTGCTACGATTCCTTATGTTCTCATTTCAACCACCAGCATTTGCCACGGTAGGTTTCAGCAACTTGGCTGAATTTTCGTCTTAGAATATAATCTCCAAAGCATGGAATTTGGAATGATTCTTTAAAACGTTGATTAGCTGGGTTGTCTAGACATTTATATTCTCGTGCAATCATGCATGTTATCACGGGGTAACATAGAGAGATAAAGAAAAACAAATCCAGAACTTATTAGTCTAGAAGGAATAAGCAATTATTTGGTGGTATATTATACTACCTCCGTCTCAAAATAAGTGTCTCAACTTTGTACTAAGCTCAAGCCACTTATTTTGGGACAGAGAGAGTAAAACTGAAGATTATTCTGGCATAGAATAAAATACTATT
>NC_041385.1:593128946-593139736 GCF_002162155.2 Triticum dicoccoides | reverse complement strand
AAAGTAAAGATGAATCTCGCCATAAAAACAGTACAAGAGGTTGATTTTGAACCATTTCGCAAAAAAAGAGGTTGATTTTGAACCTTAGCTTATAGTCTTCGGTCCTGCTTGAAGCATAAATTTTTAAGTTGTCTATTTTTTTAGGGAATTTTGAAGCTATCTATATTAAACCTTAAATTTTGTAACACCTTTTAACCTAAATGGCTACCCCCCTCTGCCTACAAAGATAAATAAATTGTACCCTCGTCGTTTTAGAGCAATTTACAAAAAAATAATAATCATCACTTTGCTAGTTTGATTTTCTTTTAAAAACCCACCATATTTGAGGCAACTTGTTTCTGAAATACTAATCCATTTTTATCAACAACCTAACACGAAAACTGACAACAAGGCCTCGTGTGTCAGGTCTAGGCAAGAGTCAGATTGACGTGGATTCGAACCGAGGTTGAACCCAACCATCCTCTTATGACAGTCTGGTTGGCTCGCAATGGATTGTAATCATCATCACTACAGTAATCGGGATCATACAACCAATCTGGTACCATCGAACCTAATGAACGAACAAATCAACCAAAATCAGAACAATTACCAAATTCCTCGATTCAAAACCTAACCCTGACCTAGACAAACTCACCTCTTTTAGAAAGTTGCTCAATTGTAGCTCCGAGACACCAAGGCAGACAGAGGAAGCATGTGTGTGTGTGTGAGAGAGAGAGAGAGAGAGAAAGAGAGAGAGAGGCTTGATGAGGCGCAGGCCTTTCCTAATGTTCGCAAAGGCCTCGGTCACAATCCATGTTAGACGCTTATTGCGTGGATCTGACATGCTTCTTTATCAATTCACATGTCAAATTCCTAAAAAATCTGGATCAATGTTATCAGAAACGAGATGCCTTATATTATTGTGCTTTAGAAGAAAATAGAAAAATAATGGTTATGTTTTAAACTGTTTTGAGAATACTGCATAGAATGAAAAAGCATATGAAGGACTACACAAGTGAAATTTCCTTGCGCAGAAGCCTGATCGATGGTCTTATACGATTTTTATTTTTTCACTCCACTATTCGCAGAAAGTCAACGGTTTGTGTTTCCCCCTGCCCGGTTTGCATTAGCCTGAAATGGTTCACGGTCTCATGGATGAGATTAAATAACCTTTGCAGTATGTAGACTATAAGCTGTGCTACTTTGTGTTAGGTTTTGCAATTCCCATTTTGCACCGGATATAGTATTACATTAAAAATGTGTGTTGCACTAGATATGTGAGAAAAACATACATAGAAGGCTTTTATTTAACACAGTACAGACACAAACGCTCATATACACGCGTATACACTCATCCCTATGAATGCACACACACACCCTACCCCTATGAGCACCCCCAAAAGACTGAGCCGGCATATCATCTTGAAATTACGAAGTCACTGTAGGCACCTCGTCGTCAACGAAAACGTCTCCTCCCACTGAATGTTCTGGTGGGCTGGGGATACCACAGTCCTTCTAACCATCCAACCACATGTTGGTTCACAGCACATATAGAAGGCTAAAGTGATCCAAATATAGCCATACACGTGTGTTATAGGATGAAGTATACCCGGTAGATATTTGTTCAAAACTATGATATTTGGGGGTTAAAAGTCCATACATGTCCAAAAAATTAGCACACTGTATTATTTTTGTAATGGTTCGTGTATGATTATATTAACAAAAATCTTTTTCTTTTGCATGAACACGAAAGTCTAGAGTTATATATTTTGTCCCCATAATTCATATGTATAGATTTGCTTGAATTTTTTTAACATTTATTTTCATACGTTTTATTGCAAGAATTTATGTTCATACTTTTATACACACCTAGTGCAAAGTACAATATTACTTAACACATCTAGTGAAAAGTCCAACTTGGTTGAACCTTTGATTAAAAAAACCTGGCTAGCAAAGTATAGCTCTGTCCACACACGTGTCTATCCTCCCAAGGAAAAGGCGGCCAGTGTTTCTGCCTCAAAGGAGGCGGCCCCGTCAATCTCCCTCATCTCCTGTGGCTCTAGGAGAATGGGGGCACGGTGGGTTTCAGCCCTTATCGGTGGGAGGGCTCCGTTTTTAGGTTTTTCTTTGAGTTTTGTTAGGGTCCATGTCCTGCTCAAGAAGTCAAGACTACGACGGCTCCCTGAAGATGGAATAAACTTTTCTCCACCTAGTCACGGTCCCAGTGGTGCATCTAGCATCGTCGGAGGGCATGTGGAGGTGTGTCTCCGGAAGATCTCGCAGGATTCGGTCGATGGTTGTCTTTGATGGGTCCTCTCAGATCTAGTCTTCTTTTGTCTATGTTCGTATGTCTTCAGGTTGAATCCTTCAGATCTAAGATAATCTTCATCGGCGACGGCTGCTGTTCCGATGCGCTAATCCTATGTGAACTTAGAACGACGACTTGCTGACCGTCTACTACAATAAATTTTGCCCGGCTCCGGTGAGGGGGCGATGACGGCAGCACGTCTTCGGCTCGCTTCAATACTTTAATCGTCGCTAGGTTGTCTACGAATCTAGCTATAGTTTTTATCATTTCTGGTGTTCATTGTACTACACGATTGAAGATGAATAGATTGAAATTTTCCCGCAAAATAATCTAGGGAAAAGTCAAAACACGAATCGAACTTGCTCCATAATGTTGAAGTCCTAAACTTGATTTATTTTTAGAACTTGCAACACTATTCTCTTGTGGGAAGCGACGCACCTATTAAAGGACTTGGACTAGTGGCGAAGCTTGCAGCAAATTACTGGGCGGGTTGGGCAGGCCAAACTGCAAGAAATTGAGATTTTCTCGGTTCATGGGTTGCCTATAATAGGAGCAGATGCTGGAAGTTGGACGGACCATGACCCATGTTGCCTTACTAAAGCTCCGCTAGTGCTTGAAACAGGATGGGGGTGGGTGGGGACAAGTTCATCCAACTTTCAGTGATCGTCAATGCACAAGCGTACTTTGCGCAAAAATGGGTTGGCAATTTTTGATCCATCTGGTGCAAAGTGCAAAATGCAAGTGCAAGTTACTGATGTAATGTACAAAAGCATCGTATACACCGAGATCACTAGTTAGGGGGTACCCCTACAAAGATCACTCCCAACTTCTCTATATGCGCGTCGTCACAACCTGAGAGTTTGCACCTTTTGCATATGTTTGTTTTTTCAAAATATTTTATCTCTTGAACCGTTCATTCAAATAACTAACCGTTGTTACAGTAGAATTTCTCACATCGAGATTCTCGAAACAAGATATCATGTTAATAAGTTAGGGCAATCTTAAAACAAGAATGGACAAAAGACAGAAACCAAAAAATAGAAAATTGGAAAAAAAACTAATCCCCGGATTGTGCTTTTTCACTTTTTTTAGAATGACAGTTGTGCTTTCTGGCAGAAGCACGTGTTGTAGTTTTAAATTTTCATGAAGCGCATGCTATGTTTTTTCTTTTTCAAGAAGCGCAGATTATGCTTTTACGTTTTTTGGAAAGTACAAGTTATGATTTTCCACTTTTGAGAAGCACATATTTGCTTCTTGTGGAAGCACATATTGTGATTCTCATGAAAACACAATTGTGCTTTTTTACTTTTCGACAACATGATTGTGCTTCTAGCGGAAAATCACTGTCTCCCAAAAAAGCACACAAAAACCCTTTTTTTGGGGGGTCAAAAGCCAGAAAAAAAAAAAGCAACAGCCGACAAGCCAAAAAAGTGAGAAAAAACACCAAAAACATGAGGGTGCACCCAGTGTGCAACACATGACGGCGGTTGAACGCGCGAGAGCTATATCTCGTCTAACGTGAGGCTAGCTTCTGGCTCAGCTGAAGCTTTCGGGTGGCTATACAGTTGGGCCGTCCGTTTCAATCGTTCACGTTTGTTCGCTCACTCGTTACTGTATTCGCTACAGTTTTCTCTTTTTGTTTTCTTTTGCTCTTTCTCTCGGTTTTCTCAGCATCTTCATGTTTTTCTCCGGTTTTCCTATTTTTCTTTGTTTTTCACCAGTTATTTTCATTTCTTTCCCTGTTTTTTTGAGTTTCTTTCTTGTTCTTTTCTTTTGTTTTACTGCCTTTTTTCTCGTTTTTCACTAATTTTCTCTTTTCATTCTTATTTTTCTTATGTTTTCTTTGTTTCTTCCTTTGTTCTTATTGGTTTTCTTCATTGTACTTCATTTTAAAAATACACATTTTTTATTTCTACTTTTTTCATACACATTGTATATTTTTTGTATAAGTTAGGATCATCTTTTATATACAAGTTTAACTTTTTTAAGTACACATGTAACATATTTCAAATAGATTATTAACCATTTTAATATTTTTCATGAATACATTATTATACATTACTTACATTTTTATGACTACTAATTTTCATACACATTGTATATTTTTTGTATACATCAGAAACATTTTTTATGTACATGTTTATCATTTTTCAAATACACAATTAACATTTTTCAAAATTTATTTTATGTCTACTTTTTGCATACACGTTCAACATTTTCTGTATAGATGATTATCTTGTTTATATACATGAGAAACATTTTTTTAATAAAAGTTTAACATTTTATATACATAATCACCATTTTCACATATATCTTTGTGATGTTTATTTGTATTTATACATATTGTAAATTTTTTATACATCATGAACAGTTTCTTATACATGTTTTTCTTTTACAAATGCATGATTAACATTATTTTCATATACTTGTTTTTTTGTGGGTGATATATATGTTTTGATGTTTACTCCCTCCGTTCACAATTATAAGTTTTTTTTTTCATATTTCACTGAATTAATTTAATAAACACATTAAAATGTGTCTATATACATCTGATTCAGGGAAAAGTTAAAACATCTTATAATAGTGAATGAAGGGAGTACTCTTTTCATACATGTTGTACATTTTTCGTATACATCAGATACAATTTTTACACACGTTTCACATTTTTCAAATTCATAATTAAAATTTTTCGAAAATAAAAAATATATACACACACAAAAACATAAATAATATTTTCGAGATATAAACAAAGGTAAAGAAGAAGAAGCAAAAACCGAAAACGAAATGCCAAAAAAGGAAGTAAAACACGAGCGCTGCTCCCGCGCACTGGGCCCGTCCATTTGTTGCAGCCGCGCACTGGATGGATATAGCGCTGCCCGCTTGACGCATTCCGAGCCAAAAATAAAAAAGACCACTGGGTTAATTTAGACGGGCCTGGAAACTGAGCCCAGGCCTGCCCCTGCGGCACCCACCCCATCTCCTCCATCGAAACCAAGTAAAGTGAGTGCGACAGCCCAATCACAAGAGCGCAGCCGAAAAATGTTCGCCCTCCGCAAAACCCTGCTCCACGGCCGCCTCCCCGCGCCGCCGGCCACCGCCGCATCCAGGATCTCCTCCTTCCTCCGCTCCCTCTCCACGTCTCCGGGGGACGAGGGAGGCGGGGACGAATGGGGCTCCTCCTGGTCCACCGGCATCACCAAGGACCACTTCGACGGGTCCGCCTCCGCCGTCGGGCGCCCCTCCCCGTCCGCCCCCGTCTCCAAGGAGCTGGCGGCCGTCCGCACCATGGACGAGGAGGATGAGATCCTGCGCTCCGTGGATCGCGACAACAAGGAAGGGAGGGCGTACGTCAACTCGTGGGACAAGCGTTTTCAGGAGACGTGCGAGCTGCTGAAGCAGGTGCGGGAGCCGGGATCCCGCGGCGCCTACCTCAAGGACTCGGAGAAGCAGGAGATGTACCGGCTGCACAAGGAGGACCCCGCAACGTACACCGTGGAGCGGCTCGCCAAGGACTTCCGCGTCATGCGGCAGCGCGTGCACGCCATCCTCTGGCTCAAGGAGATGGAGGAGGAGGAGGAGAGGAAGCAGGGCAAGCCGCTCGACGACTCCGTCGAGATCCTGCTAGACAGCTGCCCAGAGTACGTGAAGAGATCCTTTATTTCCTTCAGTTCTGTGTTGAAATAATTAGGTCATGAGTCGGAGTAAAAAGATCTAGGGTTCTACTGTAGTTCGTAAGTCATGACCCCTGTTTTATTTAAGAGAACATTATAAGGAAATCAATTACAATAAGAAAATGTCTTTTGCTAATTCGTAAGAGGTCTAGTTAATCCATGAATACTAAACTGGGTCTCTTGAATTGTTGATTCATGTAGTTTCTTCCTGAATAGAAATTTCCAATGCTCTGGATCATGACAATTGGTAGTAGCACGGCAATCCTAGGTTAGAACCATGCGATTGAGACTGAACTGGGTGTATGGTTTTTAAATGAACGTGCAGAAGGCTCTTCAACTCGAATGTTGTGACTATATATTCTTCATGAAATGATATGAGTCGAGGAATTCTTGTTGAGGGGATAAGAAAGCGTTGAGCTAGGTGTTTGTGTTGCAAATGTACTAATAGAGTTGTTCCAGGATGAAGTTGGTTTAATGTTATTTTGCAAGAAAAACAGGCAATTGTCATCAAATCCTTGAGAGATTCATCTCAGCTGGATTTTTTTTCTGAAAATTTAGGTTTGTGTTACTGATTAGCTCAACATTACACGCATAAAGTCGATGGTGGAAATTGGTAAATAGTGGGAATTTGGTTTTAACTTCTTGGTAAAGCTTACCATTTCAGTTTGCATGTTATGTACTAAATTGCACTTATACTCCATAAGTCCATATACACGGAGGTCACTGTTTGCAAATTGATGTGTTTCTCTCGTGAGTAGTGAGAATAAAACGATGAGATTGGAAGGTTATGGTTGGAATTGCACTTACTACTCCATATCTGATTCTTCCTTTGGTTTTCTAGGTTTTTCAATTCCCATGACAGGGAATTTCATGTGGCATCTCTTCCATATAAACCTGACTTCAAAGTTATGCCTGAGGGCTGGGATGGCACGACAAGAGATCCTGATGAGGTCCTGTATGAGATTTCAATGAAGGAAGATGCGATGTTATATGAGGAATTTGTTCAACGCTTGGAGTTCAACAAGAAAAAGGTAGGCATCTAATTTTCTTCGCTCCCTTTTATGATATTTGCTGAAAGAGAATGGCTGTTACTGCTAGTTTTAATTTGTAATTTAGTACAAACTCCTGCAGCAGACCTATATATAGATAACAAAAAAAGTATGGTTGTGATCTAGTACAAATTCCTGCAGTCTGCTTGTAGTGACTTGTAAGACCCCATGATAATGTCTTGCTAAGTTTGATTGTTGTGGAGAGTACTGGAGTTTGTGCATAGGAAACCTCCGTTCCTGTCAAGTTCTATGGACATAGGAAATGGAAACAGTCTTTCTGTAGTAAGTTTTCCACTGGTCATCTGCCTCATGCTTCATTGTTTTGCAGGTGGCAGGAGAGGTGAAGTGCCACAAGTACAGCAGACGACGACCAGACGATGGATGGGCCTACATGGTCGAGAAGCTTGGGCCACAGGGAAGGCGTGGTTCAGGAGGGGGCTGGAAGTTCATCAGTTTGCCTGATGGATCAAGCCGTCCTCTGAATGACACGGAGAAGATGTACGTGAAGAGGGAGACTCCGAAACGGCGGAGGAGGATCATTGCTCCTTACAAGTAAACAGGAAAGGCCCCTCTGCTCGTTATAATGCATGAGTTCTACGAACAATCGTTCTTTTGTCGTTCTCCAGGGAAGCAGAAGCGTGAGAGGTTGTAACCGCCAGCATCGGTCATGTTTTGTTGCAGCGCCACCAGAACTCATCTTGTTTTGCTGCAGCGGATGTGGTTTAATGTATTCTTGGCATCTGTAACAAGTTCCATTCCCCACTTTAGGCAGATGAATAATATGTCTTTGAACCGTTGGCGTGTCTCCGTCTCCACAGCATTTCCGGGCAAGTCACTGGGTAGGCAGTACCAGGCAAACACACTTTGCACTCAACATTTCATATAGCCTTCCATTTTTCTTGCTTACAATGAGTACTTGGACATGAAATTTCCTACTACTAGTTGGACTGGAGGCCCAATAGATTATTTCTGATGTTGAGATGTATGATTTCCTTTCCTGCTGTGCATATCTCCTGTTGTGCCCAATCATTTGCTTGCCACTGGTGCTTCGACTTTCAAGCTCGAAAGGATAGAGACAAATGTGATTCAATAAGCTTATTTCGCAGTCATCTATGACTAACTGCGAATCTTCTTGCGAAAGAGTAGGATTTTATGCATCTCAACTGCTCACCTGTCCGCATGTTTAACCGTGCGAACGAGGCAGCAGTGGAAGATGACCCACTGACTTGCTTGATGATGTAATAATGCGCTTTAATGTGCATCGTTCATAGTCGAAAATTCTTTGCGTCGATCCACCGTGCGGACTGTCGATCGGCTGATGTCCTTTGGCCCTGGCCACCGATCCAATCCACCAACCACCTACTACAACAAAACTAACCCAGCAGAGAGTGATCATGAAACGACACTTCTTTTCTTGGACTTAATCATGACACGCCACCCGGTCCTCGGTACGTCGGGTCCAATGACCCAGACGCGTAAAGGCTGAAGTAACCACTACCATGTTTAGCGCCCGTCTCCTATCAGTTGCTTACGAATTTACGATGATGGTGAAACGGCGGTGAGATAGGTCCATCAGCAAAAGTATGATTTCTGCTTGCGGTTTGATTGACAAAGGTCAAAAAAAAAAAAAAAAGAATTTCGAGCCGCCCAGGAGCAACGGCCAGGCCGAGCGCGCCAACGCCGAAGTCTTGAGAGGCCTCAAGGCAAGGACCTTCAAGAAGAAGCTCGAGGCCTGCGGTAGGGGCTGGCTCGATGAGCTCCAGTCCGTGTTGTGGTCCATCCGCATCACCGCGACCAAGCCAACGGGAGAGACGCCATTCTTCCTCGTCTACAGAGCTGAAGCGGTTCTCCCACACGAGGTCAAGCATCGCTCCATGCGGGTCCTGGCATTCGACGAGGCACGTGAGGACGCCACGCGGGGGATGGATCTCGTGCTGGGGGAGGAATGCCGCCGTCAAGCCTCGCTCCGAGCGGCAAGGTACCAGCAGGCGCTGCGGCGGTACCACTACCGCAGCGTCCGCTCCAGGATGTTGGAGGTGGGCGACCTCGTCCTGAGGCGAGTGCTCTTCAGGGAGGGGTTGTACAAGCTCTCTCCCATGTGGGAGGGCCCGTTTAGGATTGCCCGTGTCTCCAGGCCTAGCGCCGCACGCCTGGAGACACAGGACGGAGTCCCCATCTAGAACGCCTGGAATATCCAGCACCTCCGGAAGTTCTACTCATGAAGCAAGGCTCCGGCCTGTGAAGGTCTCCGCTCGTGACACTCTCACGTAATAATGAGTGGGGCTGTACACGCCCCGGAGCCTCCTGAGAGCCGCCCTAGGGCCTCACCAGGGCTCCCTCTCACGTCTTAGTGGCAGCACTTAGCTCCACGCTGGTGAGAAGACTAGACTAGGTGCTGGACGCGGCTGTTCATTTGCTTTCCGAAGTTGTTTGCAATCTTTTAGTAGTCTTTAATGGAGTTGGTGCTTCCGTGTTTTGATTCGCCAAGTTGGATGTTTATCCTCTTATTTCGTTCGTTCTCAGCCTGGGCCAGGAAGGTGTGGCAGTTGTCCGTCGCTCTTCCTCGCGCGCCTCGCGCGTGGGGGCTAGGCAGGTGTGCGCGCATGGGCCTGCCCTCGCACGAGCACACCGCGCCGAACCCCATTACCCAGTGCTTCGGCTTTATCCTCGCGAGGAGCCCTCGATCAAGCTCACGGGGACCAGCACCCCCTCATGTCCGTGCCCCTCGGGAAGCGCGACGCAGTGCGTTAAGCCACAGCTAACCTAAGACAGGGGGCTCGCGCAGAGAGGAACGAGGTGCTAGGAAAGCTTTTTCTCTAAACAACCCTGCAGCGGATCTACAACACCTCCCGAGGCCTTAAGCGCCTCCTGAGTCGTCAGGAATGGGGGCTTCACCAAACGCCAAGGGCCTCGCCCTCGTGAGGCTAGGAAGCCAGTGCAAACGCGTCAAGCTAAGTTATCCTACCCTTGCTTACCCAGAGTACAGACATCATGGCATGGCATTAAGATAATAAGCATTACATAAAAGGGGCATAACTGCCATAGTTCATTACACTCCCCAGCGGGGCACCCTACTTTTTTCGAATTGCAAAAGGAAAGGAAAGGTTAAACAGAAATGGCCCAAGGGTGTGCGGATCTAGCGCCAGCGCCGCATCCTCAAGCAGCACGTCAAGGTGCCCCCGGTGCTCCACCAGTTCACCCGCAAGCGGCCCGAGACCGCGACAGGTCTTGAGTCCAAGTTCGGCGGCCCCGGGCTCAGGCCGGACTTCCCTCCAGCTTCACCGGGGCGTGGCGGCGGGACGACCCACCGCCGCCCTCGATCCAAGCTCGACGGTGTGGAGGCTGGTCGTAGCCGCCGCTGCTCGAGCTCTCATCCGAGGAAGAGCTGCCGTTGCGGGAGGAGGAGCGGACGTCACCAAGGCCAAGTTCACCTTCGTCGCCCTCATCGTCGTTGCCGTCTTCTGGGCAGCACCCCATGCGGCGGCCGTCCTCCCTGAACACCCTCACAAAAAGGGTCGCTAGGTCGTCGTACTTGAAGTGGAGGGTACACCTCCCGCTCAGGCCTCCTACGCGGGCAAACGTCTGCCAGCCACGGGTCAGGACCATGCTGCCCGTGGCGGCAACCTCAGTCCCCACCCACGAGGCCCTGCTGCAGCAGCCGTCAGCCTACAGCCAGAGGCCGTCGATCCCCGAGGATGGCAGCTCGTTAGAGAAGAAGCGCGGGAGCCGGAGCGAGGTGCCAGCGGGCACCTCTGACCACACCACAAACTCCGGGAGAACGTC
>NC_041385.1:593123969-593128603 GCF_002162155.2 Triticum dicoccoides | reverse complement strand
GGTGGCCCCCACCGCGAGAAGAAGTACCGCCACGAGTGCCAAGGAAGACGCCGACCCTTGGAGATGCGCGCCCGCGCCCCCTGGGGGCCACCGCCAGGGTCGCGGGATGCTTGCGGGGACGTCCGCGACCCCTCTTGGGAGGTGGAGAAGCTGGCCCCTCCTTGGAAGCCTTCCCTTTCTCAGCAGCCGAGAACCTCCTCGTCGGTGCCACGGAAGCAGCAGCAAGATGGGGAAGGAGAAGAAACGAGCGGCGAGAAGACGGAGGAAGAGATGAACGAGGGGGGCTCTATCCCTCCCCTCATTTATAGCCAGAAGGAGGCCAACCGCTGGCCTCCACGGCCTCGCGTAATGATGATCCCCTGCATGCAGCATCGACCCGTCAAGTCAAGCGGTTGCCGAGGCAGCATGGGGAAGTGGAGACGCCCACGTCCAATCAATCGCCACGCGTCGTTCAAGGCCGCAGGCGGTTAGGGCCCGCGGTGCTCCGCACTTGGCCTTTGGCTTATCATAGAAGCCAAGTCCGAGCGCGCCTTGGGCCCGGGGGCTACTGTCGGTGTTCTGGATACGGGGGTACCCAGACTTGCTTGCATGCGGCCCACTGCATGGCTCCATCAACGGCCTAGTACGGCCCATCTTGAGCATCAACCACTCAAGACCCTCGTTAGGGGCCAAGCCTTGTGAGGCGGACGACGCCAAGACCTCCAAGGGGATCAGCCTCCTCAGGCTGGCTCTCAAGCGGCGAAGACTTCTATGCAAGGTGCACCTAACGAGGCTCAGCTGACGTGAGCCATGACGACCAAGGCCAGGCGGGTGCCAGCGGACGTAGAGTACCAGTTTCCTCTTTGGTGCAAAGGAGACAAGCACCAGGCGTGGAGTCCCGAGGAATCAACCAAAGGTTTCCATTCTGGTGCAACAAGACCAAGACCGCCAGGATGGCAGGACGGAGGTCATCGCCGAGCCCACCGCAGCGTCACGATCAGAGGCTTTTGCAGGAGAAGACTACTTTAGACAGGATAGGGTGTACTTCTTACCCCCTTCAAATCTAGCCGTTGTGGGATCCCTTCCCACCAACATTTGGGAAGAGGACCAAGGCCACTATAAGTAGTACTTAGCCACCACCATAGAGGGGGATCGGATCCATTCCCACTTGACCACCTCACCAGCTCTATCGAGCTCAAGAACACCTCACCTCCTGAGGCTTGTTCATCCACTGTACTAGTTCATCCTTAGCCCCTCGAGGCAATCCACCAAAACACTGGAGTAGGGTATTACATTGCAAGGTGGCCCGAACCAGGATAAACTGCTGTGTCTCTCTGTCCCTTGAGCTCGATGCGCTAGGCTTTGAGAGTTATGAGTAGGCAAGCTGGGTAGGTTGAGATCTCCACACGCACTCCAGAGTTCGAACCTATCAAGGGTTTGCGAAACTCGAAATCCCAGAATCACAAGATAAGACGAACTTACGGGCATCGTTAAAGAGAGTAGGCCAGTAAAAACCAGATTGCAGTACCTTATGAGCAGTTTTGTCTCCCGCATGTTGTCCTCCATAAGCCTCGGAGTGACATTTCCGTATGATTTGTTCCTGTTCATGCTCAGGTACACAACGTCTAATAATACCATCTACTCCTTCTTTATAAAGATGTGGGTCATTCCAAAAGTAATGTCTTAAATCATAGAAGATTTTTTCTTTTGTTGGTATGTGAAGCTAGGTGGTATGTATTTAGCAACAATATAATTAGCATAGTCAGCATACCAAGGTGTACTATTAGAAACATTTATTGCAGCTAATTCTTCATCAAGAAATCTATCATTAATAGGTTGTGGGCCATCAAGAATATTTTCAAGCCTAGACAAGTTATCAGGTACGGGGTTCTCTGCTCCTTTCCTATCAGTGATATGCAAATCAAATTCTTGAAGCAGAAGAACCCACCTAATGAGTCTAGGTTTAGCATCTTTATTTTCCATAAGATATTTTATAGCAGCATGATCAGTGTGAACAATCACTTTAGAATCAACAATGTAAGATCTGAATTTATCACAAGCAAACACTACTGCTAAGAATTCCTTTTCAGTAGTAGCACAATTTCGTTGAGCATTGTCCAGAGTTTTACTAGCATAATGGATAACATTCAATTTCTTATCAACTCTTTGTCCTAGAACAACACCAACATCATAATCACTAGCATCACACATAATCTCAAAAGGCAAGTTCCAATCAGGTGGTTGAACAATAGGTGCAGTAATTAAGGCCTTCTTTAGTGTTTCAAAGGCTTCCAAGCAATCATCATCAAACACAAAGGGAATATCCTTTTGCAAAAGATTTGTAAGAGACCTAGAAATTTTAGAAAAGTCTTTGATAAACCTCCTATAGAAACCAGCATGACCAAGGAAACTACGAATACCTTTGATATCTTTAGGACATGGCATTTTCTCAATTGCATCAACCTTGGCCTTGTCCACCTCAATGCCTCTTTCAGAAATTTTATGGCCCAAAACAATACCTTCGTTAACCATAAAGTGGCACTTCTCCCAATTCAAGACAAGATTTGTTTGTTCACATCTCTGCAAAACTCGATCAAGATTGCTTAAACAATCATCAAAAGACTTCCCATAAACAGAAAAGTCATCCATGAAAACCTCAATAATATTTTCACAAAAATCAGAGAATATAGTTGTCATACATCTTTGAAAGGTAGCAGGTGCATTACATAAACCAAAAGGCATACTTCTATAAGCATAAGTTCCAAAAGTACAAGTAAAAGTGGTCTTTTCTTGATCAGGTTGTGAAACAGGTATTTGTGAAAAACTAGAATATCCATCAAGGAAGCAAAAATGTGTGTGCTTAGATAATATTTCTAACATTTGATCAATAAAAGTCAGAGGGTAATGATCTTTTCTAGTTGCTTTGTTTAATTTTCTACAATAAATTACCATCCTATAGCCTGTGAAAATTCTTTGTGGAATAAGCTCATTCTTATCATTAGGAACAACAGTTCCAGTAATACCTCCCTTCTTAGGGACACAATGAACATGACTTACCCATCTACTATCAGCTATAGGATAAGTTATACCTGCTTCCAGAAGTTTCAGTATTTCTGTTCTTACCACTTATTTCATCTTCGGATTTAACCGACGTTGGTGATCAACAACGGGTTTAGCATCAGGTTTCATATTAATCTTGTGCCGACATAGAGTGGGACTAATGCCTTTAAGATCATCAAGAGTATATCCAATAGTAACTCTGTGCTTCCTTAGAACTTTCAATGATCTTTCTTCTTCATGTTCTGAAAGGTTAGTACTAATAAGAATAGGATATATCTTTTTCTCATCAAGATAAGCATATTTCTAAGTGTCTGGCAATTGTTTCAATTCAAACACATGATCTCTTTTAGCTGGAGGGGGACCCCCTAGATTTTCAATAGGAAAATTGTGTTTAAGCAGAGGTTGTTGTTTGAAAAAGATTCTATCTATTTCATTTCTTTCACGCATATGCAAATCATTTTCATGGTCTAGCAAATATTGTTCTAAAGGATCAGTAGGAGGTACAACAATAGAAGTAAGACCAATAATTTCATCCTTACTAGGCAAATCTTTCTTATGAGGTTGTCTACTAAACTTGGAAAAATTAAATTCATGAGATTCATCACCAAAGCTAACACCGACATTTTGTTTCTTACAATCTATTCTAGCATTGACGATGTTCAAGAAAGGTCTACCAAAGATAATGGGACAAAAGTCATCTTGTGGGAAGCCAAGAATAAGAAAATTAGTAGGGTATTTTATTTTCCCACACAAGAGTTCAACATCTCTAAGAATTCCAATTGGTGATATAGTATCTCTATTGGCAAGTTTAATAGTAACATCTATGTCTTCTATTTCAGCAGGCACTATTTCACTCTTAATTTCTTCATATAAGGAAAAAAGGAATAGCACTCACAATAGCACCTATGTCACATAACCCATGATAACAGTGATCTCCTATCTTGACTGAGACAACATGCATGCCAACAATTGGTCTATGTTTATCCTTTTTGTCGAGTTTGGCAATTCTAGAAGCTTCATCACAGAAGTAAATAACATGCCCATAAATATTATCGACCAAGAGATCTTTAATCATAGCAACACTAGGTTCAACTCTGATTTGTTCAACTAGTTTGGGTGTTCTAATATAACTTCTGTTAACCACAGTTGAAGCTTTAGTATGTTCCTTCATCCTAACAGGGAAAGGTGGTTTTTCAATATAAGCAGTAGGAACAACTGGATCAACATTGTAAATGATAGTTCCTTCTTTAGCTTTTACCGGTTCTTTAATTTATTCTTTAATAGGTGGGTGATATTTAAATCACTTCTCCTTAGGGAGATCAACATGAGCAGCAAAAGATTCACAAAAGGAAGCTATTATCTCAGAGTCAAGTCCATATTTAGTGCTAAACTTTTGAAAAGCATCGGTATTCATAAAAGATTTAACACAATCAAACTTAGGTTCAATACCTGACTCTTTACCTTCATCGAGTTCCCAATCTTCAGAGTTGCATTTAATTCTTTCTAAAAGATCCCATCGGAATTCAATAGTCTTCTTCATAAAAGAACCAGTACAAGAAGTATCGAGCATGGATTGATCATTCAGAGATGGAACC
>NC_041385.1:593119549-593123371 GCF_002162155.2 Triticum dicoccoides | reverse complement strand
TGTGTGTGGATGAAATTTGTGGATTGTTTAAGCTTGGAGGTTTACCCGGAGATGAAGCTAAGAAGAAGGTTTTCCCTTTATCTCTAGTAGTTGTTCTATCATACCCGAAGGAATTTCATATTCAATATTTTCAGTAGGTGTAGAAGGTTGAGGGGAAACTAATTGTGGTTCTGTTCGAGGTGAAGATACCCCAAACAAACCCCTCAAAGGATTGTTTTCCATAGTAGCAAGTGACAATAAATTTCAGCACGTAGTAATAATATTTCCTTATCAATTTCCACGTACCAAGAGCGCTTCACTCCCCGGTAACGGCGCCAGAAAATAGCCTTGATGACCCACAAGTATATGGGGTCAATTGTAGCCTTTCCGATAAGTAAGAGTGTCAAACCCAATGAGGAGCAGAAGGAAATGACAAGTGATTTTCAGTAAGATAATGTCTACAAGTGCTAAAATTGTAAGTAGCAGAGTAGTTTGATAGCTAGATAATTTGAAACAAGCAAGTAACAATAGTAGTAACAAAAGTGCATCAAGGTAGGCCAATCCTTTTGAGGCGAAGGACAGGCCAAAATGGTCTCTTATGATAAGCAAAGTGTTCTTGAGGGTACACGGAATTTCATCTAGCCACTTTCATCATGTTGGCTTAATTCGTGTTCGCTACTTTGATAATTTGGTATGTGGGTGGACTGGTGCTTAGGTGTTGTTCTTACTTGAACAAACCTCCTACTTATGATTAACCCTCTCACAAGCATCCGCAACTATGAGAAAAGTATTAAGAATAAATTCTAACCATTGCATTAAAGTTTTGGATCCAATCGGTCCCTTACGGAATAACGCATAAACTAGGGTTTAAGCTTATGTCACTCTCGCAACCCATCATCTGATAACTACTCCACAATGCATTCCCTTAGGCCCAAATATGGTGAAGTGTCATGTAGTCGACGTTCACATGACACCACTAATGGAATCACAACACACATATCATCAAAATATCGAACACATATCAAGTTCACATGAATACTTGCAACATGATTTCTCCCGTGACCTCAAGAACAAAAGTAACTACTCAGAAATGATAATCATGCTCAAGATCAGAGGGGTATTAAATAGCATAATGGATCTGAACATATAATCTTCCACCAAATAAACCATATATAGTAATCAACTACAAGATGTAATCAGCACTACTAGTCACCCATAAGCACCAATCTATGGTTCCGGATTGAACACACGAGATGAACTAGGGTTTGAGAGGAGTTGGTGCTGTTGAAGATGTTGATGAAGATAGCCCTCCCCAAGATGGGAGAGTTGTTGGTGATGATGATGATGATGATTTCCCCCTCTGGGAGCGAGGTTCCCCCGGTGGAATCGCTCCGCCGGAGGGCAAAAGTGCTCCTGCCCAGGTTCTGCCTCGAGACGGCGGCGCTTCGTCCCGAAAGTCCTCTCCTTAGTTTTTCTAGGTCAAAATGACTTCTATACCAGAAGAGGGGCACTGGAGGTGGGCCTGGGTGAGCACAACCCACCAGGGTGCGCCTGGGCTCCCTAGCGCGCCCAGGTGGGTTGTGCCCATGTGGTGGGGCCCCTCTGGTACTTATTTGCTCCAATATTCCTTAAATATTCCATAAAAATTCCTTGTAAAGTTTCAGCTCATTTGGAGTTGTGCAAAATAGGTAGCCTGACGTTGCTTTTTCAGGTCCAGATTCCCAACTGCCAGAATTCTCCCCCTTTGAGTATATCTTGCATATTATGAGAGGAAATGCATTATAATTACTCCAAAAAGCATTATTATACAATAAAACAACATAAATAACAGTAGGTAAATATGATGCAAAATGGACATATCAAAGTTCCCTTTCTTTCCCTTGCCCTTTTTCTTGAAACTAGTGGTCTTGTTAACCATCAACACTTGATGCTCTTTCTTGATTTCTACCTTCGCTGATTTTAGCATCACGAAGAGCTCGAGAATCATTTCCGTCATCCCTTGCATATTATATTTAATCACAAAGTTCTAGTAGTTTGGTGATAGTGACTAGAGAACTCTATCAATCACTATCTTATATCGAAGATTAACTCCCACTTGATTCAAGCGATTGTAGTGCCAGACATTCTGAGCACATGCTCACTAGCTGAGCTATTATCCTCCATCTTGCAGTCAAAGTACTTGTTAGAGGTCTCATACCTCTCGACACAGGCATGAGTCTGAAATACCAATTTCAGCTCTTGGAACATCTCATATGCTCCGTGGCGTTCAAAACATCTTTGCAGCCCCGATTCTAAGCCGTAAAGCATGACACACTAAACTATCAAGTAGTCATCATACTGAGCTTGCCAAACGTTCATAACGTCTACATCTGCTCCTGCAATAGGTATGTGACCTAGCGGTGCATCAAGGACATAATTCTTCTGTGTAGCAATGAGGATAATCCTTAGATCACAGTACAAGTCCGCACCATTGCTACTATCATCTTTCAACTTATTTTTCTCTAGGAACATATCAAAACTAAACAGAGAGCTATATTTCGAGCTATTGATCTATGACATAATTTGCAAATACTATCAGGACTAAGTTCATGTAAATTAAGTTCAATTAATCAAATTACTTAAGAATTCCCACTTAGATAGACATCCCTCAAGTCATCTAAATGATATGTGATCCAAATCAACTAACCCATGTCCGATCATCACATGAGATGGGGTAGTTATCAATGGTGAACATCTCTATGTTGATCATATCTACTATATGATTCACGTTTGACCTTTCGGTCTCCAGTGTTCTGAGGCCATGTCTGTACATGCTAGGCTCGTCAAGTTTAACCTAAGTATTCCACATGTGCAAAACTGTCTTGCACCCGTTGTATGTGAACGTAGAGTCTATCACACCCGATCATCACGTGGTGTCTGAACACGACGGACTGTCGCAATGGTGCATACTCAGGGAGAACACTTATACCTTGAAATTTAGTTAAGGGATCATCTTATAATGCTACCGCCATACTAAGAAAAATAAGATGCATAAAAGATAAACATCACATGCAATCAAAATATGTGACATGATATGGCCATCATCATCTTGTGCATTTGATCTCCATCTCCAAAGCATCATCATGATCTCCATAGTCACCGGCTCGACACCTTGATCTCCGTCATTGCGTCGTGGTCATTTCGCCAACTATACAACTATCGCTAACGCATAGTGATAAAGTAAAGCAATTACATGGCGTTTGCATTTCATATAATAAAGAGACAACCATAAGGCTCCTACCGGTTGCCGGTAACTTTTACAAAACATGATCATCTCATACAATAACGTATATCACATCATGTCTTGACCATATCACATCACAGCCACTACAAAAAACACATCCGTGACATTTTGGGCCGAACGAATTTTTTTTCTGTCATACTTTTGTGACAAAACCCGGTATCATCATAGATGTGGTGGGATCTTACTTCTATGACAAAAAATCATGACAAAAAATGGGATTTTCATCCTGGGCGGGCCGGAGACGCAGCTGCATGACATTCTTTGGGTCGTGCATGACGGAAAAAACCGTGGTAGAAGCAAGGGTGAGGAAAATATTAGGGAGTTCCCGGTTATGGTGGGTGGTCGGGGGCCGAGTGATGCGCGTTTCTCTCGTACATGCATGTGCGTGGGTGCGAGGTGTTGGGCTCTAACTGAACCCGAGTGAGGCATCGCCTAACTGAATCTGAGCAATTGCATTATAGGCTACGCGTTACTAAACCCGAGCGATCGAGCGATTCCTTCGCTACTACTGCTAACTGAAGCCGATCGATGCTGCCTCTGGATGAACAGTGAGAGTTGTT
>NC_041385.1:593098905-593119097 GCF_002162155.2 Triticum dicoccoides | reverse complement strand
TCGAGCCGGTTGGGCATGGATGAACAGGACCCCGTGGAGGGAAGGTTGAACAGTAGCCGGTGGAGGGCTGGTTGAACAGTAGCCGGTGGAGGGCTGGATGAACAGTAGCTCGTGGAGGGGTGGTTGAACAGGACCCCGTGGAGAGGGATGGTTGAATAGTAGCCGGTGGAGGAGCGTGCGGTGGAGACTGGATGAACAGGAGCCCGTGGATGAACAGTCACAGGTGGAGGCTGGAGGAGGTCGATGGTGGATGAACAGTAGCCCCGTGGAGGCTGGAGGAGGTCGACGGTGGAGATGAATGATGACCCGCAAGTATACGGGATAGTTGTAGCCTCTTTCGATAAGTAAGAGTGTCGAACCCAAGGAGGAGCTAAAGGTAGAACAAATACTCTCTCAAGTCCTATCGGCCACTGATACGACTCTACGCACGCTTGACGTTCGCTTTACCTAGAACAAGTATGAAACTAGAAGTACTTTGTAGGTGTTGTTGGATAGGTTTGCAAGATAATAAAGAGCACGTAAATAAAAGGTAGGGGCTGTTTAGATAAAGAGGCAATAAAGTAAATATAGCGAGTGTGGAAAAGTTGTGGTAGGAGTTGTGAAATTGTCCCTAAGCAATTGACTACTTTACTAGACCGGTAATCACTATTGCAATTCTATTTGAGGGAGAGGCATAAGCTAACATACTTCCTCTTCTTGGATCATATGCACTTATGATTGGAACTCTAGCAAGCATCCGCAACTACTAAAGATCATTAAGGTAAAATCCAACATAGCATTAAAGTATCAAGTCCCCTTTATCCCATACGCCAACAACCTACTTACTCGGGTCTGTGCTTCTGTCACTCATGCCACCCACCATAAGCAAATCATGAACATATTGCAAACCCTACATTGGGGATCCCTCACGCTTGCGCGACACGAAGAGCACCATAGGACAACACCAATAATAAAACATGCAACTCAAACCAATCATAGCAATTCATCAATCACCGGTAGGACAACGAAAATCTACTCAGACATCATAGGATGACAACACATCATTGGATAATAATATGAAGCATAAAGCACCATGTTCAAGTAGAGGGTACAGCGGGTTGCGGGAGAGTGGACCGTTGTAGATAGAAGGGGGGAGGTGATGGAGATGTTGGTGAGGATGATGGAGGTGTTGGTGAAGATCGCGGTGATGATGATGGCCCCTGGCAGCGCTCCGGCGCCACCGGAAGCAAGGGGGAGAGAGCCCCCCTTCTTCTTCTTCTTCTTCTTCTTCCTTAACCTCCTCCCTAGATGGGAGAAGGGTTTCCCCTCTGGTCCTTGGCTCCCATGGCATGGGAGGGGCAAGATCCCCTCCGAGATTGGATCTATCTCTCTGTTTCTGCGTTCTCTGATTCTGCCCCTTCACCGTTTCTTTTATATCCGGAGATCCATAACTCCGATTGGGGTGAATCTTTCGCCCAGATTTTTCTCATAAAATTAGCTTTCTTGCGGCAAAAGAAGAGTGTCAACTACCTTACGGGTGGCCCAGGAGAGTGCCAGGCACGCCCAGGGGGGAGGGCGTCAGCCTCTCCATGTACAGTACTCTTCTGATGGAAGTCGTTCCTTGACCACGTTGACCACGCCGCGCCGTGAGCACCATGGGGGTGGACGACGGCGAGGCCTAGGAAGGAGACGATGTGGAACTGGGGAAGACGCGACAGTGGAAGCTCGCGTGGAGAGGAGTATGAGGGTTCACTGGTTCGGCTGTGGTGTGAGGCTGCCGTCACCGCAGAATAACAGGGGGTGTGGGTGAGTAGAGGGATGCCCTGGCCAGCGGTGGGAGTAGTAGGGGGCGGTGAGGCCTGCGCGGCAGCACAGCCGGCAATGGGAGGTGGGAGCAGGCGGTCCCGCCGGTGCTAGATTTGGCGGCTGGAGCAAGAAGATCAGAGATTGAAGAAACACGACGGCCGTTGGATTGACATCCAATGGTTACTTCTGCTAAAATCGTTTGTTGACGTATATAATAACTAAAAAAATCTTGCATACGCGTCAACTTAATAGGCCCACAAGTCATACCATTCCCTATTTTTTTAATAATTTATATATAGCTCATTGCAACTTCTTAGGCAATTTATTGCAGTCCCTTTTTTTGTTGGCCAGGGCCAGGGTTAAAAATTTAAACAATTTTTTGCATATTTTTGTGGGTTCCAAACTATTTTTAATACCGAAATGTCGAGTCAGATTTAAAGTACTTTGAAGATATATTTAAATTAAAGCCCAATGAAATAGGAATCTGAAAATGTGAAAAAATTCAGAAAATATAAAGTAATTGCTAATTTGTCATCTGTTTTTATATTTACAACCCATTTCATCTTACTTTCAAGATTTGGAGGCGTCTTGAAAGAGTTGCTGCCCATCAAGGCATAGAAAAATAAGTAGGCCTGGATTGGGTATTCTTCAGAAAAAATAAACTGGGCTCATTTTCACAAAGAAAAAATAGCTGGGCTGGTCATATAGTGAACATAAAATATAAGCCTAGGCTAGATGGGCCACAGCCCAGTTGAAACTCTACTCTGTCTCAACAATAACAAAAAAATACTGCTCGAGCAGCTACGTCCCAGGTGTCAGCTGATCTTGTGTTGTTCTCTTGTCTAGTGACTATATACGCTCACAATGTCGTGGGTCCGAGATGTCCGGAAACCACTAGGAAGATGCATTTTATTTTTCCATACGCTGACATGGTGGGCCCCTATTGTCATCCTCTCCATGTACTTCTGCCGATTCCTGTTGTTTGTTGACCATTTTGACAATGTGAGAGGGCAGCACTGCAGCGAGCACACCAAAGCGCGCGAAGGACGATGGCGAGGCCTCAGACGTCAGTGTTAACGATTTAGGAGATGGTGGGGCGGCGATGCATGCGCTGAGGCGCAGTCAGCCGTGGGAGGCGGAAGCAGGCGGCCCTGCCGACACTGGTTTGGTTTTGGCGGCTGGAGGAAGACAAGACTGGAGAAACACGACCGACTGTAAAAGCAGCAGGAGTACTTAACAACCTTAACTGAAACCAGCAGGGGCACTTAACAACCATAGCTGAAAGCAGTATGAGTACTTATACAGGTTCAACTGTACAAAACACGCCTTGAACAGTGCTACTTTACCTACAGTTAACCAAGGGTGAGGCCGTCAACCCCCAGGACAAGGCCGAAGCGCCACCCCGCGCATCCACAACCTTCTGAAAGCGGCCTCATCTCGCAATGTGGTCAATAAACAGGATATTCACTTTAGAGCCATGGAAAAGCAGGAATATAATCTTCTGTCCTATTCTCCAAGATGGACGGGCCTTCATTATTTCAGACTACCCATGAATAAGTATCTTCTCACCTCCAAGGGGAATGGAGTAGGTCGACATGAACATCATGTTGTGACCAAGCGCAAGTCTGACCCGACCATGGTCAGGCATCTGTATAGGAATAATAGAACCGGGCAGTTTCTGTTTCAAGAAGATCACAACTATAAAATTGTGTATAAGCAATAGTTCATGAACAACATATATAACAGAAGACAGCTCATACCATAAGTTTCTCGACACAGTTGGACTTGTTCAATGAGTGCAGTAGTGGCACACATATCCCACGTGACCTTCCACCATTGAAATGCCCCACAAGGACCTCAAGAGAATCAATAAAGTGTAGGAACTTGTGGATGTCATCCCAGTCAACTTCAGTGCTATCAGTAACAGCCGATTTCTTATAGAATAACAAACGAGCAGCCTGCTTAACTCTTTAAAAACCTACACATGCCACCAATTATAAGAAAATATTAGTTAGAAGTAACATCTTCGCGAGAGATTCGTTGCTACCTCTAAAGTTAAATTGTGATTAGTTAGGCAGAATAGGTGGATTAAGAAGTAATCGAGGCAATAAGCAAGAACCAGATACAAAACTAACATGGATGAACAATTGGAACAACGTCGGGGTGGAAGATCACAGTGAAGATGAGACCAGGTTCTGCTATTTCCATCAACATTCATGCGCCAACTTTTAGTCCGTAACACTTGAGGAAGTTTATCCAAGTTCGACCATAAAAAAATAGCGATCTTCTTGGTTCATGAACCCAACTCGGAACTTATATCCATGGCTTGTCTTCACTGTGACCATTAAACTAGTGTATTCAGTTATGGCAAGGCCAAGCATCTTCAGTACATGTGTTCTGGCAGAGCAAATAATGCACTGCAGGAAAAATAATATAAGAACACAATGTATTCCCTATCCAAATCTAGAAATAATTTACTCCTTCATGTCAGTGTTGACCATTGTACTAGTACCTTTTATCCAAATATAGCAATCCAATTTCCAAATTAGTCGACAACATGTTCAAAAAACCCCACCCTCCCAGATAGAAAAGAGGATTCTAGGAACATACTGTGCACGTTTTAAAATCCTGTGTTAGGATGAGAAGGAACAAGTGTGGCATCTCACCGAGGGCATAAAAACTTGTAGGGTCCTCGCACTTTGGGCACTGCAAACGAAACACACTAGATTCAGTAGGAAGAAAAATGCATCAACGGTGGCGGCTCCTGATGACCCACAAGTATAGGGGATCTATCGTAGTCCTTTTGATAAGTAAGAGTGTCGAACCCAACGAGGAGCAGAAGGAAATGACAAGCGGTTTTCAGTAAGGTATTCTCTGCAAGCACTGAAATTATCGGTAACAGATAGTTTTGTGATAAGGTAATTCATAACGGGTAACAAGTAACAAAAGTAAACAAGGTGCAGCAAGGTGGCCCAGTCCTTTTTGTAGGAAAGGACAAGCCTGGACAAACTCTTATATAAAGGAAAGCGCTCCCGAGGACACATGGGAATTATCCTCAAGCTAGTTTTCATCATACTCATATGATTCGCGTTCGGTACTTTGATAATTTGATATGTGGGTGGACCAGTGCTTGGGTACTACCCTTACTTGGAAAAGCATCCCACTTATGATTAACCCCTCTCGCAAGCATCCGCAACTACGAAAGAAGAATTAAGGTAAACCTAACCATAGCATGAAACATATGGATCCAAATCAGCCCCTTGCGAAGCAACACATAAACTAGGGTTTAAGCTTCTGTCACTCTAGCAACCCATCATCTACTTATTACTTCCCAATTCCTTCCTCTAGGCCCAAACAATGGTGAAGTGTCATGTAGTCGACGTTCACATAACACAACTAGAGGAGAGACAACATACATCTCATCAAAATATCAAACGGATACCAAATTCACATGACTACTTATAACAAGACTTCTCCCATGTCCTCAGGAACAAAAGTAACTACTCACAAATCATATTCATGTTCATAATCAGAGGGGTATTAATATGCATAAAGGATCTGAACATATGATCTTCCACTGAATAAACCAACTAGCATCAACTACAAGGAGTAATCAACACTACTAGCAACCCACAGGTACCAATCTGAGGTTTTGAGACAAAGATCGAATACAAGAGATGAACTAGGGTTTGAGTGGAGATGGTGCTGGTGAAGATGTTGATAGAGATTGACCCCCTCTTGATGAGAGAATCGATGGTGATGATGATTTCCCCCTCCTGGAGGGATGTTTCCCCGGCAGAACAGCTCCACCGGAGCCCTAGATTGGTTCCGTCAAGGTTCCGCCTCGAAACGGCGGCGCTTCGTCCCGAAAGCTTCCTTATGATTTTTTCCAGGGCAAAAGACACGTTATACCAGAAGCTGATCATCGGGGGGCTTCCAGGTGGCCCACGAGGCAGGGGGCACGCCCAGGGGGGTAGGGCGCGCCTCCCACCCTTGTGGACAGTGGGTGCCCCCCCTCTGGTGCTTTCTTCGCCCAATATTTTTAATATATTCCAAAACTGTCTTTCGTGGAGTTTCAAGACTTTTGGAGTTGTGCAGAATAGGTTTCTAATATTTGCTCATTTTCCAGCCCAGAATCCAGCTGCTGGCATTCTACCTCTTCGTGTAAACCTTGTAAAATAAGAGAGAAAAGGCATAAGTATTGTGACATAATGTGTAGTAACAGCTCATATTGCAATAAATATTGATATAAAAGCATGATACAAAATAGACGTATCAACTCCCCCAAGCTTAGACCTCGCTTGTCCTCAAGCGGAAGCCGATATCGAAAAATATGTCCACATGTTTAGAGATAGAGGTGTCGATAAAATAAAATACGGACATGAAGGCATCATGATCATTCTTAGAATAGCAACATATATATTGTCATATGATTTCTTATGTTAAAGTAACAATCTATTCACAATGTAAAGTATGAATCAGAAACTTGATTGAAAACTAGCAAACTATAATCTCAGTCATTGAAGCAATTAAATTTTATCATAATATCAGAAAGAGTCAAATATAAGAGCTTTTCAGAAGGTCCACATACTCAACTATCATTTAATCTTTCATAATTGCTAACACTCACGCAATACTTATGGGTATGAAGTTTTAATTGGACACAGAGAAAGACATGGGCTTATAGTCTCGCCTCCCAACCTTTTACCTCAAGGGTAACGTCAACAATAATGCTTTATGAAAACTCACGTCCAATTGGATATATATATATATATATATATATATATATATATATATATATATATATATATATATATATATATATATATATATATATATATATATATATATATATATATATCAGGATCTTTCCAACACATAGTGTGCTTGCCAAAGGATAAAGTGTAAAAAGGAAAGGTGAAGATCACCATGACTCTTGTATAAGGTAGAAGACAAAAATAAAAGATAGGCCCTTCGTAGAGGGAAGCAGAGGTTGTCATATGCTTTTAGGGTTGGATGCACAAAAATCTTAATGCAAAAGAACGTCATTTTATAATGCACTTGTGATAGGGACCTTTATTATGCAGTCCGTCGCTTTTATTTCTTCCATATCATAAGCTCGTATAAAGCTTATTTTCTCTACACTAATAGGTTATACATATTTAGAGAGCAATTTTTATTGCTTGAAACAGTGACAACTTACTTGAAGGATCTTACTCAATCCATAGGTAGGTATGGTGGACTCTCATGGCAAAACTGGGTTTAGGATGTTTGGAAGCACAAGTAGTATCTCTAGTTGGTGCAAAGAGTTTGGCTAGCATGAGGTGGAAAGGCAAGCTCAACATGTTGGATGATCCATGACAATATACTTTATTTCAGATATAAGAAGACATAACCCATTATGTTGTCTTCCTTGTCCAACATCAACTTTTTAGCATGTCATATTTTAATGAGTGCTCACAATCATAAAAGATGTCCAAGATAATATATTTATATGTGAAAACCTCTCTTTCTTTATTACTTCCTATTAATTGCAACAATGACCAAAACTGTGTTTGTCAACTCTCAACAACTTTTATTCATCATACTCTTTATATGTGAAGTCATCACTCTCCATAAGATCGATATGCTCTTTTTGTTTCTTTTTTATTCTTTCTCTTTCTTTTACTCCCTCAAGATCATAGCAAGATAGCAAAGCCCTCGTCTCAAAACTAATATTTATTATATATAGCTCATGGAGTCATTTACATAGATAGGGATCAACACAAAAATTCAAAGCTAGATCATACTAAACTTTATTCTACTAGATCAAGATATAACCAAAAGGATCGAACTAAGAAAAACGGTAAAGATAGAATTGTGATGGTGATACGATACAGGGGCACCTCCCCCAAGCTTGGCAGTTGCCAAGGGGGGTGCCCATACCCATGTGTTTATGTCACTTTCTTCGGAGGTGGTGATGATGGAGTTGTTGATGATGTAGGCTTGTCGTCCATCTTCCAAGGCATAGGCTCACCAGCATAGAAGGATGATCGAGTCTTTGGGATCCTCAAATCTGCAGCCAAACTCATCCTCTTGAATCTATATTCATACTCACAGTTTTGGTTTTGCAGGTAAGAGATCTGGGCTTGGAGGTGCTTGATCTTCTCGTGAAGCTTGAAGATGGTCTCCCCAATGTTCTTGGCATCCAGCTTGTGGTTGTTGGTGAACTCCGCGATCATCATGTGGTTGGCGTTGAGTCCGCGTTCCACCATCCCTTGGCACTTGAAAACTTGTTGCTCCATTGCTTCGAGTCTTGTCTCCATGCTTTCGGTCCTCCTTGGTCCCTCAACATCGCGGATGTGCAGCACCCCCTCACGCATCTCAATGGTTTGAGGGTGTTGCAGCACCTCTGCCAGGTAGGGGTTGATGACCTTCTCGAAAAACTTGTCCTTGGGGGCGCTTGAAGACGTCATGGTGATCTAGGTCTGTCAGAAAAACAGCTTGAAACAAAAACAGAGGATTTTGTCGTGGTACGGTGGTCAAAACCTTCGAGAGATTCTGCAATGAATTTTTACCGACCAAAATAAGTATCGTGCAAGAAAACAGAGTCCGGAGGGCACACGAGGTGCCCATGAGGCAGGGGGCGCGCCCTCCACCCTCATGGATGCCTCGTGTCCTTTCCGGACTACTTGTTATTTTCCCATTTTCTTAAATATTCCAAAACAAAGGAAAAGAATGCTACTAGAACTGTTTTGGAGTCGGTTTACTTACCGTACCACATACCTATTCCTTTTTGGAGTCTAAAACATTATGGAAAGTATCCCTTATGTACTCCTCTGGGGTTACGGTGTCAATAACATTGGTTTCAATATTTATGGGATTAACTGAGATATATTGTTTGATTCTTTGACCGTTCACCACCTTCGGATTTGTGCCTTCGAAGTTGTTGATTTTTATGGCACCGGAATGATAGACCTCCTCGAGAACGTAAGGACCTTCCCATTTAGAGAGAAGTTTTCCTGCAAAAAATCTTAAACGAGAGTTGTATAGCAAAACATAATCACCTACATTAAACTCACGCTTTTGTATCCTTTTGTCATGCCATCTTTTAACTTTTTCTTTAAACAATTTGGCATTCTCACAGGCCTGGGTTCTCCATTGATCAAGTGAGGTAATGTCAAATAGCCTCTTCTCACCGGCAAGTTTGAAATCATAATTGAGCTCTTTAATAGCCCAATGTGCCTTATGTTCTAGTTTGAGAGGTAAGTGGCATGCTTTTCCATAAACCATTTTATACAGAGACATACCCATAGGATTTTTATATGCAGTTCTGTCGGCCCATAATGCATCACCAAGTTTCTTGGACCAATTCATTCTAGATCTATTAACAGTCTTTTGCAAAATTAATTTAAGCTCTCTATTACTTAATTCTACTTGACCGCTAGATTGTGGATGGTATGGAGATGCAATTCTATGATTAACATCATACTTAGCAAGCATCTTACGAAAAGCACCATGAATAAAATGTGAACCACCATCAGTCATTAAGTATCTAGGGACTCCAAACCTCGGAAAAATAACTTATTTAAGCATCTTAATAGAGGTGTTATGATCAGCACTACTAGTTGGAATAGCTTCTACCCACTTAGTAACATATCAACAACAACTAAAATTATGTGTATACCCATTAGAGGAAGGAAACGGTCCCATATAATCAAAGCCCCAAACATCAAATGGTTCAATAACAAGTGAATAGTTCATCGGCATTTCTTGACATCTACTAATATTACCAATTCTTTGACATTCATCACAAGATAAGACAAACTTACATGCATCTTTGAAGAGAGTAGGCCAATAAAAACCGGATTGCAATACCTTATGTGTAGTTATATCTCCAACGTGGTGTCCTCAATAAGCCTCAGAGTGACACTTACGTAGGATCTGTTCCTGTTCATGCTCAGGTACACAACATCTAATAACACCATCTACTCCTTTATAAAGGTGTGGGTCATCCCAAAAGTAATGTCTTATATCATAGAAAAACTTTTTCTTTTGCTGGTATGTGAAACTAGGTGGTATAAATTTAGCAACAATATAATTAGCATAATCAGCATACCATGGAGCAGTATGAGAAGCATTTATGACAACCAATTGTTTATCAAAAAAGCTATCATCAATAGGTAGTGGGTCATCAAGAACATTTTCTAACCTAGAAAAGTTGTCTGCAACGGGGTTCTTAGCTCCCTTTCTATCAATAATATGCAAGTCAAATTCTTGTAGCAAGATAACCCATCTAATAAGTCTAGGTTTAGCATCTTTCTTTTCCATGAGGTATTTAATAGCAGCATGATCAGTGTGAACACTTACTTTGGAATCAAAAATATAAGGTCTGAACTTATCACAAGCGAACACAACTGCTAAAAATTCTTTTTCAATAGTAGATAATTTCTTTGGGCACTGTCTAGAGTTTTACTAGCATATTGGATAACATTTAATTTCTTATCAACTCTTTGTCCTAGAACAGCACCTACACCATAATCACTAGCATCGCACATGATTTCAAAGGGTAAATTCCAATCAGGGGGCTGAACAATAGGTGCAGAAATCAAGGCTTTCTTAAGTATTTCAAATGCTTCTACGCAATCATCATCAAAGACAAAAGGAACATCCTTTTGTAATATATTAGTCAGAGGCCTAGAAATTTTTGAGAAGTCTTTAATGAACCTCCTATAAAAACCGGCATGACCAAGGAAACTTCTTATACCTTTGATGTCCTTGGGACACGACATATTTTCAATAGCATCAAGTTTAGCTTTATCAACTTCAATACCTCTTTCAGTAATTTTATGCCCCAAGACAATACCTTCACTAACCATAAAGTGGCACTTCTCCCAATTCAAGACAAGACTAGTTTCTTCGCATCTCTGCAAGACTCAAGCAAGGTTTCTTAAGCAATCATCAAAAGAAGTTCCATACACGGAGAAATCATCCATGAAAACCTCAACAATCTTTTCACAAAAGTCAGAGAATATAGTAGTCATACATCTTCGAAAGGTAGCAGGTGCATTACATAAACCAAAAGGCATATGTCTATAGGCAAAGGTACTGAAAGGGCAAGTAAAAGTGGTCTTATCCTGATACTCTTTTGACACAGGTATTTGAGAGAAACCAGAATAACCATCTAGAAAGCAAAAATGTGTATGTTTGGATGATCTTTCTAGCATTTGATCAATAAAAGGAAGAGGGTAATGATCTTTTCTAGTAGCTTTATTCAATTTGCGAAAATCAATTACCATTCTATAACCTGTAATAATTCTTTGTGGGATCAATTTGTCTTTATCATTAGGAACAATAGTAATACCTCCCTTCTTAGGGACACAATGGACGGGACTTACCCACTGATTATCAGCAACAAGATAAATTATACCTGCCTCCAGAAGCTTTAGTATTTCATTTCTTACCACTTCTTTCAGCTTAGGATTTAGCTGTCGTTGGTGATCAGCAACTAGTTTAGCGTCTTTCTCCAATTTTATTTTATGGTGGCATAGAGTGGGGCTAACGCCTTTAAGATCATCAAGAGTATATCCAATAGCAGCACAGTGCTTCTTTAGAGTTTTCAATAATTTCTCTTCTTCCTGCTCTGAAGGTTAGCACTAACAATAACATGATATATCTTCTTTTCATCAAGATAAGCATATTTAAGAGTATCAGGTAAAGGTTTAAGCTCAAACACGGGATCACCCTTGGGTGGAGGAGGATCCCCTAGGATTTCAATAGGCAAGTTGTGTTTCAAAATGGGTCCCTGTTTAAAGAATACTTCATCTATTTCCCTTCTTTCATTCATGAACATATCAATTTCATGGTCTAGCAAATATTGTTAGGATCATTAGGAGGCACGACAATAGAAGCAAGACCAATAGTTTCATCTTTACTAGGCAATTCTTTATCATGGGGTTGTCTACGGAATTTAGCAAAATTAAAATCATGAGACATATCCCCTAAACCAACAGTAACAATATCCTTTTCACAGTCTATCTTAGCATTAACAGTATTCAAGAAGGGTCTGCCAAATATAATGGGACAAAAGTCATCTTGTGGGGAACCAAGAACAAGAAAGTCAGTAGGATATTTAACTTTCCCACACAAGACTTCAACATCTCCAACAGTCCCGATTGGTGAAATAGTATCTCTATTGGCAAGCTTAATTGTAACATCAATATCTTCTATCTCAGCAGGTGCAGTGTCATGCATAATTTCTTTATATAAGGAATGAGGTATTGGACTCGCACTAGCACCCATATCACATAAGCCATGATAACAATGATGTCCTATTTTAACAGAAACAACACACATGCCAATAACATGTCTATGTTTATTTTTAGTATCAGTTCTAGCAATTCTAGCAGTTTCATCACAAAAGTAAATAACATGCCCATCAATATTATCAACCAAGAGATCCTTAACCATAGGAATACTAGGTTCAACTTTAATTTGCTCAGGGTGTGTGGGTGTTCTAGCATTACTCCTACGAACCACAGTTGAAGCTTTAGCATGATCCTTTATTCTAACAGGGAAAGGTGGTTTCTCGATATAAGCAGTAGGAACAATAGGATCAACATTGTAAGTTATAGTCTTTTCTTCAACTTTAATAGGTTCTACTACTTTTGCTTCAATGGGAGGATGATATTTAAACCACTTCTTCTTAGGGAGATCAACATGAGTAGAAAATGATTCACAAAAAGAAGCTACTATCTCAGAGTCAAGTCCATATTTAGTGCTAAATTCACGAAAAACATCGGTATCCATAAAAGATTTAACACAATCAAACTTAGGTGTTATACCTGACTCCTTACCTTCATCGAGATCCCAATCTTCAGAGTTGCGTTTAATTCTTTCCAATAAATCCCATTTGAATTCAATAGTCTTCATCATAAAAGAACCAGTACAAGAAGTATCGAGCATGGAGCAATTATTGAGAGAAAGCCGAGCATACATTTTTTGAATAATAATTTCTCTTGAGAGATCATGATTGGGGCATGAATATAACATTGACTTAAACCTCCCTCAATCTTGAGCAATAATTTCTCCTTCGTGAGCCCAAAAAATTATAAATATAATTGCGATCATGATGAACTAGAAGCATAGGATAAAACTTCTGATGAAATTCCAGTTTCAATTGGTTGTAGTTCCATGATCCAATATCATCACATAGGCTAAACCATGTCAATGCCTTTCCCTTCAAAGATAAAGGGAAGACCTTATTCTTGATAACATCCTCCGTCATACCTTCAATCTTAAATAATCCACAAACTTCATCCACATAGATTAGGTGTAAATCAGGATGTAGTGTTCCATCTCCTGTAAAAGGATTAGCTATCAGTTTCTCTATCATACCCGAAGGAATTTCAAAGTAAACATTTTCAGTAGGTTCAGTAGGTTGAGGAGAAACTCTTTGCTCTACTGGTTGAAGATACCCCGAACAAGCCCCTCAAAGGATTATTTTCCATAGTAACAAGTGACAGTAAATGTCAGCACACTATATAAATTTTTCCTTACCAAATTCCACCTACCAAAGGCGCTTCACTCCTCGGCAACGACGCCAGAAAAGAGTCTTGATGACCCACAAGTATAGGGGATCTATCATAGTCCTTTCGATAAGTAAGAGTGTCAAACCCAACGAGGAGCAGAAGGAAATGACAAGCGGTTTTCAGTAAGGTATTCTCTGCAAGCACTGAAATTATCGGTAACAGATAGTTTTGTGATAAGGTGATTCGTGACGGGTAACAAGTAACAAAAGTAAACAAGGTGCAGCAAGGTGGAATAATCCCTTTTGTAGCAAAGGACAAGCCTGGACAAACTCTTATATAAAGGAAAGCGCTCCCGAGGACACATGGGAATTATCGTCAAGCTAGTTTCCATCATGCTCATATGATTCGCGTTCGGTACTTTAATAATTTGATATATGGGTGGAACGGTGCTTGGGTACTGCCCTTCCTTGGACAAGCGTCCCACTTATGATTAACCTCTCTCGCAAGCATCCGCAACTACGAAAGAAGAATTAAGGTAAACCTAACCATAGCATGAAACATCTGGATCCAAATCATCCCCTTACGAAGCAACGCATAAACTAGGGTTTAAGCTTCTGTCACTCTGGCAACCCATTATCTACTTATTACTTCACAATGCCTTCCTCTAGGCCCAAAAAATGGTGAAGTGTCATGTAGTCGACGTTCACATAACACCACTAGAGTAAAGACAACAATCTCATCAAAATATCGAACGAATACCAAATTCACATGACTACTTATAACAAGACTTCTCCCATGTCCTCAGGAACAAATGTAAATACTCATGCTATGTCTTGAGCTTGCATTGGTTTTCCTCGAAGAGGAGAGGGTGATGCAGCAATAGTAGCATAAGTATTTCCCTCGGTTTTTGAGAACCAAGGTATCAATCCAGTAGGAGGCTCCTCAAAAGTCCCACGCACCTACACAAACAAACAAAGAACTCGCAACCAACGCAATAAAGGGGTTGTCAATCCCTTGATGGCCACTTGCGAAAATAAAGATAGTATGATAAAATAAATATATTTTTGGTATTTTATAATATAGATGCAAAAGGTAAAGATGCAAATAAAAGTAGATTGGAAGCAAATATGATAAGAGATAGACCCGGGGCCATAGGTTTCACTAGTGGCTTCTCTCAAGATAGCATAAGTATTACGGTGGGTGAACAAATTACTGTCGGGCAATTGATAGAAAAGCGAATAAATATGAGATTATCTAGGCATGATCATGTATATAGGCATCACGTCCGCAACAAGTAGACCGACTCCTGCCTGCATCTACTACTATTACTCCACACATCAACCAACTCCTGCCTGCATCTAGAGTATTAAATTCATAAGAACAGAGTAACGCATTAAGCAAGATGGCATGATGTAGAGGGATAAAATCAAGCAATATGATATAAACCCCATCTTGTTATCCTTGATGGCAACAATACAATATGTGCCTTGCAACCCTTTCTGTCACTGGGTAAGGACACCACAAGATTGAACCCAAAGCTAAGCACTTCTCCCATGGCAAGAAAGATCAATCTAGTAGGCCAGACCAAACTGATAATTCGAAGAGACTTGCAAAGATAACTCAATCATACATAAAAGAATTCAGAGAAGATTCAAATATTATTCATAGATAAACTTGATCATAAACCCACAATTCATCGGATCTCGACAAACACACCGCAAAAAGAGTTTACATCGAATAGATCTCCACAAGAGAGGGGGAGAACATTGTATTGTGATCCAAAAAGAGAGAAGAAGCCATCTAGCTAATAACTATGGACCCGTAGGTCTGCGGTAAACTACTCACAACTCATCGGAGGGGCAAGGATGTTGATGTAGAAGCCCTCCATGGTCGATTCCCCCTCCGGCAGAGTGCCGGCGAAGGCTCCAAGATGAGATCTCATGGATACAGAAGGTTACGGTGGTGGAAATTGTGTTTCGTCCTTCTCCTAGATGTTTTCAGGGTACGTAGGTATATATAGGAGGAAGAAGTACATTGGTGGCCGCCCGAGGGGCCCACGAGACAGGGGGCGCGCCCTATAGGGGGGTGCCCTCCTATCTCGTGGGAGCCTCGGCTGCTTCTTGACTTGCACTCCAAGTCCTGTGGATCACGTTCATTCCAAAAATCACGCTCCCAAAGGTTTCATTCCGTTTGGACTCCGTTTGATATTCCTTTTCTTCGAAATACTGAAATAGGCAAAAAAACAGCAATATGGGCTGGGCCTCCGGTTAGTAGGTTAGTCCCAAAAATGATATAAATGTGTAAAATAAAGCCCATAAACATCCAAAAGGGGTAATATAATAGCATGAAACAATCAAAAATTATAGATACATTGGAGACGTATCAACTCACAAATCATATTCATGTTCATAATCAGAGGGGTATTAATATGCATAAAGGATCTAAACATATGATATTCCACCGAATAAACCAACTAGTATCAACTACACGGAGTAATCAACACTACTAGCAACCCACATGTACCAATCTGAGGTTTTGAGACAAAGATCAGATACAAGAGATGAACTAGGGTTTGAGAGGAGATGGTGCTGGTGAAGATGTTGATGGAGATTGACCCCCTCTCGATGAGAGGATGAATGGTGATGATGATGGTGATGATTTCCCCCTCCCGGAGGGATGTTTCCCCGGCAGAACAGCTCCGTCGGAGCCCTAGATTGGTTCCACGAGGTTCCGCCTCGAGACGGCGGCGCTTCGTCCCGAAAGCTTCCTTATGATTTTTCTAGGGCAAAAGACACCTTATACCATAAGTTGAGCATCGGGGGCTTCCAGGTGGCCCACGAGGCAGGGGCGCGCCCCCCACCCTCGTGGACAGTGGGTGGCCCCCCTCTGGTGCTTTCTTTGCCCAATATTTTTAATATATTCCAAAACCGACTTTCGTGGAGTTTCAGGACTTTTGGAGTTGTGCAGAATAGGTTTCTAATATTTTGCTCCTTTTCCAGCCTAGAATCCAGCTGCCGACATTCTCCCTCTTCATGTAAACCTTGTAAAATAAGAGAGAAAAGGCATAAGTATTGTGACATAATGTGTAGTAACAACCCATATTGCAATAAATATCGATATAGAAGCATGATGCAAAATGGACGTATCAGCTGCCATCCTAGGATTACCCGCGACCACGGCACTTGGATTTATCGGGGATGGATGAAGAATTCGTACCTGGTTCTCCATGAGAAAACCCTATGCAATCGCCGAGAGGGGTTTTTCTCTGAACAAGCAAACGAGGGAGAAGGGGATTCAGGCCCAGTGAAATATTGCCGCTTTGCCCGTCCAGCTTACTGCTAAAGCTGGAAAAGTGGGGGGGGGGGTTGTGATTTGACGGCTCATTGGGCATTACTGCGGCGCTACGACCGGGCTGTGTCTACCGTACAGTTGTGCACTCTAATTTGGTGTATATGGCACGTGGACCCCGTTGCCGGATGCCCCACATATCAGCAAAAGGAAGTAGAAAGACAGGAGTAACTAGCTACACATAAATATGTTTTTGATAGAGAGATACTCCCTCTGTAAAGAAATATAAAAATCTTTTATATCACAACTTTATACATAAGAAAAATCGAGGGGAATATATATAACATATATAATTATAAAAAATAGAGTTTTTTAACACACTATAGATGAGTTGGTGATGATGGTGTGCCTGCCATCCTGCAATATAGGCCGTTCGATTTATATCTGACGAATAGGAAGGAAATTATGGCAATTTTGCAAAAAGGTACCCACACACCTCTCCATATTTGCAAATAAGGCCTTCCCTCGTTCAATCATTTTCTCTCACAAGATAAAATACTCATACAAATGCATCTTGATGTTATGTGCAACGCACTGGCATTATGGGAGATCAGCTGAGAATATAATACTCAGAGAGGCTCACGGTTCTGGACTTTGGGCCATAATCCGGTGGACCTGCATGTTTGGGGCCCCATGTGTTCTACCTCAGCGCTCTTCATATTGCAAGCGATTGGTACGGTGCTGGTTTTAGATGCTGTCGCCAGGCGAATACACAAAATTGAATAAAGCACGGTAGTTGTTGGAATGAAATCGAACGGCAGTTCCTAACCAGCAATCAGAGTTGCAATTCTATCAACGATATACCATGTGATAAATAATACTATCATACTACTTATACACACATGACACTTGTTTCACCATGCCAGATTATTACATCAAAATCTCTCAAAGGATAGATTAGTTCGGCAGTTGCGTGCTTCTACTGAAGAATTTCAAAGTTGATTTGGACCAGCTCTCCTTGCCGAGAAAGTTCGATTTTGACACCATCCCCTACCGCAAGATATGATTTAGATTTGAACCTTGACCATCCTTTAGCATCAATCATCATGCGACCATATTTTGTACTTACGATATATTGAGTAGGTTCATTCACACCAAGGCTGCGCATGGTAAGAGAAACTTGGCCACGGTCGCCCGGATTGTCGAACGACTCCCTCATTGCTCTAGGAATTCTCTGTTTGCAAACAAGAAAACATACACAAACAGTTAGATCAACACAGTGAATCATGTGAAACAACATGGAAAGAAAATAGAACGAAGCACTTGGGAAGCCAATGCTTACCAAGAAGGTGGACATGTCAGTTTTTGTAAGGACTTTGGTATATGAAGTGCGAACTGCAGCCCAGTCTATTGCCGGTGCAACTGCTCGTTCGGTTACCGCTGAACGGGCCAGAGCAAATGCAAGTGCAAGTGTTGGTGCAGGTGCTGAAGCCATTGCTGGTGCCCATGCCGGTGTGACTGGTAGTGCCGCTGCTGCTGCCGGAGATGGTGATCCTTGTAGAGCTGGTCCCGGTGTCGGAGCAGGTGCCGGTGTCGATGCCCGATCCTCCGATAGATCAGCCTGATCCGCTGATGTGGTCAGCGCCCAATCCTCAGCTGGATTGGACTGAGCTGTTGCCGCTGTCAGTGCTAGAGCAACTGCCGGTGCTCGATCCGTTGCTGAAGGTGGTACCGATGTGCGAGACAGCGGCAATCATGTATGGTCTGCTATGATCAGCTTTCTAACTTGACTAGGGTCCATGACCATGATCCAGTTTTTTTCTTCATTTATTTTAAATGTGAGAGGGACTAATTGTGGCGTGTTTGTTAAACCAAACTGCAGTTCATCATAGGGATTCAGCTTGTACTCAGACAACAGACTGATCCAATTTTCTCCAGTAATATAAGTGATGGACAGTGCCTTCGTTACTAACATGACATAAGAAGTGAAACCTGCAAAAATAGCCATCGTAGAGCAAACCAAATAGTTTATTCTGTGATGAATGTCACATGGCAAAACCTGCATCGTAAAATTGCAGGAAAAGAAAGAAAACATGACAGTAAATCAATAAGATTTAGATAGTAAATCAATAAGATTTACTTGATGTGACACGAGTGAATCCTTACCAGGAAATCACTATGTTGAAGTACTAAACAGAAGATTGATCATCCAACTACGCGTGGCATGCAGGGCCCCCGCCTACTCCCACAAGCAGGACAGTCCAAAGGTTGTGACAAATCGTATGGACCGAACATCCATGGGACTGGAAATCTTGGTGGGTGTGATAAACCCTGCAATGCATATAGATATTGGAGTGTAACCATAATTGATAAACCATCCTCACAAAAAAGATGATCTGGATACTTCAAAATATACAGATTGAATTGAGTGGACAGACATTAACATAGACTATTCTCAGGACTCACCACACACCAAAAGCGGCAGTACTAAACAATACAGGGTTCACAAAGACAAATCAAGTACTGAACAATAGTACTTACTATAGACAAGAAAAGTTGCACTACTTAAACTCTGCAGGCTATTTCTTGCCACCGACCTACGGGATGAACTCCGCATAACTGACTAGGCCATGGACTTCGTGAGAGATGTGTACCTGCACCATCACCATCTCGTCAACCTTGGAGAACCTAACAGAGTGGTCTTTCCACTCATAAACATGATGATGAAGACATGCCGCATCAGATTTGTCAGGAAGCTTTACAAGAACCACACCCTTCGTAATCGAAGGCACAACCAGGAAATTGTTGTGGTCAAGTACAGCCTCGAGAACACGCCTGACAACAATGCTACAGGAAAACACTAGTTTAGGACATGTGGCCACAAGGACACAACAGCTGGATAGTTTAGTAGTAGAACTCATCCTCAGGTCTTTCAGTTCACACGGCATGAGTTTGAGAACTTCATCTCCACCGCGGACCTGGTTCAAATTTAAAAAGAAACCATATTTTATTACTACCTCCGTTCAGAAATATAAGAGTATTTTTGATATTATACTCCATATATGACTACATATACACACAGAAATGAGTGAACAAAGACACTAGAACATGCTTCAAAGGCATGAGAGCAGAGGGATTACTTGCAATATCCATAACACAAGTTACTGAGGCAAATATACCCTCTTCAAAGGTAGCATTGATGTTCATAAAGTACTCCCTCCGTCCCAAAATTCTTGTCTTAGATTTGTCTAGATACCGATGTATCAAGTCACATTTTAGTATTAGATACATCCGTATCTAGACAAATCTAAGACAAGAATTTTGGGACGGAGGGAGTAGTTGAAAGTAATCTATAAGAAATCAGTGTCAACCTCTCGCATGTTTTGGTCAAAAGAGGAATCTAGAACCGTCATTTGGCACACAAAAATCACATGCAAGATCACCAAGTTGCACTACTAGTACTAGTACTTTGTGTTAGATGAAAAAACACAATCAAGATCGAGAGAAAGATTGTCAAGAAGAGATATTACCTAGAGTTGCTTAATGAGGGATCCCGGAGAGGGGGGCTTGGAAAGGGCGATGGCTTTGAGCTTGTCTGTGGTAGTCTCG
>NC_041385.1:593092087-593098651 GCF_002162155.2 Triticum dicoccoides | reverse complement strand
TGAGCCTCGACGGTTTTGGCCAGAGCCATAGACATCACGTCGGCCGGTGCTCCAGCGTCCATCCAAGAGAGGAAGCTGACAGAGGAAGTTGAGAGAGAAGAGTGAAATGAGGAACAAGATGAGGGAGAAGCAAAGCGAGTGGAGGTTTTCTTCAAGAGAGGAAGCTGAGAGAGAAGAGTGAAATGATGGTTGCTTCGTCCGTCCAACTTACTGCTGGAAAGGAGGGGGTTTGGTGATTTGATGGTGCATTGGGTATTACTGCAGTGCTTCGATCAGGGTAGTCTACCGTGCAGTTGGGCACTCTACTACGGAGTAATTTAGTGCATGGCTGGTGGAACCCGATGCTGACTATCCCACACGTCGGCGGAAGTGAGTAATTTAGTGCATGGCTGGAGGAGGATCCGCACGGTAGAACGAGTCCACTGTTTTTCTGAAGAAAAAATGATTACAGCAAGCGTTTCCACTCTTACGACAGAGGAGTGTGAAACACGGCAGCCACTTGAACATACACAATGCTCCTACTACTAGGCATGTGCAGTGGTTCATACGTCAGTACTACATAATCTTGTTGCTAGTGTAGTAAGATATGACGATAACAAATGATGTAGTGCACATGTCAACTATATGAACAGTAATGTAGTAACATAGTACCGCTTTTCGATTGTCCGGTCGAGAATGAACGGTGAGATCAATGTTAACAGAACTAGGTCTACAGTGCACAGAGAGTATGGTGCTACAGTACTCCACGAAACATGAACCATATGAAGCACAAATCAGTCTTAGGCAGGGTGTATGAAGGGTGCATGGGATGGGAGCAAAAGTTCCCTTCTCGACCCACTTTTGGATGTTTGGCAGAGTGCATGAAGGGTGCATGAGTCCACACTAGTAGGTTAACACAAATACACGAAGAGGGAACAACTATATTGAGATGAGAATGCAACCAAACACACCCACACGCTTTGTGCTACAGTGAGTGATATGCACCGTCTGAGTTTAATCCAACGGTCATGTTGCGCCGAGACATGGACATGCCCATGCAGAGGGCGCCTAAACACCACCGAAGTCCCTCTGCTTCTCGAGACGCACGGCGTTGGTGATGCATGGTGCAACCGCCCATAGAGCCCGCTCCCAGCCGACGGGAGCTAGCTCGTCAAAGACGGCGTCCAATGGCACGAATGGATTCCGGTGAAGGAGCCCTAAGATGATTCGCCCGGCAACAGCGTTGGAAACCAGCAACCCCGCCTTGTCCAGCTCCGCCCCCACCATCGCACGGAGACGGCTCAGCTCCTCGGAGATATAGGTGAAGAAGGAGACCAGATCAGGAAGCCGCAGCTCGTTGAAGTCGACAGGGTGGTCGAACTGGTTTAGCCCGACGACCAGCATGGTCACACTGGCACGCCGGTAGGCATCACACAGCCGCAACACGTGCATGGAAACTTGGTCCATCAAGTGGCTGAGGCGATCCTGGACCTCGTCACAATCGGCCCACTCACGCTCTAGCCGGCTCCCCTGACGGCCTATCGTATCTCCCGCTTTCTGCAGCAACGCCGCCGACACCTCAAGCATCTTTGTGGTGGACGCCTACCGCTTTTGAAGCTCCGTGAACTCCCGCACATAACGGAGGAGCATGGCACTGCTCTCCTCCTTGAGCTCACGAATCTCCACGTCCTTAGCCCTGAGCTCCGCATCCTTGGCCTAGAGCTCATGTGTCAAGCGCCTCACCTCAGACTCCGTGATCTATTGCACCGCGATGGCACCAGCTAGAAGCAATGGGGAGAGGAAGCAAAGGGGGCGAAATGGCTGAAAGGCAATGCAATCTACGGGAAGGCGGAGGGAGCCAGTCAAGGAGCGGGAAATATTTTGGTTTTCACCATGGGAAAACACCAGTCGACGACTTCTCACATCAGGGAGCAGTGGGTTTTACAGGCGAAGCCATCATGACTAATTGCTGCCGCGCCTGCTCTCGTCAATCAAAAAATTAAAAATCATGCCGTGCCCGCTCCCGTCAATCAAAAAATTAAAATCCTGCCGCACCCAAACACCAGAGCAACGCTGTCGTGGATATTTAAATTTACTTGCCGGAAAGGAGATAAAAAAGGGGTGAAAAAACAAAGGTGGTGGCGGCCTAGCTAATCGGCTGCACTAGCCCAACTAGCTAGCCACCGTGCTTCATTAATGTACTCGGTGGGAAAGGTGGTCTTTCGTGATTTGACGACTCATTACTTGCTTCGGTGCTACGACCGAGGAGGTCCCAGAAAACGCGCGGTAGGGCATCCCACGTCTCGGCAAGGAATAATATATGCGTGCACCACCCGGGAGGACCCCGAAACTGCACGGTAGGGTGTGCCACATCTCAGCACGGAGGAAAAATGTGCGTGTAAAAATATACTGTATCAGACATAGTACCTATGGTTTGACCTCGGGATCCAGCCAGTCGGTCGAAAACACCCCACTAGTCACACAACTTCATTATGCTAACGTGGCACGGAGGATAGGTGTGGTTAGCTCCGTCTCGACCAGCCACAACGTCTCTTGTTCTAGGCGATTCTTCTATTTTCCAAGCTTTTCAGTTATAATAACACCACGGCAAGCTAGCACCACTCTTTGTGTGTGCCCGTGCAAAGGTTTGATGATGGAGAGGAGAGAGAGATCGCATACCTGGAACCCACCCATAAGTGAGTCAACGGTCATGCATGTGTTGACGAGGCACTCCCTCTACTCTACTCAACGTAATACTATATAAAATCAAGTTATGGGACAAAGCCAACAACCGTTGTTGTTTCAGGCTATCGACTTGCGCTTTGTAGTCCAGGTTGCCAGTTCAAATCTCGTCTTTCAGATTTGTTAGGTTTAGGTCCAAATTTGATTAATGACAAGTGGGACCCCCATGTGTTGTTCCGATATTTCAGTGTAGGATGGTTTTTTTGAACAAACACTTTGCGCGGTTAGACAAGTAACGATACGAGTTACACGTATTTTGCAAGTTTATGAACAAAAATGACAACGACATAGAATATCACATCCACCCCGCAGCTTAGATGCTATGGTGATACAAGTTTTTACATCATTGGAAGTGAGATCCAATGGCTTGGGATTAGTCTTTGTAATTATGCGCAATTTCCAACTCTCCAAAGTTTTTTTTGCAAATAAAACATTCAGGCCTCGTGTGTGCCGCTTCATCTTGGATCCAACGGCTCCCCATTGCTCATATTAGGTGCTCCCCGTAGCTTAATTAGCCGCTACGGTGATACGAGCATCTAGGTCATATGATCAGTGATCAGATGGCACATGCGTAGTACTTGTACTTTCTGCACAATTCCCAAAATCTCTCAGCTGTATATTGCAAAAACTTTCAAACCTCCTATTGTGGGCCGTTAGATCTCCGTGAACTCGTATCACCATAGAATCTACGGTGCGGGAGCACCTCATATTCTCCCGTGCGAGAAAACATAAGGTGCTCTCGCAGCTTGGATGCTACGGTGATACGAGCTTCGAGGTCGTTTGATCTGAGATCGAATGGCATCTGAGCAGTCTTTGTGCTTGTAAGCAGTGGCCGAACTCTTTGGGGGCTTTTCTGCAAAAAACCGTTCGAACCACCGAGGAGTTGTTGGGTCACAAATCCAAGGTGTGGTAGCACATGATATTCTTACATACAGGAGAATATGATGTCCTCCTTCATATTAGATGCTACGGTGATACGAGCTTCAAGGTCATTGGATATGGGATCCAAGGGCATCTGAGTAGTTTTTGTACAAATTGTGTGTAATTCTCAAATGCATCAAGGTTTCCTGTAAAAATATTAAGACATCCTATGAGATGCTATATCTCAGATCTACAAGCTCCAAGCAACTCATATCAGCATATAGCATGTAAGGTATGGAGGCACATGATATTCTCCTGGGGAGGAGGGGGGTGCAGAACCAATCGATGTTTGGGAGCGTGGGGACAAATATAATCTAAACAATCCTAAACAGAGCTTCACAATTTTATCTCAGGTCGAGGGGTTAACCCCCGACAATCTACATAGCTCCACCTAAACACAACATTTGCATGTACTGTAGTACTAGACTTAATATTCATGTTTCAGTTTCCTGTTCATTTTAAATATTGAATTGAGGACCATGCATGTCTTACATTTTACTCCCTTCGTTCCTAAATATTAGTCTTTTTAGATATTTCAAATGGACTGGCACATATGGATGTATATAGACATATTTTAGAGTGTAGATTCACTCATTTTGCTCCGTATGTAGTCACTTGTTGAAATCTCTAAAAGACCAATATTTAGGAACAGAAGGAGTATTTTTGAATTCGTGTCATACATGCATGGTTTGGAAAAATAGATGCACTATACTTATTGGATTGTTGTTGTTTTCGTGTGTGTGTGTGATCATATGCTTGATACATACAAAGTTTTTCTCACCGCCATATTGTTCATCTTTTAAATTTGAATTTGCAATGAAAAACTTACTAGGGATACCATGAAATGTGAAATCCATGTTGAGATCACTATATCACAAACTCACTCTATTTCAAGAACTCATCATAAATCAATTACCACGTTGATATTACTACTTGCAAGGAAAATACGGGCATTGTAATACACATAGATTCCTTCAGCAATTTAAAAGATTCCTTTCATATTCTCGAATGGTAGGACCCAACGGTGTACCAGCCAGACCTTGGCTCGTGTTGATCCTAAAAAAACCAGGCTCGCGTCCTTCTGGTGGCGTGCGTGGTATGCACATTAGGCAACCCCAACCAGTCGGGCTTCTGCGTTTCGAGTCGAAATATCTGGCGGCCAGAATTCCATCCCTAGGAAATTCTCCTCATGTCCCCGGTCCATAATGACTACCGATGAACAATGGAGGGATACTTTAGTAACTAGACAACATTACCTACCGTGCCGAGCACGATTCAATTCCCTTGGTCACCGCTCCCCAAGGTCACCCGTCAACTGCATTGCCTGGTACTACTACTACTACTACACCAAGATGAGCAGAGAATTGAGCCCGTTTGTTCGTGCCTAGTACTTGAGTTAATATATCAGGCAATGCACTGGTACGGAGGGATTATCCTTTTACTCTGCATATATAACTTGTCTGAAGTCTAACTAAGCAAAATGTTTGACCAAATCCTTTCTTAAGAAATACAACAGGACAGATGTATCGCTTGAAAATTTATTGCATGATGCAGGTTATGATATTGTTTCGAATCCTGGATTTTAAATTTCAGAAAATCCAAAAGTGACCAGAAATTCATGAAACTGAGCATGGTCACGTGAAATGGCACAAATATTCCTTCGTAATTTTTTTCTTCAATTTGAGACAAGCTGCTTATGACAAGTTGCACAAATGAAGAGCCAAGGTATTTTGGAACAAAGACCTGTCACGTTAAGGCGAACGCTTTCACTATTGAAACCGTGGGTATTTACGTGCCGCCACGAGTCCCGCTTCTCATCGGCAGGTGCCGTCCGAGCAAGCATGTGAGTTGATGGGAGGTGTGCAAGCAGACCGCTGCGTCAGCTGACAGGGAGGCGTGTGAGCATACTGCTGCGCAGGCTCACCGGGAGGCGAGCCCTTTGACCAGGCTCTGCTGCCCACCTTTGTCACAACTGCTCCCACTTTTAATGTCACCAGCGTCGCAGTTTAAAATAAACCCCGCACTACCCGGTATCGCTACAATCTTCTCTCTTCCTCTCCGATTCTCCTGTCGTCTACCTCCAACCAACCTGACCTAAATGTACGCCATGCCGCATCATGATGGTCTGCCCTTAGTCTTCCAGTTTCCCGAGGAAGACACCCAGCCGGAGTCTCAAGAACATAAGGCGCTTTGGGACGAGCTTGAACCGGCCTTGTAGGAAGACGCCACGCCTAACCCCGCTCCCATTCCGGCTCCCGTCGCCCCGACTGCGCCAACACCCATCCCCGTGGCATTGATGGGCTGGGAGCCGCACATTGTCACCAAGCTTGATGCCACGGGGTTCCACGAGGTCCCCGCCAACATTCACGTTCTCGTGCACCTGCCAATGCATGGGCCTGTGCATGCACTGATGCGCATGTCCGTGCCGGTGCCCGTGCACCTGCCAGCGCATGCGCCTACACGTGCACTGACGTGCGTGCCCGTGCCGGTGCTGTTGGGGAATGTTGCAGAAAATAAAAATTTTCTACGCATCACCAAGATCAATCTATGCAGTCATCTAGCAACGAGAGAGAGGAGTGCATCTACATACCCTTGTAGATCGCGAGCGGAAGCGTTCAAGAGAACGGGGTTGATGGAGTCGTACTCGTCGTGATCCAAATCACCGATGATCCTAGCGCCGAACGGACGGCACCTCCGCGTTCAACACACGTACGGTTGGGGAAGACGTCTCCTCCTTCTTGATCCAGCAAGGGGGAAGGAGAGGTTGATGGAGATCTAGTAGCACAACGGTGTGGTGGTGGAAGCAGCGGGGATCTCGACAGGGCTTCGCCAAGCTCAGCGAGAGGGAGGGGTGTTACAGGCGGAGAGGGAGGCGCCAGGGGCTTGGGTGCGCAGCCCTCCTTCCCCCCTCTTTATATAGGG
>NC_041385.1:593055172-593091832 GCF_002162155.2 Triticum dicoccoides | reverse complement strand
GGGGGGGTGGCCAAGGGGGGGCGAACTTGCCCCCCAAGTAAGGTGGGGCGCCCCCCACCCCAGGGTTTCCAACCCTAGGCGCAGGGGGAGGCCCAAGGGGGGTGCACCAGCCCATCAGGGGTTGGTTCCCTTCCCATTCAGCCCATGAGGCCCTCCGGGATAGGTGTCTCCACCCGGTGGACCCCCGGGACCCTTCCGGTGGTCCCGGTACAATACCAGTGACCACCGAAACTTTCCCGGTGGCCGAAACTGGACTTCCTATATACAAATCTTTACCTCCAGACCATTTCGGAACTCCTCTTGATGTCCGGGATCTCATCCGGGACTCCGAAAAACTTTCGGGTTACCGCATACTAATATCTCTACAACCCTAGCATCACCAAACCTTAAGTGTATAGACCCTACGGGTTCGGGAATCACGCAGACATGACCGAGACAGCACTCCGGCCAATAACCAATAGCGGGATCTCGATACCCATGTTGGCTCCCACATGTTCCACGATGATCTCATCGAATGAACCACGATGTCGAGGATTCAAGTAATCCCGTATACAATTCCCTTTGTCAATCGGTACGTTACTTGCCCGAGATCTGATCGTCGGTATTCCAATACCTCGTTCAATCTCGTTACCGGCAAGTCACTTTACTCGTACCGTAATGCATGATCCCGTGATCAACTACTTGGTCACATTGAGCTCATTATGATGATGCATTACCGAGTGGGCCCAGAGATACCTCTCCGTTATACGGAGTGACAAATCCCAGTCTCGATCCGTGTCAACCCAACAGACACTTTCGGAGATACATGCAGTATACCTTTATAGCCACCCAGTTACGTTGTGACGTTTGGTACACCCAAAGCACTCTTATGGTCTCCGGGAGTTACACGATCTCATGGTCTAAGGAAATGATACTTGACATTAGAAAAGCTCTAGCAAACGAACTACACGATCTTCTGCTATGCTCAGGATTGGGTCTTGTCCATCACATCATTCTCCCAATGATGTGATCCCGTTATCAATGACATCCGATGTCCATGGTTAGGAAACCATAACCATCAATTGATCAACAAGCTAGTCAACTAGAGGCTCACTAGGGACATGTTGTGGTCTATGTATTCACACATGTATTACGATTTCCGGATAACACAAATACAACATGAACAATAGAAAATTATCATGAACAAGGAAATATAATAATAACCATTTTATTATTGCCTCTAGGGCATATTTCCAACAGTCTTCCACTTGCACTAGAGTCAATAATCTAGTTACATTGTGATGAATTGAACACCCATAGAGTTCTAGTGTTGATCATGTTTTGCTCGCGGAAGAGGTTTAGTCAACGGATCTGCGACATTCAGATCCGTATGCACTTTGCAAATATCTATGTCTCCATCCTGAACAGTTTCACAAATGGAGTTGAAGCGACGCTTGATGTGCCTGGTCTTCTTGTGAAACCTGGGCTCCTTGGCAAGGGCAATGGCTCCAGTGTTGACACAGAAGAGAGTCATCGGCCCCGACGCATTGGGAATAACTCCTAGGTCGGTAATGAACTCCTTCATCCAGATTTCTTCATGTGCTGCCTCCGAGGCTGCCATGTACTCCACTTCACATGTAGATCCCGCCACGACGCTTTGCTTGCAACTGCACCAGCTTACTGCCCCACCGTTCAAAATATACACGTATCCGGTTTGTGACTTAGAGTCATCCAGATCTATGTTGAAGCTAGCATCGACGTAACCCTTTATGACGAGCTCTTCGTCACCGTCATAAACGAGAAACATATCCTTAGTCCTTTTCAGGTACTTCAGGATATTCTTGACCGTTGTCCAGTGTTCCATGCCGAGATTACTTTGGTACCTTCCTACCAAACTTACGGCAAGGTTTTCATCAGGTCTGGTGCACAACATGGCATACGTAATAGACCCTATGGCCGAGGCATAGGGGATGAAACTTATCTTTTCTTTATCTTCTGTCGTGGTCGGGCATTGAGCCGAGCTCAATTTCACACCTTGCAACACAGGCAAGAGCCCCTTCTTGGACTGATCCATATTGAACTTCTTCAATATATTATCAAGGTATGTGCTTTGTGAAAGACCTATGAGGCGTCTCGATCTATCTCTATAGATGTTGATGCCTAATATATAAGCAGCTTCTCCAAGGTCCTTCATTGAAAAACACTTATTCAAGTAGGCCTTTATGCTGTCCAAAAGTTCTATATCATTTCCCATCAAAAGTATGTCATCCACATATAATATGAGAAATGCTACAGAGCTCCCACTCACTTTCTTGTAAACGCAGGCTTCTCCATAAGTCTGCATAAACCCAAACGCTTTGATCATCTCATCAAAGCGAATGTTCCAACTCCGAGATGCTTGCACCAGCCAATAGATAGATTGCTGGAGCTTGCATACCTTGTTAGCATTCTTAGGATCGACAAAACCTTCCGGCTGCATCATATACAATTCTTCCTTAAGATAGCCGTTAAGGAATGCCGTTTTGACGTCCATTTGCCATATCTCATAATCATAGTATGCGGCAATTGCTAACATGATTCGGACGGACTTCACCTTCGCTACGGGAGAGAAAGTCTCATCGTAGTCAACCCCTTGAACTTGTCGATAACCCTTAGCGACAAGTCGAGCCTTATAGATGGTAACATTACCATCCGCGTCCGTCTTCTTCTTAAAGATCCATTTATTTTCTATCGCTCGCCGATCATCGGGCAAGTCTGTCAAAATCCATACTTTGTTTTCATACATGGATCCTATCTCGGGTTGCATGGCTTCAATCCATTTGTTGGAATCTGGGCCCGCCATCGCTTCTTCATAGTCCGAAGGTTCACCGTTGTCTAACAACCTGATTTCCAGGATAGGGTTGCCATACCACTCTGGTGTGGAACGTGTCCTTGTGGACCTACGAAGTTTAGTAGTAACTTGATCCGAAGTACCTTGATCATCATCATTAACTTCCTCTCCAGTCGGTACAGGCACCATAGGAACATCTTCCTGAGCTGCGCTACTTACCGGTTCAAGAGGTAGTACTTCATCAAGTTCCACTTTCCTCCCACTTACTTCTTTCGAGAGAAACTCTTTCTCCAGAAAGGACCCGTTCTTGGCAACAAAGATCTTTCCTTCGGATCTGAGGTAGAAGGTATACCCAATGGTTTCCTTAGGGTATCCTATGAAGACGCATTTTTTCGACTTGGGTTCGAGCTTTTCAGGTTGAAGTTGAGGTTGACATGAGCGTTGGCCATTTGATCTACAAGACATTTTGCAAAAGTTTTTAGACTAAGTTCATGATAATTAAGTTCATCTAATCAAATCATTTAATGAACTCCCACTCATATAGACATCCCTCTAGTCATCTAAGTAATACATGATCCGAGTTAACTAGGCCGTGTCCGATCATCATGTCAGACGGAGTAGTCATCATCGGTGAACATCTTCATGTTGATCGCATATTATATACGACTCATGTTCGACCTTTCGGTCTCTTGTGTTCCGAGGCCATGTCTGTACATGCTAGGCTCGTCAAGTTAACCTAAGTGTTTTGCATGTGTAAATCTGTCTTACACCCGTTGTATGTGAACGTTAGAATCTATCACACCCGATCATTACGTGGTGCTTCGAAACAACGAACTTTCGCAACGGCGCACAGTTAGGGGGAACACTTTCTTGAAATTACTACGAGGGATCATCTTATTTACTACCGTCGTTCTAAGCAAATAAGATGCAAAAACATGATAAACATCACATGCAATCAAATAGTGACATGATATGGCCAATGTCATTTTGCTCCTTTTGATCTCCATCTTCGGGGCGCCATGATCATCATCGTCACCGGCATGACACCATGATCTCCATCATCATGATCTCCATCATTGTGTCTTCATGAAGTTGTCACGCCAATGACTACTTCTACTACTATGGCTAATGGTTTAGCAATAAAGTAAAGTAATTACATGGCGTTATTCAATGACACGCAGGTCATACAATAATTAAGACAACTCCTATGGCTCCTGCCGGTTGTCATACTCATCGACATGCAAGTCGTGATTCCTATTACAAGAACATGATCAATATCATACATCACATATATATCATTCATCACATCCTTTTGGACATATCACATCACAAGGCATATGCTGCAAAAAAAGTTAGACGTCCTCTAATTGTTGTTGCATGTTTTACATGGCTGCAATAGGGTTCTAGCAAGAACGTTTCTTACCTACGCCAAAACCACAATGTGATATGCCAATTTCTATTTACCCTTCATAAGGACCCTTTTCATCGAATCCGATCCGACTAAAGTGAGAGAGACATACACCCGCTAGCCACCTTATGCAACTAGTGCATGTCAGTCGGTGGAACCTGTCTCACGTAAGCGTACGTGTAAGGTCGGTCCGGGCCGCTTCATCCCACGATGCCGCCGAAACAAGATAAGACTAGTAGTGGCAAGTAAATTGACAACATCTAGGCCCACAACAAAATTGTGTTCTACTCGTGCATAGAAACTACACATAGACCTAGCTCATGATGCCACTATTGGGGAACGTTGCAGAAAATAAAAATTTTCTATGCATCACCAAGATCAATCTATGGAGTCATCTAGCAACGAGAGAGAGGAGTGCATCTACATACCCTTGTAGATCGCGAGCGGAAGCGTTCAAGAGAACGGGGTTGATGGAGTCGTACTCGTTGTGATCCGAATCACCGATGATCCTAGCGCCGAACGGACGACCCCTCCGCGTTCAACACACGTACGGTTGGGGAAGATGTCTCCTCCTTGATCCAGCAAGGGGGAAGGAGAGGTTTATGGAGATCCAGCAGCACGACGGCGTGGTGGTGGAAGCAGCAGGGATCTCGGCAGGGCTTCGCCAAGCTCAGCGAGAGCGAGAGGTGTTACGGGGGGAGAGGGACGCGCCAGGGGCTTGGGTGCGCAGCCCTCCCTCCCCCCTCTTTATATAGGGCCCCTAGGGGGGCGCCGCCCCCCTAGAGATCCAGTCTCAAGGGGGGGGGGGGGCGGCAGCCAAGGGGGGGAACTTGCCCCCCAAGTAAGGTGGGGCGGCCCCCACCCCCGTGGTTTCCAATCCTAGGCGCAGGGGGAGGCCCAAGGGGGGCGCACCAGCCCACCAGGGGCTGGTTCCCTTCCCACTTCAGCCCATGAGGCCCTCCGGGATAGGTGGCCCCACCCGATGGACCCCCGGGACCCTTCCGGTGGTCCCGGTACAATACCGGTGACCCCCAAAACTTTCCCGGTGGCCGAAATTGGACTTCCTATATACAAATCTTTACCTCCAGACCATTCCCGAACTCCTCGTGACGTCCGAGATTTCATACGGGACTCCGAACAACTTTCAGGTTACCGCATACTAATATCTCTACAACCCTAGCGTCACCGAACCTTAAGTGTGTAGACCGTACGGGTTCGGGAATCACGCAGACATGACCGAGACAGCTCTCCGGCCAATAACCAACAGCGGGATCTGGATACCCATGTTTGCTCCCACATGTTCCATGATGATCTCATCGAATGAACTACGAAGTCGAGGATTCAAGTAATCCTGTATACAATTCCCTTTGTCAATTGGTATGTTACTTGCCCGAGATTCAATCATCGGTATCCCAATACCTCGTTCAATCTCGTTACCGGCAAGTCACTTTACTCGTACCGTAATGCATGATCCCGCGATCAACTACTTGGTCACATTGAGCTCATTATGATGATGCATTACTGAGTGGGCCCAGAGATACCTCTCCATCATACGGAGTGACAAATCCCAGTCTCGATCCGTGTCAACCAAACAGACACTTTCAGAGATACCTGTAGTATACCTTTATAGCCACCTAGTTACGTTGTGACGTTTGGTACACCCAAAGCACTCTTACTGTATACGGGAGTTACACGATCTCATGGTCTAAGGAAATGATACTTGACATTAGAAAAGCTCTAGCAAACGAACTACACGATCTTGTGCTATGCTTAGGATTGGGTCTTGTCCATCACATCATTCTCCCAATGATGTGATCCCTTTATCAATGACATCCGATGTCCATGGTTAGGAAACCGTAACCATCAATTGATCAACGAGCTAGTCAACTAGAGGCTCACTAGGGACATGTTGTGGTCTATGTATTTACACATGTATTACGGTTTCCGGATAACACAATTACAGCATGAACAACAGACAATTATCATGAACAAGGAAATATAATAATAACCATTTTATTATTGCCTCTAGGGCATATTTCCAACAGGTGCCCGTGCACACGAATGTCTCCGCCGCACCATTGCTAGCGCCTATCCCCATGCGGGTGCCAGTGCCCCCCTTAGCGGCATGGATGGCTGTCGTCGACCGCTTCCATGCACCAACGCCAGTCGCCTCCTCCCGCCAGTTGACTCGCTCCTGGAAACCGAAGTCCAGAACATTGTGGCCTTCCTTGAAGCTAGGGCCAACGTCCAGGAGTACACCAACAACGGCGCAAGACGCCACCGTCGCCGGCGCTGTCGGTCAGTGGCCCGACGACACGCAGAGCACGACAAAGGAGCTGCTTCCCACCGCAAGCCGCCGCCGCCGCCGCGTAATCTAAATTTGCCATGAAAAATATTCGTATTGCCATGCTTAAAATCTGAACGTTTATCATTTTCATTTATTTTAGATCAATTGTCGTATGAATGTAAAGTCGGAGTCAGACTGAACGAAATTTATGGTTTGATCGACTGAATGTTCTGCTAGAGCCGTATCAAATTAAATATAAAACATCATCAAGCCACATGTATTGCTTCTCATCCAACAACCTAGACTGCTTCAATGTCGAGTGCTCAACACGTTTAGTGTGCAGTTAATTTCATGCCAAAAATAGTGCTAATCACATAATAACATGCAAATAATATCCTACTTAATATCCGCATGCACTTAATATACTTCTAAATTAACGTGCATTGCACGTACACATTGAATAGTTCTACTAGTACGTGAAACTGGTGCCGTAACTTGTGAACGCGTCCAGATATGGTCAACAGCAACATCGCCCGGGAGTTCTTCGTGTTGGCCCGTGCGTCTAAACGCATAAGGGGAGGAGAGAGAGAGAGAGAGAGCACACATGGAACCCACGAGTAAGTGAGGGCGAATAGCACATGCTAACGAGCCGGTCCCACTAATGTACTAAAAATAATATTACATATTATCCATTAAATAGGCTATGGTAATATAAAAACATTATATGAACAAAGGGGGGGGGGGTACAACAAACATTGGTGTTCTACGTATGTTGCCTATTGACGTGCGGCTTGAAAGCCCTGGTTGCTTGTTCGATCCTCGTCCTCTATTTTTTAATTTGTATATGGGTTCAAATTTGTTTCATGACAGGTGGGCCCCTCGGTGTGTAGTTTGTAGCACTTTAATTTGTGGGTCGAAATTTGTTCCATTCCAAGTGGACTATTGATGTGTAGTGTTGTAGCTTATTTGTAATAATTAAAGAGAACAACAAAGTTTTATGCAATAATACCATGGTGCGACATTGAAGGCGAGAAAGGATGTGCAAGAGAGCGATGACCGAGCCAGAGGGAAATCAACTGGGGAAGGTGCGGGGGTTGCAACGATGTTTGGAGTAGTTGTGGGCCGAATGCTACGAAAATATAATCTAAACCCACCGGAATAAATGCCTACACAAATTAATCCAAGGTTGGAGTCCCCCTCACAATGTAAATAGCTCCGGCTTTGCGAGGGATGGATAGGTAGCTTCAATTGTGGAAGATACGGCGTGAGAAAGCATGGTCAATGGAGAGACATATAGATAGAGAGACAAAGTGAGTGTGGTCCGACATTCATTGAAAAGATATATATGCTCTGGAGAGATATTGTCCGATTGAGCTTTTGGGAAGGGTGAGGGTTGTAAGATAGAGCTTGAGAGATGATCCAGTCACAGACATGTAGATATATTTTGTGTGTGGGAGGAAGCAAGGTCAATCGATTACATATATGAATGGAGAGAGATTGAGCGAGTGTGGGTCGTCGTGCGATCGAAAGAGTGAGACGGGTTGGAGAGAGTGACCTAGATAGACAATGTGCGTGAGAGAGTATACAATATGAATATGTCGAACTGGGCTCAAACATGGAGATATATCGTTTGTGTCCGAGAAAGAGCAAGGTCAATCGAGACATACAAAGAGAGGGAGATAGAGAGAGGGAGAGAGAGAGGGAGAGAGATTGAGCGAGCGTGGCCCACCATGAGGTTGAAAGAGTGGGGGCGGCTTGGATGGACTGACATAGATAGACAATCTGTGTGAGAGAGTATAGAGTGTGTCGATCGAGGCCCGAACAGGGAGATATATCATTTGTGTGTGAAAGAAAATGAGGTTAATCGAGACTCAGATAAAGAGAGCGAGATTGAGCGAGTGTGGCCCGCTGTGCGGAAGAAAGAGTGAGACAATCTCGAGGGAGTGACCTAGATAGACAACGTGCATGCGTGCGCACGAGAGGTTGGGGGGCTAGATAGGCAATGCATATATCTAGCATGAGAGGGTGGGAGGGAGAGAGACAGGGAGAGAGGGCTCGGCATGGGGTGCAATGGCAGGTGTGTGAGGTAAATACATTTGGTAACAGAGTGGAAAAATGGGGTTGTGTAGTTGAGAGAGTTAGAGATCGAAACATGAAGAGAAAGAATGAACGTGTGTTGGAAACCGATATCTTCCTAAGGTGGTTAGGAGAGGAAGATTGGCCGATACAGGAAGTATTAGCGTGTGTGCCCGGGGGGCTAAAAACAAGATTTAAATGCAGATAGTACGAGACTTAATATTGATGTTTCAATTCGGTGTACATTATAAGATTTGAACTGAGGGCCATGCATATGGGTAATTATTTCGAATTCGTGCCATACTAGGTTTGGAAAAGTTGACATTGACTCGATTGTTGTGCAATTTTGTAGGTCATATTTTTGAATCCATCCAAAAGTTTTCTCACTACCATGGTGTTCATCATATACATATGAATTTGTATTAAAAAAGTAGCGTGGATACAGTGAAATGCGAAATCCACGTTAGAATTGGAGATCGCTATGCGACACACACTCTAATTCAAATAACTAATTATGTGACACACACTCTAATCCATGTTAGCGTGGATACCGTGGATACCGTTTTGATTTTTTTTCAAATAACTCCTCATTAATTAATTTGTAGTATCTCGTTTCGAATGACTAATTATTTTCAAGGAAAACATGGGCATGGTAATACATACAAATTCGTTTGCAAATGAAAGAAGATTTATTTGCATTCTCAAATGTAGGCCCACCGGGCAGACGAGGGTCGTGTCGTGGTGGTTGCGTGTGTTGGACGAACGCTTAGCACCCAGCCACCCAGGCAAACCCCTCCCTCCCTCCCCCTCCCCCGTCCCAAAAAAGGACGACGACAAAATAAGTTCGCGCTTCCACGTTTCAGATTGAAATATCTGACAGCCCCAGTTCCAGCCCTTCCAAATCTGCCTTCTCCACTGTCCCCTTCCGCGCCCAGATTAATTATTGTTCATATCCCTAATTCGCCACCAACCCAAGCAAAGTTTGAATCGCCCCTCGTCTCGTCTCTTTCCCCACCTCTATGCCGGACGACGACGATGAAGATGACGGTCGCGCTTCACCACCAAGCTACCTCATCTACGCCCTCATCCACCGCACCGGGTGGTCCACCGACAACATAGGCCACCACAACCAACGCGCCTCACAGACACCGACTGCCACCGCATCAGGTGCGCTTGACCGATCTTGTCTCCCACCTCATCGGACTACTTCACCGAGCACATCGTCGCACCTCCGCCCCCCGAGGCCATTGGGGCTTCACCAATAGTCTCGTCCACCGCATCGTAGTGCTCCACTACCACTCAAGATCTACATCCGTGCGCGGCGAGCCAATTCCAGCACATCACCCTCAACGGCTCTGAAGTGACCCGCACTCTAGCGAGGCAAGCATGCCCAAACGCCGGCCCGAACTAGGTATCCACACATCACTCCCTTGTGCACTGTTCCGACGATGTTTGGATATCCTTTCACTTCTCTCTTAGCTTACACGCCTATGCAACTCTGACTTTAACTCTTATTTCTTCTGGAGATATCATCTGAAACAAGCAAAACCATTTTTAGCGAAGCATGATGGCGCTACGGGATCTGGTACACATCCTGCACACCCGTATAACCTTGTAAGTGTATGTCCTCCAGTACAACAGCAAGGTCAATTCCTCTTATATGATCAACCACTCGCCGTGTCAAAAATTCAGAGGGGGATGCAAGGAGCACAAGGCCTGCACATCCAAGCAAGTGGTAACATGGAATTGTACATGGAACATCCCAAGCGCAAGCAGAGCTGCAGTGAGAGCCTGTACAACGAGCTAGCGTAAGTCCCTGCATTTCATTTAATTCGTACTGGCATGTGTGTATGATTTTTGTGTAGTGGAATATCCACGAATTCAAGTTACCAGGGGCGAACATTTAACTTAAAAATACGAAGGCACTTGCACTCCGGAAATCAACATAACTTGAGAAATGTGAAGCTACATGCACTTCGAAACCCAGCTAATGATCCAAAGAAGTTCAGATTATAAAACACTAAATGATGCAAGCACCAAAAAACACAAAATGCAACATGGTGTACAAGGACTACAAACATGGTATGTACCTGCTTGAATTATTCGTTCTCTAGCTAAAAATATCAAAGTGTAATTGCACCTATAACCAGTGCGCAAACTACATATAAATATATCTATCCTGCACAAGTATGCCAATAGTTTCAAACAACAGATTAGAAAAGTATTTATGCTACGTTGTCATCATATGGGGACTTTCTGGTAGATGGCCTCGATGTTTCCTCAAGCCATGAAAATGTACTATAATTTGCTTGTCATCAATGCTTGCAAATCTCTATGTCTCTCTCAACATAGCAGATCATCATTAGGCACTAAATCCTTCAATGGAAGCTTGCAAAATGCTTGCATTAGATCCCTCATTAGACACTATATGTTCATCACCAGGAGCATGTAAAATGTTTGCATGAAATCCTTCATTAGCAGCCTGTTCATTAGACACTTCAGGCTCAAGAACAACATGAGCTTGTATGTTTGCACCGGAAACTTGATTAGATACATAAGATTCAGTCAGTTCAGTATTGATTGGGGGAGTTATAAAATTAGCAGAAATTGGTTTCATTTTCTCATAGATTCCCTACATACAAGCAGTTTTACAACACCGTCAGGTTTAACTATTGGCCAAAAATTGAACTGTTGAATTAGATATAATAAGGGATGTGATGTACCTGCTCGTTGCGCATGCTACTCGTGCAAGCTGCGACTGTCCGTTTGCGCAAGATCGATGCCATGCCCGTGCTGCCGCCGCTGCCTCCCATGCAGGCTACACCTAGGGTTGGATCTTCATCTTCTTGTCCTTCCGTTAGCTTGAAGCCCGGCGACCGCCCTCCAATGAGGGCGCGAGGAAGTGTTGTGTCGGTCTGTCCAGCAGTGGCTAGGCTAGGAGCAAACCAGACTGGAGGCTGGAGCGAACGAATTGGGATTTTCCTGCTGTCGATCGATATGGGAGGCGCTCGTTTGGGCCGTGAGCCTGCTATAGGGCCTGCCTTGCACTTATGTTATTGGCCCATCCAAATTGAAACATTTTTCTTCATTTTTTGCATTGCCTACTTGTGCGTTGGGACAAACAAAACTAGCCTGGACCAACCTGGACGACTCAAATTAGGTGCACACTTTCCAGCCACCCGAGGCGGCCGCCCATACCAGCCCCTATGGAGGCATCGCCCCCTTTTTGCGTGTATGATTGGGGTAGTGAAAAATAATCCGGTGGCACTTTTGATTTACCCACAAAATGGTTGAATTGCTTGTTTCTATGAACTGAGTTCGCCAATAATGTGAAGGATGCCAGTCTTTTCATCCTCTTGTAGATTGCTTAGATCTCGATATGCCAAATGTAATCGCATGAAATATACAGTAAAAGCCAGTGTGATGTGTGTGGCTACAACTAGTCTGACTACACGTCCTGATATAACATATCAAGGACGCACCATCTTACCAGATTAAAAATTCGACTTACCAATACAGTATCGGAAGAAAGAAGTATTGGGACTGCGTATCCAAGCAATTGATGCCATGGAATCCTTCATAGAACCTTGTAAGCAAAAACGAAGTTGCAGTGTGCCTGTACAAAGAGCTAGTGTAAGTTCAGTTACCTGCTTCTCGGAATTTTAGTTAGCCACTTATTACAAAATTGTTCAATTACGTTGCTTGGCTTAATTTAGTTCGCTACTGATTACATAATGCCAAAGCTTATTAATCCTATTATAGACTACGCCTATCTATGTGTTTGATAGTTACTGTTAATAATTACCTGTTTGCCTGAACTTAAATAGCTACTTGTTTGTTTAACTTCTTTGCTGCTGCAACAACCGGTTATAATGATGTTAATAACTACTTTTCAGCATCCAATTGAAACTCTTTAATTCCTTGTTTGTTTAACTGGTTTGCTATTATAGCTCCCAGTTGAAATGTTTTGCTAACTTCAAATTTTCTGAATCCAGTCGGAACTTTAATGGCAAAACGGGTTAGCCCAAGATCAAAGAGTGAGGTCCCCATGGACGTTGTATCATCCCACAGTAGTGGCACCGGCCCAATCGTGCATTATGAATTGCTAACTGCTAATGCTCTAGAGGCTAAACTAGTGGTAAAAAAGAGATTCTGCTTCTGCACTTAGAGATGAAGTTGACATGTTGAGGAAGCAAACAACACAATCACAAGCAGTACTCAAGACAACCATTAAATATTTGGTGGATTTCAAAACGAAGCAAGCTGAGACTAACCGCATTGTTAAGGTCCTAAGGGAAAAAAGGAAATTAAATTCCCACTTGGTAAATGATAGGTGAAATGTTCTATCCATCGTTGAATAACCTTTGTGTTGTTTTTTCATGTAATCAATCAAACCATTTGTTTTAGAGATCATGTAATAATTGTTTTTTTGTTTTTTGGTTTGTAATTTCATTTGAGCACAAGTCTGTATTAATTGATAAGACTCGGAGACATTTCATTTTGATTGCTGTGCCAGACCTACAAATATGCCAATCGGGTTGAATGTGCATTCAGCAATAATAGTCGTATAGATGGACCATAAGTGGCACGCCTCGGAAAGGGCTAAGATGTTGTAGTAGCTTCGCTAAAAAAAGGATGCGGTTCTAGCAAAAAAAAGTACAGCGACCTGGCTTATGTATGTTAGTTGATATTATTGACCCATATACTCTATAAGTGTTTATATGTCTATTAGTTATGTACATTCTTGGTTGATTGACTCGGTATTTGAATCTTGATACATCGCTTGTGTACATATCTAAATGGGAGTACACATTATGCTGCGTGTGACATTTGAATTGGACATAAAGTGTTCCAAATATTCAAATTCACCTTAAACTGGATTCTAGCTTCTGAATTTGAGTATCGGCATTTGTAAATCATATTCATATATGACAGTGGAATACATCTTTGTCGTGCTTTTGAAGATATATAAAAACACATAGAATGATATATAAAGATTCGTATAGGAATGCAAAATGGATTCAAATTTAGTTGCCAGGGTAAATGTGGATGCTTATTGTCCCAAAATTCGTAATATGCGGCAAAATGTCCACTCCCACGTTGGCTGCCCGAAGCCAAGTGTTTGAGAGAGGAAATTACTCTCTACCCATTACACGGACAATCCATCGGCCCGATTTCCACTGATCTCAAAAGGGGTAGGTTAGTAACTTCAATTAGACGTGACACGACCGCCTCTGAGCCCATTCCGACACGGTGGGTGCCAAACATGGGCGGCAAAACACATTTTATTCAAGCTCATCTGAAAGACCTCTATTTCTCCCTCCATTTCCCCATTCATACACGGTGAGCGGCAAAACAAACTCGACTCGGCCGAAATCGATGTAGGCAAATATTTTCAATAGGGGAAGGTTTGTAACTTCACTCAGACGTGACACAACTGCCCTACCTGTCAGCCCCGTTCATACACCATGGGCACCAACCATGGGCGCAAAACACCCTCTCCTCGCGCGAAATCGCTCTGGGCAAATATTGGCAAGATGCGAGATTACCGTCCTATCCCCAACCGACGATACATCCAAATTTTAAACGGGGGCTAAGTTCGTAACTTTCCCATATTTCAGACAGGCGTGTCCCAAAAACATGGTTCCCCGTACCTCTCCCTCCATTCTCCCATTCATACACCGTCCGTGCTAGAACACCATCCCCACATCAGCCTCCTCCGTCTGCCACCCCATCCATCGCCGCCATCCTCCACCCCATCCATCGCCACCGTCCTCCACCATGCTGGAGCGCCTACCAAGACCGCGTAATCCACTGCTAGAGATGGACGTTTCTTATCCACGGCGACAAACCAAGATCCTTGCATCGCATCCTCTCGCTTCATCGGTGCCATCGTCCTCTTTGCCGGGGCTACTCACACGACCTTCTCTTCCACCGCAACAGGACGTATCCCCCGATGCACCCATCTACCGTCGTAGATCTGCTTCAACGCCACCGACAGCCATCGCACCCCCCATGCCTAGACGGTGCCGCAAGAGAGGTGGTACTTCATATCTACTCAACTTTTTGATCTCAACCAGAAAATAGATCGTAACTTGGTTACTCTACTTTCTTTTCAGCTCTTAGAATTTAGTTCTTAGTTCGAAGCAAACAATGGATGCTAAATATCATTTCTCCGGGTTGCAGCTTCAAATCTGTCATGGCACAGTCATAATATCGTTTAATTGATCAGGATTAGGGTTTAATTGTTCATGTTGGCTGCGTGGTGGTTTCTTTAATAGAAATCGGAGGGGAAACCCTCTTTTGCTAAAAAAAATATGCTTAGGGTTTCCCCCTTTTATGATCACTATACGGTCAGAATATGTGCTTCGTGTCATAATAGCACTGCTCCACCCATCAAGCTAAACAAGCTTAGTTGTTCAAATACGAATTTGATATTATTAAAATAGAGTCATTTAATTAGTTAGCTAAATGTTCCTAATTTAGTTTCGAAAATGCATGTTCTCCGCTCGGGTGTGTATCTATACAGGGTGCCCACGGTGGGCCGCGGCTCACCATGGGATTTTGGATCATCCCAGACCCCAATTCCCCTCTGTTCTGCTGTGCGCTCGCCCCCAGCCGCCTGCCTCGCCGGCGACTTGCCGTCCCCGGACGGCATGACTCTGGGAGGAGACACCGGACTAACAGGAGGTCAGGAGCCACTCGCCCAACAGCGTCACCACTGCCCGGGTGCACCGCCATGCCTACCTTGCCAGTCCATTCAGGGCTCAGGCGTGCAACACCATCTAAGCCAACCTGATTTATCCTGAGATACATCCTCAACACTCAGCAGCCACTCCTCATCACCCATTTTCTAATTGATTCATTTCTCATTAGGCAGGACTGTCATTACGGTTTGTTGTGTGATGAGTGCTACCTACACTTAATGGTTCAGATGTATTTCAGTAATCTTTAGTACATGTAAAGTTCACAGGGTTTCAAAATTCCGGCCCTAGGAACAAACACTAGTCATTTTGGATTGTTAGTCATAGTGACATTGACCCAGATTACTACTGCAAGCCAGGTTTGTTGACAATTTTACTTGTCTTTCTTGCTCATTTGATATAATATCCAATTATTCACATCGATTAGTTGCAAACAATAAGTGCTAGACAAACTTCCTGATTCAGATTTTGGACGGTCTCTTACTGCAGTTACAATTCTGCATACTTGTCCTAGTAAGCTCACAAGTAAATGATTGATTCACTACATCTATGCTTGCATTGTCATATTTGTTGTCAATATTCTTTTAGGGTGGACCACCTTGTTTCAAAATACAAGAACCATAGACATGAGTGAATAGTATTTCTCTATGTGATCTCTTCCATCATGTGTGGGCAACGAACACTGCATTGTATAGAAAGAAAGTGTCATTTCCATCTTTTACATAGGATTCAATCTTTTACATGGAATACAATCTGCCTACTTGCTTTGTGTCGCACTACCAACACTCCACCCTTGAAGCTAAACATTATGCCGCTCATAATTCCTTAGTTTATTTGCTCAAATACGAATTTGATATGATTCTAATGTTCCTACTTCAGTTTTGAAATGTGTGTCTGCCTATTATAGAGACATAAGGGGTTTGTATTTTTGTGTGTGGTTTGGTCAGCACGATTGGGGGGTGAACTTTGCATATGCAGGGGTTTATAGGGAGACACTCTTCGAGTTGAATCCGCAATGCATTCCATAGATAATCTGACTACTTTTTATGTTTTCATGAATCTCAGATTCTTAACAACATCATAATGATTATGAGCTTGCGCGCATGAAAAGAATAAAGCAGAACAATGCCATGTCTGTCAAACTTGGCATTAAGGGACTGAAATCAAGTCTGGATGCAATGCAATGCAAACGCTCTCCACCTACAGATTCATGCTCAGAATATGATCCTAATAGTGATTCTGAGCTAGAGGGAGACCTAAGTCAATGTAGCTCCCTAGTGGAGGAGTCAGAGGCAGATGTCCTATCTTATTCACCCATCAAGGTGCTTGCTCTAACTTTCCAAGGTTATATTGGTCACACATATCTTGCAACTGATGCTTTGCATTGCTTATACTTTGTTGCACTGCCATTAGCTTAGTTTACACATCATGTATGAGAATACACCCTGCCTATGCATTTTTAGTACATATTCCATCTGTCATCATACCATATTTATCCATTCAAATGTTGTTCTTGTGTATCAGACGTTCAAAAGGAAGAGGGCGATTGCTGACCACGGAGGAGCACAAGCAAAGTATTTGGAAAAGGTAGTGACACCTGGTAAATCAAATAGCCCATTAGGTGTAGTTATAATATCACCAGACCCACAAAACACCCCAACTCTAGCAGACTCTAGCCCTACTACACTGGTCATTTCTGACGCCCCAACTCAGCAAACTCCAACTGCAGCAAACAGTATGATGATGCCAGTTGACATAGCACCAGCTCTACGACGCAAAACCCCCATTCCAGCAAAGAGTACACTAAATCCAGTTGCCAAATCCCTTTTCGGACCAGAGAGAGCCCCAATTGTAGCAAATAGGACCCCTTGTTCCATTTCTTCCCAGTTTAGAAGATGAAGCTTATATTGTTGTCAGGAACTTTGTGCGCATCTTTCCTTCATGTAAAGATTATACCGCAGACACAAAACAATTTCCAGTCTTCCTCCGCAACTTACGCGTAAGTAATGTACTAATGTTATTCATGGTAATTACTGCATATGTTTCTGCTGATAGAAGACACAAGATTTCATTCTTTTAAATAGGCAAGGACCAAACTGGATTGTCAAGATGAGCAAGGGTTGGTTGCGCTTTTCAAGCACTCGTTGATGAAGTATTGTTCCTACCTGAGGCAAGCACACTTCGATGGCAAGCCTCTAAACGAAATTTCTGTAGAGTCTCCGGTGCTACATTTATCCGACGGTGACTGGAATAATCTTGTTACACATTGGTCTCGTCTGCAGCATAAGGTACTGTCTATGATATCACATCACAATTTGAACTACATTTCTGCATTTGCCTTAACATCTCACTTGTACGAAAACTGTTAGCAGAAGAACATTCATTCTCAAGGGACCATAGAATCTCGCAACTATACTGCACACTGCATTGCTCTTGTGAGTACCTCTTGCCCTATATGACCATACTTACTTTCATAGCTATTTGATTATGTAGCATCACTGCACATGTTAGCCTTGTTATCGTCCATTTGGTGGACATTATAAGATTCGTATGGACTCTTACATAAATTTAGAATCAACCCAATGCTTTTGAAGAGGTTTAGCTCTGCAGTCCTCTTGTAAGGACTGAACGTCGTCTATCACTGTACTTACATTAATAGCTACTCCCTCCGTCCCATAATATAAGAACGTTTTGTACAGTACACCAGTGTTCAAAACACTCTTGTATTATGGGAATAGGGATTGGTTCATTGTGTAGCATTCTGCATCTTATCTCCCTCGCCCACCATTTACTAAAAAAGATCAGATCTATATTTAATCTTACGAAAAAGTAGAATACACAGACAATGCTAGTGTAGAAGTGTAGCCCATTGCTCTTGTCAGTACATTTTGTCCTATAACGCTTGTACTTCCATGGATTGGTAGTTGATTATGTAGCATCAATCTGCATCTTATCTTCATTATCCTCTATCCCTTCCAGTATTATCATATCTATAATTACTCTCTACAAAATGTAGAGTACATGCAATGCTTATGAAGAAGATTCCGCGCTGAAATTCTTGAGTTATCCTTCCATTGACATGGAGAAGGGCATTATAAAGCCAGTGTTAACTGTTAATGTAAGTCAGTCCTTCTAAAGCCTTTATCCTCAACTACTGTTTAATTTGCTCATACTCCCTATCGTTTACTACTGTTTAGTTTGCCATTTCTATCAATATGCATGTTTGCAAGAACTGTAAGTTCTAAGTTTTACTTGTAAAACCAAATTCCTTATTCAAACCATGCACATTACTCAATACTCCCTATATATATGCCTGTTTTTGTGGATCTATAATCCAAAGTGTGGTGAAGCAGCCCACGTTTGCACCTTGTCATCTCCTGTTTTATCTTACTGATGTGGCTGATGATATGAACAACATGCCACGCACATTAGCCAAAATAGATACAATGATTGTCTTTGCCCTTCGTCTATGCTTGTTATGTTGACATGGTAATCCAGTAGTGTGGTGAAGCTCCCCGCATTATGAACAATGCCAAATTATGCTATTGGTATTTTGAACTTACTCTTTATTTTCTAATTTGAAATTGGATGGAATTGACAGCACAGTTATCATCTTTGTTTATACATGTGCAAAACTTGTCATCTCTCTGCTTGTTTCAGGGTGATATGCCTGATGGCATGAACAAGTTGTCGGCGTTCTGGGAACTAGGGTCCCCAGAATTGCCTGCCTACGACCTGCGGCGTGGCTCAAGTGGTGGCCCAGTACGGCCCATCTTCACCAGCTCAAGACTCAAGACCCTCGCGAGGGGCCAAGCCTCGCGGGGTGGACGGCACAAGACTTCCTCAGGATCAGCCTCACCAGGAAGGCTCGCAAGGAGGCGAGAGATCAAGGCAGGGTACCTCACGAGGTGCTCGTGACGCAAGCCATGACGATCAAGACCAGGCAGGCGCCAGGCGGGCGCCGGCCCGCGCAATGTCCTTGTTTCCTCTTTGGTGCAAAGGGGGCAAGCGCAGGCATGGAGTACCGAGGCATCAGGCAAAGGTTGCCATTCCGGTGCAACGAGACCAAGACCAGCAGAGCGGCAGGATGGAGGTCACCATGGAGCCCAAGACGGCGTCATCGCCAGTGCCTTTGGCAGCCGAAGACCAACTTTAGTCAGGATAACTTGTACTAGATGTTCCCCTCCAAAATGGTCGTTGTTGGCGCCCTTCCTGCTCAATATTTGGGAAGAGGACCAGGGCCTCTGTAAATAGAACTAGCCACCACAGTAGGGGGGCATCTGATCGGCATCTAAGAGGTGATCGAACTCACCCAAGCAGTTCATCGCACCAGCTCAAGAACACCTCTCGTGAGGCTGTTCTTCCCTTGTACTGTTCATCATCAGCCCGTGAGGCAATCCACCACACCACACACTGGAGTAGGGTATTACACCACAACGGTGGCCCGAACCAGTATAAATCTCGTGTCCCTTGTGTTGTTCATCGTTTTAGCTTAGATTCTCACGAGGCGATCGGACGTGAATCGGTAGGGGGAAGATCTTTGTGCGCACCCCAGAGTTCGAACCTTAAGAGTCTGCCGGAACCCAACATCCAACATTTGACGCACCAGGTAGGGGGCGCGACGGAATCTTTCTGCCGCTATTTCGCGTTCGATCTTCCGTCGTGTCCATGGCTGACGCTCACCGGGCTCGCGCCGAGCGTCGGGCTGCTCTCGCCGCCCGCGTCGCCCAGACGGCTCCCGTCGGTGGGTGTCCCCGTCGTCCCCCATCACCTACCACCAACGCCGCCACCAGCCCGGCGGGGAACGAGCAGTAGGCCTCGTCGCTGCATCCTTCGGTGCGGCGGGAAGGCCGCACCGCCACCCCGTTGCTGACTCCAGCTGGTTCATCGTCCCACGCCCGTCGCGCCCTCACGGACACGCACGCCGCATTGCTCCTGCACTACCATCCCGTCGACGACCTCTACGAGGAGTGGCTCGCTCGCATCACCGAGCTCGTCAGTGCTGCAGGGGGCTCCTCTGCGCCGTCCCTCTCGCTGCCTCGCCCTCTGTCCTGTGCAGGAGGCGCAGATCAGGAGGTGCCTCCGCCACCTCCTCCCCAAGAAGGCGCCCTGTCTCCAAGGCGCGCGGCCCCAGGACGAGATCCACCGCGTCTGGCGCCCGTGCGACAAGAAGGGAGCTGCCAAGAAATCCCTCGTCCCCAAGAAGGTGCACGCTTGCTCCTGGCACCGGTGCGCCATGACCGCATCCCTATGCCAGCACGTCAAGATCCCGTGCTTCTCCAAGCAGCGGCGCGCGGGAACCCCTAGGAGCAAGCTCCGCATCAGCAAAGAGCTCCGGTGGCCGCCGCAGGCTGCCGTGCCTTCACCACCGAGCTACGCAGTGTCGCCTTGCCAGGTAAGTTCAAGCCTGACCTGCCTCCTCGCTACGACGGCACTACCGACCCCTCAGAGTTCCTACAGCTCTACGAGCTGGGCATCAAAGCTGCCAACAGGGACGAAAAGGTCATGGCGAACTAGTTTCCCATGGCACTCAAGGACGGTGCCCACAACTGACTCCTGAACCTGCCTCCTGGCACAATCTCCTCCTGGGACGAGATGCGCACTCGCTTCATCGCCAACCTCCAGGGCACTCGCGACCGCCCACCGGTCGTGGGTGACCTGCACCGCATCAAGCAGCAACCCGGAGAGACCTTGCAGAAGTACATGCAGCGCTTCAACAATGCTCGCCTCAAGATTCCCAGGGTAACCGAGGAGGACATCATCTCGGCGTTCTCTGATGGCGTCCGCGACGTCAAGATGAAGGAGGAGCTGGCAATCCACGAAGATCGGTGTACGTCTCTGGAGTTGTTCAACCTGGCGACCAAGTGCGCAAGGGCTGAGGAGGGACGCCTCTCCCTTCTTGAGCTCCCAGCAGCGGACCCAGAAGAGAAGAAAGCCAAGGCCAAGGATGTGAAGCACAAGGGAGTGGCTGTGCTCGCAACAGAGCCGGACAGGAAGCGCGGCAGGGACCAGCCGGAGTCGTCCAAGAGAAGCCGGTACTGCGTGTACCACGATCTCCATACGCACAACACCAATGAATGCCAAGAGCTCAGGGCTGTGCGAGAAGGCCGTGTCGGTCGACGCCCCAAGCGCAACAATCTGGGCTACGGCCGAGGCGAAGCAAGAGGTGGAGGATGATGGGACGACCGTGGCCCTTGCCAAGGGTGGCATGACCGGCCTCGCGAGAACCGCTGGCAGGACCAGCCTTGCGAGGGAGCTTGGAGGGATCAGCCTCGTGAGGATCGCCCGCAAGGCAATGTAGGACTTCCTCCTCTACTGCCACCGCCACGAAGGAATGAAGACCATCATCAGGACGAGGGGGCTGGGGGCTACCAGGAACCGCGTGCGATCGCTTGCATCTTGGGCGGCGCTCAGGCCCCAGCCTCTCAGCGCATCTTCAAGCAGTTTGCTCGTGAGGTGAATGCAATCCTTCCCAAGCTTGAGGCCACAGGCCCTCTTAGGTGGTCTGCGTGCGCCATCACGTTCAGCTCAGCGGATCAGCTCAAGTGCGCGGCGACGGCCGGTGTCCTCCCGATGCTCTGCTCCCCAGTCATCAGCAATGTGCAAGTTACCAGGATCCTCATCGATGGCGGAGAAGGGCTCAACGTCCTTTCCGTCGAGACATTCAACAATCTTCAAGTGCCATACGATCAGCTTCAACCAACCCAGCCCTTCTTAGGAGTCACTGATGGTTCCACTGTCCCGATAGGGCAGGTCTGCCTCCCTGTCACCTTTGGACAGCGCAAGAACTACCGTACCAAGCTCATTGACTTCGACGTCGCCCACATTCGCCTACCGTACAATGCCATCCTCGGGTATCCAGCCCTGGCCAATTTCATGGCAGTGACTCACCATGGTTACAACGTCCTCAAGATGCCAGGAAGTGGCGGAGTCATCATGGTCCCCTGTGAAGAAAAGGATGCGGTATGCTCCCTCGAGCGCGCCTTCCAGGCCGCGTTAATTGAGGACCCAGGCAGCAAGAGTGGAAACCTTCCTGAAACAGCTCCCAAGAAGAAGAAGACATCACCTGGCTCAAGGCCTCAGGAGGCAGGCACCTCCGGAGGCACCACATTGGGACCCGCGCCCATCCAAGGGGCGCCGCCCTCCGTCGCATAGGAAGGCGCGCCTGGCGCCCTCCTCGGGCAAGGCTCTGGGGCTCTCTCTTGGGGAGCCACTGACTTTGCGAAGATCACGAGGGAGGCGCTCGGGCACCACTTGGAGGCGTGCTTCGCGGCACGTTTCCCTCAGGAAGGCGTAAGGCAAGGAGGGCCCAACCCTCAGGAGTTCATCACCAAGGTCGCTCAAAAGTTGCAGGAATCAAGAGTCATGCGCGGCAATCGCCGCCTGCCCAGCGTAGCTCGCCATCCAGGCGAGGATGGCGGGCTGCGCGTCTGCATCGACTACCCAGGGCTCAATCGAGTCGTGTCTCAGGAGTGCTTCTGGCCTTCGCGTGTGGGATGTTGCGAGGGTCCACCGCACAGCTATGTCTGCATGCCCTTCGGCTTGCCGAACGCGGCTGCTTCTCACCAGCGCCTGATGAGAAGCATTCTGGAAGCTCAGGTGGCCAAGCATCACGCGTTCCTGGAGGAAGTGGAGATGGACCTCGCCGAGCCGCCCGGACGTCCTGAGCCTCACGAGGCTCAGGGCTCCAGGGGCTCATGAGGATTGGCTTCTTCATCACGCACCATCATCTACTCCGACACTCGCTTTGCAATGGTATCAGGTGACTTCTTCCAAGTTTTGTTTCAGCTGGGAGCGCCCTCAGGGCTGCATCATTCCCAGGTCGCGTGGGTCAGTCCCCGCGGCATGTATCCATTTTTCTTTCATCTTTAGCTTACCTTGTTGGGGGCGCCCCCCCCCCCGGGCTGCATCATCCCCAAGCCGCTCGGGCCCGACCCAGTGGCGTTTTCCTTTCTCTGCATTTATCTAAGCTGATTTGCTTCTTCATGCTTAACCTGCTTGAGATAATCTCCTACTCGATTGACACCTACCTTTGGAGCCGCTCGCTCTGGCACGGCGCTTGCGCATGGGTCCGTCCCTGCAATGCCGACAAATCTGTGTGGTCGAGCTCTGGCCACAGCAGCCCCGCATAGCGCTACCTCACTAGGCCCTCAGTGCCTCAATCACTCCCTCGGAGCAACCAATGGCTGGCTGGCAACCGTAATGGTGGTCCTTGTTTTCCTAGTGTTGGCATACAGGATCCGCCCAAGGAGTAGCATGGGGGCGTCATGAGCTCTCTCTCTCTCTCTCTCTCTCTCTCTCTCTCTCTCTCTCTCTCTCCCATGCGATCCGCTCGCGCGTTAAAAGGGGGGCACCTGAGCATCGTGACTCATGGGCTCTTACTGGCTCTCTAGCCCACACCCCCTGGCCTTGACCCACGGCATCGCAACCTGTCATACCAGTGGCGGCTGAGCTCGCTCGAGGGCCGGGACCTGAGGACGTAGAGCAAGAAGGAAAGTGCAGGGAAGAGGGGAGAAGCTCACGAGGGCCTGAACCAGCAACACCCCAGCTGCCGGCACGCAGGCCTGGCACCTTGCCGAAGAACTACTCCGAACTCATGAGATAAGTCACACCTCAGGGAAAGCTAAATCAACGCGACACCGAACCCTCGCCTAGTCCAGCTCTGTCACGGCAACGTTGTCTGCCTTTCTTGCCCAGCGGAGGCCGCTTGAGCGCTAAAGGGGACCTCATGAGCATCGCGACTCAGGGGCTCTTACTGGACCTTGGGCTGCTCACCTCATGGCCTTGACCACGGCATCGTGACCTGGCATACCAGCGATGGCTGAAGCCTGCCTAGGGACCGGGACCTGTCAGCGTAGAGCACCAAGCCCTCATGAGGAAAGAAAGGGGGAGCCGAGCCGGGACAGGACAAGCATCTCGCATTGATTCATAATAAGGATATGATATTCACAAAAGATAGGAGCAAGGCAAAGTTCGAGTACTTACTGGTTGACTGCCGCGGGGTCCCACGGACTCCGGCCAAGCTTGAAGCATGAAAGCCTCTTGCGGGGCTCAGCCTCGGGAGGCCCGGCCGCAGAGGAAGGCGCACCTGAAGGGCTAGAGTTGGCTTCGGCCGACGCAGGGGCTGGGAAAGACCCTCAGAAGATCAGCCCGGACCTGTCCTTCCTCGGGACCAGGGGCGCGTCCTCCCCTCCTCGCCAGGCGCCGGCCTCGTCGTCGTTAGGCATGGAGCGGAGGGCGCTGGACCTGCGCCAGGGGGAAGTCTCCCCCGTCCCCTCGAAGGTCACCTCCGAGTCACACTCGTCGTGTCTGGACCCCGACTCAATGCCACACCGATCTAGCATGTAACACCTCATATCACTTTGCGGCCTCACGCATGGTATTCCCATGGGTATCGCCTTACCAGGCCCGGGACCGTTTGCGCATTTTGGCACACGTATATGATAGTGTCGCTAGCATCCATATGACAAGGAGCCCGGGTTGAATTGGCTAGTCGTAAACCCAAAGTGGCACTAACTTAAAGGGACATGCATACATGACCCAACAACAAACGTGTCGGTCATCAGCGAGTGAATACGGGTTGTAGCAACTGGGCTTGCAGGACTCCGGTAAACACCACGTGACATTTCCTCGAAGGGACAGACACCGAAACGAAGGACACATGCCGGCCAGCCTATGTGTTCTGGAGCAGTAGCAAGCTACCAAGGCTCAGTGGAAGCAGTAGGAGACATTTCTCGGTAAGAGAGGCTACCTAGGATAAACAAGTAGATTGTTAGAGCCCACACATACCAAGCATTTCAATAACATACACACAATATGCTCGATATGTGCAAATACAACATGGCATCACAACATGACTCTATAGCACAAGTATTTATTCAATAGACTCCGAGGAGCCAAGTATTACAAACATGAGTCTCATGACCCAACATTTAGAGCATACAAGTCAAAGCACAAACGGTAGCTTAACATGTCTGAGTACAGACATCTACAAATGAAAAAGGCTGAGAAGCCTGACTATCTACCAGATCCTGCCGAGGGCACAAGATCGTAGCTGAGGTAACAAGCTAAACATCGAAGTCCACGCGGAACTACTAGTGAGACTAAAGTATTTCTGCAAAAACATAAAATAGGCAAACGTGAGTACAAATGTACCCAGCAAGACTTACATCAGAGCTATCTACATATGCATCAGTATCAACAAAGGGCTGTTGGAGTTTGACTGCAGCAAGCCAGCTTTGACTCGGTGGCTATCCTGAACTACGACTGCAAGTAACTCTTTTGAGGTAGCACACACGAGTCCACATATTCACCATATCAATACACCACTATGGATCCGCTCCCGTCTCCCTACGAGAACACCATCCATAGCACTCACGCTTATCTTGCGCATTTTAGAGTATCCACTTCCCCATGTCTATGAACTGTGCAGGCAACCCAGAAGTCCTTTACCGCGGACACGGCTATTCGAATAGATGATGTTAACCCTGCAGGGGTGTACTTCACACACGCTCTCACCACTTATCGTCATTTACACGACATGTACTAGGCAACCTTCAAGCGGAAGTCCAGCGAGGGTGTCGGCCACGACCTCACTAACCACACAAGTCTCTCGTCCAGGTTTATCACCTATTCGGGTTCCATCCGCAAGGAGATCCGGTCGGGGTGTCGCTCACGGCCACAAACGATGTGAGCAGGGTTCCCAAGCCCACCATACGGGTGCCACTTGGTACACCGTGCCATTGTGCCTAGTCTGTCCCAAGCCCACCTGTACCGGGTGCCACTTGGTAGACTACTAACACTACCTACAATCATCAGAAACTAGTTGCAACTCCTCGACAGAGATCATGTTGATTAATAAGTCGAGAGGGGTCGAGTTACCGGAACCCAATGTGTGGTAGTAACTGTACATGGATCACAAACACAGAACTCGGTTCCTGAGGACGGCTGCAATGAGACAACCCACCATGTACTCCTACATGGCCTCTCACTGCTACCTTTACCAAATCATGTTCTCACACTTAGCTCTCAACAGTAGGACATGTTCACCACATTCCAATTCATCCCCGATGAATCAGACCTGACTCAACTCTAAGTAGTAGCAGGCATGACAAACAAGCATGTATGAGTAGGCACATCAGGGCTCAAACAACTCCTACTCATGCTAGTGGGTTTCATCTATTTACTGTGGCAATGACAGGTCATGCAGAGGAAAGGGGTTCAACTACTGCAACATGTAACAGTTGAATCATTGTTGTCCTAATGCAGTAAAAGAGAGCAGGAGCGAGAGAGTGGGATTATATCAGAATGAACAAGGGGTTTTTGCTTGCCTGGCCCTTCTGAAGATAGTATAGTTCTTCATCGGTGTCATCGAACTTATCATCGGAACCTCGTCTACTGAGAGGAGACAAATACCGGCAAACAAGGAAGAACAAAATCAATGCAATGCACAATATGATGCATGAATGTGATATGGCAATATGCTGTGGTTTGAGCTAATGCAACTAGCAGCAAGTTAAATGGAGTTGGTTTGAATCCAGGATTCAAATTCAAACCCCATATGTGGATATTCAAATGCCATTTATATTATTTGTCCTAAAAAGTAGCTATAAGTTGTTCTAACATGCATGAAAATGGTACAGACGGATAGATTGGATTTTTCTGATCATTTTTCATATATAGCTTATTTCATTCTGAGCTACGGTTGAATTTTTATGATTTTTAGAAGTTTATACTATTTTCTGGAATTTCCTAGTTATTCTAAAATGAACTTAATCCAGAAAATGTATTACTGCGTCAGCAATATGTCAGGGTGACGTCAGCAGGGTCAACAGGGTCAAACCTGACAGTTTGGACCCACATGTCATTGGCTCACTGTTAACTGGTGATTACCCCCATGTTGACTAGGATTTGACCCACCGCGGGGCCTGCACGTCAGCGTCTGCTAGGGCGTTAGTTAGTGCTAATGCTAGGGTTAACCATCGGCTAACCGGTGATGCTAATCTGGTGCGGCGGCGATCGCCGACCGGCCATTTCCGGCCACGGCTGGACACACCGAGGGCACGGGAGGCAAGCTCATGCTCTCCCGCATCTAGGGGAGGTGTCAGAAGGTCGCGGGGTGGCTTGGTTCGCCAACGACGAGCAGTTGGGCGGCCGCCGGATTTTGGTGTGTGCGACAGCTGCGGCTAGAGCATGTGGTGGAGCAAGTTAAGCAGCGGGGCGGCAACTACGGACCAGAAGGAGCACGACCATGTGCTCGGGCGCAAGCTTTGGGTGCACTGGCCATGGTGGTGAGGAGCCACCGCGGCGACGAGCTTCGGTTTCGGTGGGGAGGCAACCTAGAGGACGGGAACGGAGGGGGAGAGCAAGGAGGAAGGAGCAGGAGCTCACAGCGGTCCAGAAGAGCAGCTCAGGAGCCTCGGGGAGGCAACGAGGCGAGCGTGGGGTCGCCGGCGATCTCGGCGGGTGGAGGTCGAAGAAGCGATCGATGGCGTCGTATTGAGGCTCGTCCGCTCGAGTCCGTTGGTGGAGGTGACCAGCGTGAGGAGGCGGAGCCATTGGACTCTCTAGCAGGGCGAAACGACGGTGGTGGCTGCGGTTGTAGTGGATGGCGGCAACGGCCATGCTCGGTGGTTGCGCATGAAAGAACAGAGGAGGGGAGAGCGCTCGAGGGAGAGAGAGTATGAGGACCAGGGCGTCGCGTTGGCGTGGAGAGAAATCCCGAGGCCTTGCCACCGCAAAGCAGGAGGTGGCGCTCGGCCGCGCGAGCGCCGGCTTGCCAGTAGGCGCAAGGTTGATGACAACTGTCGGTGTCAAAACCGGCGGATCTCGGGTAGGGGGTCCCGAACTATGCGTCTAGGCAGATGGTAACAGGAGACAAGGGATACAATGTTTTTATCCAGGTTCGGGCCCTCTCGATGGAGGTAAAACCCTACTCCTGCTTGATTAATATTGATGATATGGGTAGTACAAGTGTAGATCTACCACGAGATCAGAGAGGCTAAACCCTAGAAGCTATCCTATGGTATGATTGTTGTTCGTCCTACGGACTAAAACCCTCCGGTTTATATAGACACCGGAGAGGGCTAGGGTTACACAGAGTCGGTCACAGTGGGAGGAGATCTACATATCCGTATCGCCAAGCTTGCCTTCCACGCCAAGGAAAGTCCCATCCGGACACGGGACGAAGTCTTTAATCTTGTATCTTCATAGTCCAGGAGTCCGGCTAAAGGTCATAGTCCGGCCATCCGAACACCCCCTAATCCGGGACTCCCTCAATAGCCCCTGAACTAGGCTTCAATGACAACGAGTCTGGCGTGCAAATTGTTTTCGGCATTGCAAGGCGGGTTCCTCCTCCGAATACTTCATAGAAGATGTTGAACACAAGGATTGTGTCCGGCTCTGCAAAATAAGTTCCACATACCACCGTAGAGACAATACTATTTGTACAAATCTAATCTACTGACGTATTCCGCAGCGTGACATCATGCCACGGCCAAGCCTTTATTCGAATCGTTTTACTGTCCCACCTCAGTGCGTTTAGCGAGGCGGTTTCCTTGGCACGTCTTGTCAAAGCAGAGATCGTGTCCCCTTATTTTAGGATTCTCATCAATACGGGCGTGGGTAACCCAACCGTGCCATTAATCACGGCGCTTGGGATATAAGCGAGTTTTACCAGGCTGGTGGGGGTACATAGTTTCGTCCTCCCATATAAGGGGATAAGGATCCACCCTTTCCATCTACGCCTTCTTCCTCCTTTGCTTATCCATTTCCGCGCACTCGAGCTCCAGCGCCCAAGTCCGCACTTCCCACCTCGACCTTCTCCAGCCATGTCCAGAGCGGGAGGCAGGTGGATGGCCTCCTCCTTCACGGAGGAGCACATTAAAAAGTTGAGGAAAGCCGGATACTTGTCCAACGACATCGTGCACCGGCTCCCAGATGAGGGGCAGCTCATCCCCACCCCTAGGCCCCATGACAGGGTGGTGTTCCTCCCCCATTTCCTCCGTGGACTGGGCTTCCCACTCCACCCATTTGTCCGGGGTCTCATGTTCTACTACGGCCTGGATTTCCACGATCTGGCCCCGAACTTCATCCTCAATATCTCGACGTTTATCATCGTGTGCGAGGTCTTCCTCCGCATCAGGCCCCACTTCCTCTTATGGCTAAAGACCTTCAATGTCAAGCCGAAGGTAGTGGGCGGCCGGCAAGCGGAGTGCGGAGGCGCCATGTTGGGCAAGATGCCCCACGTCACATGGCTCGAGGGCTCCTTTGTGGAAACCATCAAAGGGTGGCAATCAGGGTGGTTCTACATCACCGAGCCGCGTGACCCTGAATGGGCAGCGGCCCCTGAATTCCAATTTGGCATCCCCACACGGCTCACCTCCTGGAAAGAGATGGGCCTGTCGTGGGGTAATTCGGAAGAGGCGACCGGACTCCAAACCTGCGTCCAAAACCTGGTGGACAAGAAGGTTAAACTTGTCAATGCAGTCCAGGTCATGCTCTTCCGCCGGATCCTCTCGTGTCAACGACGGGCCTTTAACTTGTGGGAGTTCGACCCAGCCCAGCACCAAACTTTGTCCAGGATCTTCGGCACAACGCACGAGGATGTCTGGCAAGTGTTGTTCAAGGGCGCCGAGGTTCCCCCGCCCATTACGGAGGATCGCGGATTCTGCGCGAAGCGCCAAGCCAGCGCGGTAAGCTTGTTTTACCCTTTACAGGATACTTGTTTTTCATAGTTTGACTCTATGCGGGATCTAAGCTCCTGCTCCTTTGACAGGACTTGAAGAAGACGTCCGGACAGATCGACTGTCCGGCTCCTTTGCCCAAAGGCCCAGCAGATGCACGCTTGGCGAAGCTGCTGACCCCGGCACCTCACGTGGTGCCAGAGAAGAAGGCCAAGAAGAAGGCCACCGGAACTCGAAAGAGTTCCCGGCGCCTGGTGGTGTCGGATTCATCGCCCGACGACCCCGAAGCGCACTCCTCGCCCGAAGACGAGGAGGAGGAAGAAGAAGCCTCTCCCCCTCCAACGGGGGGAAGAAAGAAAAGGAAGGCCGCCCCAACTGGGGAGGCCGGAGGGTCCAAGAAGGGAAAGACCCTTCTTCCAGACTACTACACCAGCGCCGACGACGGTGGAGAGGAGTGGCCGTCCAGGGCCAAGCCCCTGGCAAAATCCTAAGTATCCGGATACCAGAATGACTCATGGCGTTCCTTTACTGCACTGTATCTTCTAACGCCGAACATTATCATGCAGTCCGCCCAAGGCCCAGCTCGACGCTTCATCGAGCGGATCCCTGGATTCGTCGGACGTGAATAGTCTTTCACTCCCGACCGCTACCTCCCCTCGCCCCATAGACGATGCCGAGGTGGGGTCCCAAAAGGGGACGAGCCAGGAGGAGGTAGCCCCGAAGGCGCCGCAAGGCGACCTTCCGGATTCCAGGCGCAAAGGGGATAAAACCCCAAAGGGCTCTAAGTCTGGCCCTGGGTCGGACGCCGCACCGGAACCTTCAGTGGTTCCGGAGTCCGGTAGGCGGCCCCTTCGTAAGAAGGGCAAGCCTACGACGCCGGTGACCTCCGTCCAACCGGAGGCACCGGATAATTTGCTGGAGGTGCTCAACGGCGTCTCCATCGACGAGGAGCACCGCACTATTATGAGTGCGGTGATCCAGAAGGTTCAGTCCGCCAAGTGGGGGCTGACAAAAGCCTGTGCCAGCCTTCTAACAGGCTTTGAGGTATGTATTTAAAACATGTAAAAATATTACCGCATAGACAGTAGCCCCTGATGCTCAGTTTGGTGTTCGGAAAGAAAAGCCGAACTGAGGATCTAAAAAGATATACGCATGAGTCTAACATAAATATGTCAATATGGGAATGCAGGCTGCGCTGCTGACCTCTGCCGCACTGACTGTGGAGGTCGATGCATTGAAGCAGAGCCTCGAGCGGTCCGAGAACGAGCTCGGCCTTGCCAAGAAGCAGCTCAAGGACAAGGAAGGTAAGTAGTACCTTATGTAAGTATATAAAAAATACCTGGTTGCAAATAATGACAGGACCAACGTGAATATTACAGGGGCCACAACCGAGGTGGCGACCCTGAAGGAAGCGCTGTCCAAGGCCGAAGACAATGCGGCCGTGGAGTGCACCGAGCGAGAAAAGCAGGAGGCACGGGAGGAGGAGGTGCGGCAAGAGCTCCATGCTCTTGTGAAGAAACACGAGAGATTGGAGCTTGACTCAAAGACTCGAGAGTCCTAGCTTGCCTCGGCCCTTGAGAGCGCCAAATCGGCCAAGGCCAAAGCCCAAAAAGCCCTCCAGGAAATTGAGGCGATGAAGAAGATAGCGGCGGGTAAGGCATTCTTTATGCAAAGCAAGCACATGAAAGTGAATTACTTGTTACTTACCCGAGTCCGGAGTTCTCTAGGAGCATTCGCAGATCTGCCCCACAGTGTGTCCGCCGCCGCCGCATTCTACCGAGCCGAGGAAGGGAGCTTGACGGAGAAGGTGTTCTGGTCCCAGTATATTGAGGCTGGACACCCGGTGCCCTTGAGCGACTAGCTGAAGCAGCTGCTCGAGCTCCATAAGGTAGACAAACAGGCCATGAAGGGCCTAATAGTCCGGCTATGGCCTGGGGAGGTCATGCCTGGGAGATACTTTGGGCTGGTGAGGCGGCTGGTGGATGCCTGTCCACGGCTTGAAGTCGTCAAGCGCTCCGTATGTATCAAAGGCGCCCGTAGGGCCCTTGCCCGTGCTAAAGTGCACTGGGGCAAGCTGGATGCTGAGAAGCTGGTGACAGATGGGACACCGGAGGGGAAGGAGCATCGCAGGCTGAGATGTATTATGAGGGCATCCTGAAGGGTGCCCGCCTTGTGGCGAACGAATGTTCCAAGGATTTAATTTTTGATTAAACTTGCTCGTGTTTATCCTGTGCGCTGAAAACTTGTTCATATGCGCTAAGCAACACTTTTTGAATTTAAAGTATTACCTTCTGTGCGGCCATTTATTAAATCTGAGAGATGCAAGTCGTCGACTTCTACCCCCATGCCACGAGTGCTGGGGTGTTTGGGATAAACCTGAGCGCTCTTGTTCCCATTCTTGGGTCCTTCGAGGGAGGCGCTCAGCACAACGAACAAGGCAATCGGACTATAATGCTTTATCACTCTCACTTAGCCATAGAATTCTACAATTTTAAATTTCGGCGAAGCCCCTAGTATTCGGAAGACCGAGTTCGAGGCGCTATTCACGCCTAGGCCGGATGAAGCCAGCTCCTCGCTCTGAGCGGCATAAGTCTTTAAGGACTTGAAAAACCTCTCGAACAGCGACCGACTCTCGCCCTATCATGACGGTCAGTTTTAGCTTTCTCTACTGAGGTGCTTAACCCAGCTCAACTGGGGCACAATCGCAGTAGTTCTCCCAGCGCTACCTTAGTCGATATAGCGGAACGTAAGGTACCAAAACATGGGAGGCGGGCAAACCCAACTATTGACCCAAGACATGATTCGAAGCTGATGCATATAATGCTATAAGTTCAGGGTGCCGCACTTGTGAGGGTGTTCGGACTTCTCACACCATATTCTGGGGTACTTCAGCCCCTGGTGTATTGGCCGTACCAAAGTGTAAGGTTGCATAATGTCATAACTGAACATATTTACATAAAAAATGAATGCAATAATAGATAAGAGCTATGTATTGTTTATAAAAAGACTGCTGTGAAAGCAGAATGATACAAATAGTGCGATAAGCAAGAGATGGGATTATTTGACATGTCCCTATCCAGGGGCAAGCTGCGAGACTTTATGTAAGACAGGTATTTAGCTCGTTATCACTACTAGGGAAAACCCTAGCAGTAGCGCTGGTTTTGTGCTCACTAGTAGCGCGGGTAGGCGTGCTACTAATAAGGCGCTACAGCTATTGCTTAGCATTAACGCGTGCCGGCGTGCGCTACTGCTAGGACAAATAGCTGTAGCGTTTGTTCACCCCCATGCTACTGCTAATGAAACTAGTGGGAGCGCGTTTTCTATCCATCGCTACTAGTATTCATTTTTTATTTTTTTATTTTTAGTGTATTTATGCGGTTTTCTCTCCATCGTACAAATATTGGTACAATACCAGTTATGAGGTTTACATCATTATGTCCAGTGTGTCAAATGAAGGTAGATTAGGTTCAAGTGGAGGCAATATGTGGTGCATGTCAAAAGTATAGTACTAATCCAAATTTGATCTAGTTTGGACTAGTAGTACTTTCTATGTGCACCACATGTTGCCTCCACTTGAATCTAATCCGCCAGCACAAGCTATTTAATCATCATCATAGTTAGGGATGGCAATGGTTCGGGTTTGGGGCGGGTGGAGCTGGTCCAAATCCAACCCATGACCCATCTTCCTACCCTCTGCCCATCCACCAAATTATCCATGGGCACAACTTGTGCCCATGCCCAAACCCACTGGATACCCACATACCCATGGAGCTCCATGGGCATAGAAAAGTCAGCATGAAGCCTTCCCAGAGTTCAATTTAACTCATCAGCATTTACTCAAAAATGTCAACATAAGGTACATGCATAAGTAGGCAACAAGTAATACGATGAGTCCTTAAGTGTGACATACCAGAGGTTGATTCTGCAGCATATAGATTATGGCACCAGTGGCATATTGCATGCCATTCCCATCGATTCGTTCTTTCTATTGTCACTGGCATATGGCCCCACCTGTCATACGGGTATCCATTGGACATCCATAGAGCACAAACTACAACCGTGCCCAACCCGACTGTTCGTGGATATCCATATCCATGGACCCATGGGCAGAAATGCGCTCCATACCCTTGCCCAACCGGTTCGGGTATCCATGGGTATCCAGATCCATGGATAAAATTGCCATCCCTAATAATAGTAATTACCACCAACATTATTTATTTAATCACCACTAACACTAGCTAATAGTAATCATCATAGTCATTACCACCAACAGTAGCTATTTTATCATCATAGTAAATGTGTAGCACATCATCATCCTCAAACTCATTTCTAGCTAGCTAATCACTCCTTCTACTCTCTCTTAGGTAAAATAACATAAAACATGTGTAGCTCTCCTTCTTGATCAAGTTGGAGCATGCAGATGAACCAGTCTCCTAATTGTGGGATGCGCTTCTGTTTGCTGCCCCCTAGTACTTCTCTGCGCTCCCCCATCACATATTTGGTCCAGTCTTGCACTATTAAGCATCCGTCGCTAATCTTGAATGCACTACAGTAATCTGTAGGATATCTTGGCAGTAAGCTAATAATACTCATGGTACCTTTAGTCTCGATTCCATAAGGCACGACATTCATCGGGACTCCCTGTTGAAGAACATCATATGGTAACATAGTTAGCAATGAAGTTTAGCTTCAAAAATAATGTATGGAAAAGATGCACTAAGGACAAATATTAAAAATCTTACCATCCTTCCTAAATAGATGTGACCGTAGTTCAGTACGAACACTATTGGTTGCACGTTTTCAGTACTAGCATTTCTAAATCCAGGAAGAAAATTTGTCTTCACAGTATCAAGATACGCAAGCCATGAAACATAATGACTGAGCTCCTCGCAGTCGAGTTCAGCCCCGGCACATTATACGGTCCTGTCTACCAAGCGCTGGACATGTTTGCTTGCACCGAAATAAGCTATCAATAGAAATTAATTGTCAACTATTTTTGAATAAACAATATCAAAGACATAAATATGGTTGAGAAACTCACATTTTGGTATAACTGGAGGCGTCTGCACGTTGACCCAGATGTCGGTATTACCTTCAATATCATCTTCCAGACGAATATCAAAGGTGATAACCGTATCAGGCTCAAATGCATAAGTCTTGCATAGTGCTCACCATGTTTTGCATCCAAAATAGGTGTAGTCGTCTGAATTGTATAATTTTGTGTGGAAAATATAACCATGCTCGGTCTTCAAGTAAAATTTCTTTACCTCCATAGTACGACTGCAACCTATCGTATCCAATACAAAAACTCTTGCATGGCAGGGGATACGCTAGTAGAATAGTAAAAACAAATTATAAGTTGAAGCAAATGAAGCATATGTCATGCTTAATTACGAAAAAAGACTTGTCGTTGTGACTTACTGTATCCACTTCGAAGTTCTCATCAAGCTTGATGCTGAAGCGCCTATCATCATCTAGGAAGATTCCATCGCACAGGCCGCGCTCATCTTCGCAGTATTTGCAAATACCGAAATCATTTTCGTCGTCAGACATTTCCTATGTTCATCGTTAAAACATTAATTAAAAATCGATTGAAGACAAGTACTAGGATACTCAACACACAAATTCGGGGCACTCGATATTTCCTACATATTCTGGCACAAGTCATGCCAAAATTCACGGAAAAATCCGGCATGACCTTTGCTAAAATAGGACATATCGAGCACCTGAAATTTGCCAGAACGGAAATGAATCAACACTCCGGCAAAACATAGGCCACTCGGAGGTGTAACCTGCAAACATGACCGGCCACTTGGGCAAGCACATATCATATTTGAGCAACACAAGATATACATTTCAAAATATCTTATAGGACTCAAATTAGCATGCATTGAATAAGCAAAAGTAAATCATCTCATGCGTGTTCGTACATCGTCGAATATTATCACTAATACATCCCGAATAGTGTCATACATATAACATCACTAATACAACTAAAACCCTAGCACACGACGGGTATCGGCGCGGGCGGTGGACACCCACAGAGAAGGAACCATCACGGGATCATAGCTCCAGTGAGATCCCTGGAGAACCTGCCAGGTATTGGAGAACCTGTGCTCCAACGCAAACAAGTAATGACGGACGTGCGCGTCCTCCTCACTAACACGGTGAAGCACCACCTCCGCGGGGTCCTCGAGCCTCTAGACCGTCACTGGCCCACGCGACCGCCACCAAAGAAGGTTCGGGTCAACGACAGGCTGGCTCCTCACCAACCTGCGCCCCCCGGTAGGTAGCACCTCCCAGTACCACCCCGGCGGAGCCCAGTCCCAGACATGGCCCATCTGGTCAAGCAGGTGTCGTCCTCCACCGACTCGGCGACGAGGATGCGGGATAGGCATCGTCCACGTCGATGCGGGAAAAATTGCTTTAACTAAAAAAATAGCAACAAGTTCTTACTAACATGTTCTATTAATTCAATTAGTTCTTACTAAAAATAAACTTACTATAAATAAAAATAAACTAGTACCTAGCTAATTAGTACCTAGTTCTTACTAACTAATTAGTACCTAGGAACTACTGCTAAGGGTTCATACTAACTAACTAACTAACACTAAATTAACTAACTAACACTAAAAATAGCCTAGGGTTCATACTAACTAGCACTAAATAGCTAGGGTTCATACTAAGCAAAT